>NW_006408536.1:29582813-29608990 GCF_000296735.1 Chrysochloris asiatica
GGTTGTATCATCTGCATATCGCAGGTTATTTATGAGTCTTCCTCCAATCCTGATGCCATGTTTAGAACTACTTAAATATCATTATAGTCTTGTTTGAAGTCCTGGAGTGGCTCTGTAGGATAAGCACAGAACCTCAAGGTCAGTTTGAACCACAAGGTTGGCAGTTCAAACTCACCAGTTGCTCCTGGGAAACACTGTACTGGGTTTCTATGAGTGAGAACTGATTCAACAACATATAACCACCACCACAACAACGTTGTCTTATTTAAACGACTTGTGTTTTCTTCAGACTCCCAAATGCAAAGATAGAACGAGGCCAATCATACAAAAAGAAAGGCCATTCATTTATTCAGCAAAGATTTATTGATCTCCTCCACTGAGGGTTAATGTTGTTGTTGTCAAATTCTGTCGAGTCGATTTCGGCCCATAGCAACCCTGTATATGGTTTCCAAAGAGCAGTTGGTGAGCTTGAACCATCAACCTTGCAGTTCAAACAGCTTTGCAGTCTGTCATGTTAACCAACAGCGCCACACCATAGGGCCCACTAAGTCCTGGTGTGGTGCTATGGGCTAATGTGCTGGACTGCAAAGTCGGTTTGATTCACAAAGTTGGTGGTTCAAGCTCACTAGCCACTCCTCAGAAACCTTATACAGGGTCGTTATGGGTTGGAACTGACTCGACGGCACACAACAACAAAGTCCAGGACCCTTACTGATGCCAATGGTTAACAAGCTGAGATTCTAACCAGTGGTCTGTGAGTGTGTCCCACTGTGGTGGCTGGGGAGCTGGGATGTTGCAAGCTACACCTCCGGTATCTCAAATACCACCAGGTCCCCCATAGTGGACAGGTTTCAGTGGAGCCTCCAGACTAAGACAGACTAGGAAGAAGGCGATACAGACTACTCCTGAAGTTTCAGCCACTGAATACCTGACGAAGAGCAGTGGACCCTAGTCAGATATCAGGATGAGACAGGCCCCTCAGGTTGGAAGGCACTCTAAACCCGACTGGGGAAGAGCTGCCTCCTCAAAGTAGAGTTGACTGTGAAGACAGGAATGGAGTAAAGACTTCGGGACCTTCATTTGTTGATGGGGCACAAGTCAAAAGGAGGAGAAACAGCTTCAAACATTCATTAGTAATTGGCATGCATCAATCATAAGAACATGGAATGTACGAAGTATGAATCCAGGGAAACTGGAAGTTGCCACAAGTGAGATGAAATGGACAAAGATCGATATCTGTAATAGAATGAGACCCATACACCTACAAGGAAGACCAGTTAATACCACTATTATTCAAATCGATGCACCAACCACTAAAGTCAGCAATGATGAAATTGAAGAGTTCTACCAACTTCTTCAGTCTGAAATCGATAAAAAAATCAATCAAGATATATTGATACTGACTAGTGATTGGAATGACAAAGGTAGAAACAGAAGACGGACCAACAGTTGGGAAATCTGTCCTTGGTGACAGAAATGATGCTGGAGATAACATGATAGAATTTTGCAAGACCTTGCCAATACCTTTTGTAAACAACATGGACCTCACCAGGTGGAATACACAGAAATCAAATTGAGTATATTCTGTGGGAGGAGATGGTGGAAAACCTCCATATCATCAGCCAAAACAAGGCCAGGTGCCAAATGTGGAACAAATCGTCAATTGTTCATATGAAAGTTCAGGCTGAAGCTGAAGAAAATTCAAACATTAAATTCTACTGAGGAGAGAAACATGGCAACAATTGGTCTGGATTCTGTCTCACTGGTATGTGCATAACTCATGATCCCTGAACCTGAATTCACGAGGGAGGGTTAAGATACGGAGTTCAATTTTGGAGTAAGAATTTACCATATGTGTTGCTTCTTTACCTTTAACCTACTTAGGAACAAAAGCAGAACTTTGTAACAGCATTCACAAGCTCATATTGTCCTTGAGTGTTCTCTCAGCACATGGCATTTAAGACATGTCTCTTCTAAAAGCTGCAAGTTAGCAGAGGTGCCAAGCCAGTCCATAGGACATATTCATGTTTCATCTGACACACATGGGGTTGCCGTGAGTGGACATCAACTTGACACCAACAGCTGGGTTTTCAATATGGTCCCAAACTGGAGTGACTCACTTAGGTAAAGCCATCAACTCTAACAAGCCGCGTCATGATGCCACCACCCAACGTCAGGAGCCTGATCTCTACTCAATCTCCACATTCTAATTCAGGCCTATTTCTCAAGACTCCCAGATGAAACACCCCAATTTAGTACTTGGGCTCTTTAAAATACACCCCTTTTTTTTCTGAAGAGTACTCAAGCAGATGTTGTTGTTGTTAGGTGCCATCGAGTCGGTACCGACTCATAGCAACCCTATGCACAATAGAACGAAACACTGCCCGGTCCTGGGCCAACCTCACAGTTGTCACTACACTTGAGCCCATTGATGCTGCCACTTTATCAATCCATCTTGTTGGGGGTCTTCCTCTTTTTCTCTGACCCTCCACCTTACCAAACTTCTCCAGCGACTGGTCCCTCCTGACAATATATTCTAAGTAGAAGCAACGAAGTTTGGCCATCCAGTCCTCCAAGGAGCACTCACTCTGGCTGCATTTCTTCCAACATGGATTTGTTGGTTCTTTTGGCAGCCCATGGCACATTCAATATTCTCCTCCAACAACATAACTCAAATGTGCCAATTCTTCTACAGTCTTCCTTATTCACTGTCCAGCTTTCGCAGGCATGTGAGGTTATTGAAAATACCATGGCTTAGGTCAGGTGCACCTTAGTCCTCAAGCTGACATCTCCTCTCTTTAACACTTTAAAAAGGTCTTGTACAGCACATTTGCCTAATGCAATATGTCGTTTGATTTCTTGACTGCATCTCCCATGAGTGTTGATAGTTGATCCAAGCAGCGAGATGGTCAAATTTCAGCTTGGTTCCTCATAAATGCTGGGTCAGCATACACTTACTATATTTTTATCAATAATGAGCTAACAGTGAAAGCCAGACCGAAATTTCATTTTTCCACCCAACTGATATTAATGCTAACCAATCCCAAGCCTCCCCAAATGGGGACATGACTCAGAAAATCTTCTAACATGGGAATGACACCAAGACATATGTTCTCTTGAGAAGAAGAACAGAGGTAGTACTCCAACTTCTTGTCCCAAAGTTAGAGTCAGATAGATGACTTGAGTTCCCCAGAAGAGAGGTGGGAAGGCTGTTGTGTTCTCTCCCCTGTGGACACACAAAGCCTCCGTCCTCCCACCAACCTGTCCTCCCTGCTTGCAGTCATTCTAGCTGGATACAGACGGCTTAGATTTTGTAATGCTTATATGGGTACTTTATTAAAATCCATCTCAAAATGTCAAGACAGAGTGGACAATTTCCCAAATCTAAAACGCCAGTTAAGAATAAGCGTGAGCTCCCATTGTTATAAAAATGTTCCCCAAAGAAACTAAACAACTGAAAATGCACATCATTGAGATAACTGGGAACATGCAAAAAAGAAGGCTAATGGAAATGACTGGAAGGCAGCCACCATGACCTTTGGAACATCCTAGTCGACCCTTAAGAACATTAGTTGTAAAAACTTGGGCAAAAGACTAGAATAGGTCTAAGGAGGCTTTAAAAATTTGGTGGGTAATTGCCCAAAATTCCAACTGAAAGGGAAGGATTCTTCATATCAAGAATCAATCTTGTAAAACTAATGTTCTCCCATGGAAATTATCACATAATTCACAATAAAACATTAAAAAAAAAATTAAAAAAAAAAAGAACATTAGTTGTGAAAGATGGAAAAACTCAACACACTATCCGAATTTGAAAAAAGGGAACTATTGTACCCTTGTGTACAGTGTGCAGTCCTTGGAGGCCATAAATGCTTAACATGATCAGCTGCTGAGGGTTTGAGTCCACCCAGAGATACCTTAGAAGAACTGTTTAGTGATCTGCTTCTGAAATAGCAGCCGCTGGAAGCTCTATGAAGCCCAGTTCTACTCTGACACCCACGGGACCACCATGAGTCATAGTCAACTCAATGGGGACTGGTCTGGGTGGGTTTTTGGTTTTGCTTATACAATGAAACTCGCAAAAGCCAGACCTACTCGGGACTGCCACGTTTTTCTGGGCTTCACAGATTTACAGCTTTTGACAGGACGCAGTCTTACGAGCTTTCTACTGTGGCAGGCACTCGACTACCACCGAGTCAATTCTAACTCCTACCAACCCCATAGAAGGTTTCTGAGGCTATCAACACATACAGCAGCAGAAAGTCTCAGAGTGGCTGGTGGGTTTGAACCACCAACCTTGTGGTTCACAGTTCAGTGTGTATCCTGTAGCACCACACACGTTAGTGGAAGTATGTATGTTTTTCTTCTCTGATGGGTTTCTGCCTTACACAGGCTCCAATGTTTGTAGATTTTGCTATGACATCAATAAGCTCCTCCCCTTTGGAAAACTTAGTAAGAGGATTTTTGACATAGAAAATGTCTGTGTGGTTTGTGACAGTGCCAAGCACCACAAAGTCCCAGGAAGACTCATCATCCCTTCATGATTCGCATCTAAAAGGATATCTGAGATTCCCACTGGAAACTGCATGCCCATGACAACTTTCTACTCCAACGAGCAGAAGTAAACGATCTTCGGTAATGTCTCAACCAGGAAGAAGAGGAAGCAATCTGAAATGTAACGTCTCTGCCTACACAAGTTTTTACAGGAGGAATCCCCCGTTTTATGAAGTAATTCAAGAGTCTCTGTATAGTTCACTATTACCCACATTGTAATTGTTAAGTGCCATGGAGTTGGTTCCAACTCCTAGCAACCTTGCATAGGGTTTCTGAGGAGCTGTTGGTGGGTTTGAACCACCAACTTTGTAGTGCTTATCCCACAGCATCACCCCCAGGACTCTGTGGAAGCGGATTATTTCCATGTAGAAATTGACTAGATATGCTCTCCAAATCTGAACCAATTGTGTTTATCCCATGATGCTATTCCTCCATGATCCTATACCCCATGATCTTTCTCACATGTTCATTTCCGTGTCTATAATTGGCTCGTCACAATTGCTGGTCTTTGGGAGTCTCTCTTAGACCTTCTATTCCACTGATTTCTGCTCCACAGTGACCTCAAACTCTTTGGACAAAAGTCTTGTCTTGTTTCAGCAGACTCTCAGTTACACAGGCAGAACATTTCAGATATAAACAGATTCAGCGACTTTCTAAAGGTCAACAGGCATTTCCTGGGTGGAATCAGGAAAAATTCCCAATTTCTTCCAACAGACAATAAGTCTAGTATTCTAAAAGAAGATTTCTTAAAATGTTTGGATTTCAATCCCTGGAACTGCAGCCCTAAGATCATTTTAGACCTGAAACCAAAAATACCTTCTGAAATATCAACCACTGAGAACCCTGTGGGACACAGTGGTACTCTGACACAGCCTAGTGCTTATCCTGTAGAGCCATGTCAGGACTCTGATAAGAAAAGAAGCTTAAAGGGTAGCACGTTTACACTAACGAGGGAGGAACAACTCAGCAAAGGAGAGTGAAGATGTTACACAAGTCAAAGCATGTAATCGGTGTCCCTGAACATCCATGTAGAAATAGATGAGTTGGCATATGTGCCGCTGTATACAAGCGTAAGTCAAAAAGTGTTGCTACTGGGGTTCCAGCTCAGACATACAGATACTCCAAATGTGTTTAAACATGTTTTCTGCCATCACTGGATGGCTGCAGACAAGTTTTCACGGTCATGTGCTGGTCTTGGCTTTGTTGTTCTTGTGAAGTGCTATGGGGTTGGCTTTGACTGACAGCGACCCCTGTACAGGGTTTCTGAGGAGCAGCTGATGAGCTTGAACCATCGACCTTGCGGTTCAAACCAACTTTGCAGTCCAGCGCATTAACTCACAGCGCAAATGCCCCAATCAGAACAGTGCTGTTGCTGGCTGGGCCAGCTCAATTCAAGGCAGACAGGTTAGTTCAAGAAGTTCATGGTGACTGTTTTGGCAACTCCAAAGGGGTCATCAGGATAGATTTTCCACAAAGACACAGTTTATGACAATGGAAAACTGCATTGTTGAGGGGGAAAAAAAAATCCAGGAAAGTTGTACCAGTAAGAATTTTTTTTCCTCCCATCACAACAATGCACCTGCTCATTCCTCCAGTGTAGCAAGGGGCTTACCTCGGAGAATTTCACTGGAACCCTTATCCCATCCAGACCTGATGTTGCCCCTTCAGACTTCGTTTTGTTTTCAAAACTCAAAGAACATTTAAAAGGAACACAATTTTGGTCCCTTGAGGAAGCCCAAACTGCCATTTTGAGGTGGTGTAAATGGCAGAGCCCAGCATTCTCCAGGGAAGAGGTAGAGAGAAGGACATAGTCCTCCAGCAGGGTTGAGACCTAGATGTAGGAGATGGTGGAAAACAAGAGCTTCACGTGTTGGTCTCTGTGTGCACTGCAAGTTTCTATGACCACAAGGTCATAGAAAAAAGTGATACTTTTTGATTTACCGTCTTATTTCTCAACAATGAAAATTAAACCTTTAAAAATAGGTTTTAAAGATCAAAAAGCAGGTTTGAGAGTATGCCAGGGAAGGTAGAATCCCCACAGAATAGTTTTCATCTTGTCCAGACGGGTTTGGTGAAAGGAGATGGGGATAAGATTCTTACGATTCAACAGTGAGTAATTGTTATCATGACTAATTGCGACTGTCAGAACTGTAAAGATAGAAGTTTTGTAACAAAAAGGGGGAAGTAATTAATCTTACAGTCCAGGATCAGCGGTCATCAAGGGAGAAGAGCATGAGAGGAATGTGGGACCCTACCCTGAGAAGCAGGGTCATCAGAGAGGGAGGCAGAGATGGGGACATGGAGCGAGGGAGCAGCTGTGGACAGTAGACTCATGGTCTTGCAGCCAGGAGGCAGGCTTGCAGAATGTGCCCTTTGGTGGTGCTGTTATGTGCTGTGGAGTTGGTTCCGACCCATAGCGACCCTGTACAGGGTTTCCGAGGCTGTAAATCTTTATGGGAGTAGAATGCCTCATCTTTCTCCTGCGGAGCGGCTGGTAGTTTCGAACTGCTGGCCTTAAGGTTCGCAGCCCGATTCGTAACCACTACGCTACCAGTGCTCCTTAAAGAAGACTCATGGTCTTGCAGCCAGGAGGCAGGCTTGCAGAATGTGCCCTTTGGTGATGTAAATGATGATATATTTCTGAGTGTTTTTGTGTACATCCAAAACAACCGAAGGAATAAAAGCAACTACTGTTGAATGATGATGCACGGAGGAGATTCTAATCATACAAATGAAACGCTGAGTGTAAAACCGATGTTCTCCCATGTAAACTATCACTCAATTCACAATAAAAACTTTTTAAAAACATCCTGTTTTGATTTGATCATGTTTGTTGATCTCATGATGTTTCTTCTCTGAGATGTTCGTTATAGCAAACGGAAATCCCATCATCATCCAGAAACGGAAAACTGACTGTATACCTCCTCTTTATGCCTTTATGAGAAGCAGCAAATGCATTGGACTTAAGGAAAGTCGTATGCCAGGGTTGTGTCTTTTCACCACATTATGTATACTGAGCAAGTAATTCGAAAACATGGACTATATGAAGAAGAATTCAGCAACAGGATTAGAAGAGGACAGATAACCTGGGAAGTACAGATGACACAACCTTGCTTGCTGAAAGTGAAGAGGACTTGAAGTGAAGAGGACTGATGAAGATCAAAGCCTTCAGTATGGAAACACCTCAACACACAGTAAACAAAAGTTCTCACAACGGGACCAATAAGCAACCTTATGATAACCAGAGAAGAAACTGTGGAGGACTTCATTTCACTTGGGTCCACAGTCAACGCCCAGGGAAGCAGCAGTCAAGAAATCAGATGATGTATCACACTGGCCAAATCTTCTGCAAAAGATCTCTTTAAAGTATTAAAAAGCAAAGATGTCACTTTGAGTACTAAGGCGTACCTGACCCAAGCCACGGCATTTTCAATTGCCTCAGATGCATGAGAAAACTGGATGGTGAATAAGGGAAACCGAAACATAATTTGTGGCTTTAAATTATGGTGTTGGGGAAAAATATTAAATATGCCATGGACTGCCAGAAGATAAACAGATCTCCACTGGAAGAAGTACATCGAGGATGGGCATACTTTGTCTCAGGTACTCTGGATATTTTATTAGGAGGGACCAGTCCCTGGAGAAGGACATCATGCTTGGTAGGAGGTCAGTGAGAAGGAAGAGCGATTGATACAGAGACTGTCACAATGGGCTCAAACACAACAATGATTGTGAGGAGGACGCAGGAGCCAGCAGGGCAGTGCTTTGTTCTGTTGTACATAACTTCACTATGAGCTAGCGTCAACTGAACTGCGTCCATTATAACATTTAAGCATACCAGCCTAAATAAATCATTCAGTCTGACTAAATACTGCCTCATGATGCAACTGAATGAGAAACAGTTCATTAAAAATGTTGTTAGCTGTCACTGAATTGGCTCCAACTGATGGGAGAGCCTGGGTATCAGATGGTGCCTGGTCTAGGGTTCTACAACAACCATGCGGAGGCTCTGTTGGGATCTACAGGAATGGTCCATATGTTCACTGCTTTAGCCATAAGGAAGGGGCCTTGGTAGCACAATAGCTGAGCACTGGTTTGCTAATTGACAAGATGCCATTTGAACACACCTAGTGGTTCTGGGGGAAAAGACCACGATAACACGAGCCCGGTTCATTCTAGATCCTACAGATAAAGAAATTGGTGAACACACGGTGGGGGAAACATGAAGCTCATCATTCCCAGGTGAAAACATAATGTTTCAGGTGAACCGACATAAATACTCATTCCCTATCATCGAGTCGAACAGAACTGCCCCATGGGGTTTCCAAAGTGGCAAATCTTAACGGAAGCAGACCGTCACATCTTTCTCTTGCAGAGTGACTGGTGAGTTTAACCCCAGCCTTTTGGTTAGCAGGTGGGCACTTAACCACTGCGCCACCAGGGCTCCTAAACCAGTGTGAATATGAGCAGGCTACAAGAAGTTCATGAAAAAAATGGAATGAGAAGATAATTGATGTTTGCATGAACTTTTGAAGTCCCCTTGTACATAGAGCTTATTCCTAAGTGGACCGGGATTCTCAGTACAGGTTTTCACTCCAGAGGATCTGGACTCAAACCTTAATTCCAGGTTTGGTCGAGGCAAGTTACTGTACCTCTCAGTGCCTCAGTTTTCTCAACTGACAAACTATGAAGACAATAACAGCCTTGACCTGCCTATGGCGTCCCTAGAGGGTCTAAACTGTTAGCATGCTGACCTGCTCACCAATAGGTTGGAAGTTTTAGTCCAACCAGTCATCTCAGAAGAAAGATCCAGTGATCTACTCCCCAAAAACCAGCCCTGACAAATTCTCTGGTGCCCAGTTTTACTCTTGGGGTCTCCATGAGTCTGAACGAAATCTATGGCAATTGGCTTCACCATTAGACATGGTTTTGTGCTGCTTAATTGACTAGAACAATGATTTTACATGCAAATGTATCATACATAATACATGCAGAGGAGTATGTATCATACATAATACATATGTATCATACATAATACATGCAGTCTGGCGCTGTGGGTTAATGCGCCAGACTGCAAAGCCGTTTGAATTGCAAGGTTGGCGGTTCAAGCTCACCAGCTGCTCCTCGGAAACCCTAGAGAGGGTCACTTTGGGTCGGAACTGACTCGACGGCACTTAACAACAACAACACATGCAGAAAAGTCTTACGGCTTATTATTAACATGAAAATTCATGGGGGTGGGGGATGACAGACTCAGCAAAGACTGTTGTGAGATCTCAGTTCATGCCGTCAGACAGTGTCGACAACTGCCTGTCTCAGTAACAAGAATAGAGGCGAGCTGAATCAAGTCCCTAAGGGGTGCAAAAGACAACTGGACTCATTGTGGATTGAGGGGTTCGGCTTGGATTGTCCAAGGAGAGCAATGTGCACATGTGGGGGGAGGAACCAACTTTCCCTTCTCTTGATGTGGTTGTGAGCTGTATAGAACGACCCTGATTCGTGGCAACCCTTTGCACATAAAAACAAACAAGTTGCCCAGCCCGGCACCGTCCCTGCTGTGGATGGGCCCCTGCAAGCCCCAGGGTTTTTAATGGCTGATTTTGGGTAGGAGATCTCCAGGACTTTCTTCCTAGTTACTCTCAGTCTGGAAGCTCTGCTAAAACCTGCTTGGCATCACAGCAACACACAAGCCTCCATCAGGGC
The DNA here is from genome assembly GCF_000296735.1 of Chrysochloris asiatica. NCBI lineage: Eukaryota > Metazoa > Chordata > Mammalia > Afrosoricida > Chrysochloridae > Chrysochloris > Chrysochloris asiatica. Next base: position 29,593,071 of record NW_006408536.1, read on the forward strand.
AGGTGGGATTCTCCCACTTCACACTTCGGCCCCCGAGTTCTTCTTCCTTGACAATAGAAATCACTGCTCATTTCCTGTCATCAAAAGTCAGCAGAGCCTCGAGTCAGAAGGACAGAGAGGCCTTCTGTGGGAAGTACTGGCCGCTCTCTGCCTTGGCTGCCCCTCACAGGAGCCCGCTGCTCTAACAAGCCCAGGCTCCAGCGGGGGAACCCACCCAGGCTTGGCAGCCGGAGGAGACAAGCTGCCTGCCAACCCCAGAGGAAGGCTTACCCAACGGTGTGAAATCTGACCTCCTCTGCCCCACCCTGGCAGGTGGTTATGTTTCACCCAGCCCATCTCAGTGGGGCCTGCGGGGAGGGCTGCTGCTCCTGTTGTCGTCCCACATATCACAGGGCAAGGGTGGCATGTGGGTCTGCAGCTTCCACTGGGGCACAGGCCTGTGAATGCTACCAGGAGGCCTCTGCTGTTGGAGTACCACACAGATGCCATGCACAGGGATGTTCTCTGTGACATAAACACACACACACACACACACACACACACACACACACACACACAGTAGTGGAATCCCAAACTCCCAGGTCTTTCATTCTCCTGCACCTCAGAAACCAAGCCCAACAAATAAGCAAACCAAAGCTTGAAGGCAGCGAGATGCAAATGGCCCTGCTTGCGTGGACGGTATAACAAAGGAGGCGCTGCTGCTTTGGGAACTAAATTGTGCAAGGGTGCTCAGCTGTCCAGTTCTCAGTCCCCACACTCGCCAGGCTGTTGTCCTGAGCGGCTGCCCACTTGCCTGTGACGACTCCAGGCGGCCTCGTGCATAACCAGAACCCAGCGTTGCCCGCTTCCTCGTCATCTTCACCGTCGGTGGGCTGGACCCATTGTTGCAGCGAGTGGTTGTGTCAATACACTGTGTGGAGGGTTTAGGACACCTCCCACACGGCACACTTGAGTTTAATAAATGTGCTGTGACTTGTGTATGCTGAAAAAGATGTGAGTGGATACTTCACTCGAGTGTCCACAAACGCTTTCTATAGAAGGCCAGATAATAAATATTTAAGAGTGCCGGTGTTGGATTTCAGGTCCAGAAGGGAAATTTCTTCTGAGTACCTAGGTGCCAAGAGATCCAAAAAAATGACCAGAACTCATTCCGCCAGACATGAATTTATTATAGAAAAGAGAATAAAGGAGATGGTTTTTTGACAAGGGAATTTATCTACAAGGGGCGGAACACAGCTGTGTCCAGGGGCAGCTGGCTGGGTCAGGACGTTTCACTGTGCATGAGGAGCAGGGCTGGGGTCTTTTTATGTCTGGGGGCATTCACAAGTGTACAGGCAGTGAAGGGTGGTATGTGGAACTAGGAGAGGTAGGAGAGTCGAAGGTGCCAGGCTGTCTGTCCCTCCTGGAGAACAAAGGGTTTCGGTCAGGATGGTGGAAGGACAGGCTGCGGGTTCCCTCGTAGCATGTGCAGAACAGGAGCAGGGGGAAGGAACAGGGCCTTAGTGTGGTCATTTGTGTCCCTACCACCAGCCACAACTAATCAATGCTGACTTGATAGCACAAAAGCAAACATAGGCTGTTGCTGTTGTTAAGTGCTGTAGAGTTGATTCCGACCCATAGCGACCCAGTATGGGGTTTCCAAGGAGTAGCTGTGAGCTTGAACCACCAACCTTGCAGTTCAAACGACTTTGCAGTCTGAAGCATTAGACCACAATGCCACACCAGGACTCCACATAGACTAGATGTAAAATAATTAGCATGAATGCATTTCAATAAAACTTTATTTACAAAGCCAGGCACTGGACTGAATTTTGGCTGATGCCTGCTAGATACAAGGAGCCCTGGTGGCACAGAGGTTAAGTGCTCAGCTGATAACCTAAAAATCACAGGTTTGAACCCACCAGCAACTGCCAGAGAGAAAAGACGGGCAATCTACTCCTATAAAGAGGACAGCATTGGCATTGCAAAGGGGCCGCTTCACTCTGTTCTAGAGCATCATGAAGAAGCGGGAACTTCACTGCACCGGTTACAGACGCTATTAGTAACTAATACGTACTAATGATAGCATTCATCTACCAACCTAAACATAATGGAGTCCGTTTAGTCATTAGGTCTTACATGAGGACTCTGCAAATGAGGAGGTTTAAAAAAAATAGCTAAGAGGACCTTCTGGTCCTAGATAGAGAACAGGGGCAAGGAGAACAGGACGCATTGAAAGCCACCCAGATAGTTTTCTCAGGAATTAAGCAGCCGAGACCTTAAGGGTAGAATGTTTGAACAAGTTTATTGATTTATTGCTTCATTTTGACAAAATAAGCTATCCTGATGTTACAATAGATTGTGTACATACAAATGTAACTTACACTGTACAATGTACCTAAGGGGCTCTGGTAGCGTAGTGGTTACGAATTGGGCTGTGAACCTTAAGGTCAGCAGTTCAAAACTACCAGCTGTTCTGTGGGAGAATGATGAGGCTTTCTGCTCCCATAAAGATTTACAGACTCAGAAACCCTGTACAGGGTCGCTATGAGTCGAAACCGACTCCACAGCACATAACCACCACCACCATAATGTACCTGTTCTTCATAATGGATGGGCGGTCTTGAGAAATCATTCTCCCTGTCCTCCTGATTGCTGGCTTTCTATTAATAAAGCTTGGATCAGATCTCTCCCTGTCTCTGTGACTGACTACAGTGACAGGTGGCAAGCCCTTGTTTCGGTTTGGCAACAATAAAATAAAACAGAGGACACTAAAGAATCATTTTCATAATAGTTCAGATGTTAAAACATTCAAGTTTAAGGTCCTAGTATCTAAAGAAAAGCATGCTCATGTTATTAAACATTTTACTATGTGGGGAAATGCCTCCACTTTCAGCTACTAGCTGAAAGGTTAGCAGATGACCCCTACCCAGAGGGGTCTGCGGAGAAACCCTGGTGGATGACCCCAAAGTCCCAGCCTTGAAAGCCCTGAGGACGCAGTCTTCCTCTCATACAGGGGGTTCCCAGGGCCAGCATCCACTGGACAGCAACAAACGGAAACAACCTGCTGACTTCACTGGATGGAGTGCAAATAGAAGATGACTTCTTTCATTTGGATTATGCCTGTATTTTCTGTGGTGAAAGCACACATTCTCAGAGCATTTACTCTCACAGCGTTCCTTAGACTCAAGCTGAAAGGAAACTCTAAGGGGAACTTTATGTCAGGGAACAATTCAACCTCCTTGAGCATTCTCTTTTCTGAGCAAACAGTCTTAGAACATAGACACTAGATTGTTGTTGTTAAATGCTGTCAAGTCGATTCCGACACATAGCAACCTGAATAGGGTTTTTAAGGGGCAGTTGGTGAGCTTGAACCACTGACCTTGTGGTTCAAGCAGATCTTTCAGTCCTTATTTAGAGTTTATCCTATAGCACCAAACCAGGACTCCAGAGATAGAATCGGTTCTGATTCACAGAGGCCCTGTATAGTGTTTCCAAGGAGTGGCTGGTGAGTTTTAATTGCTGACCTTGTGGTTCAAACCAACTTTGCGGTCCAGTGCTCCAGAGATAGGATAGGATGGACTTTTAGAAAAAAAAAAAAAAAGTTTTCCACGATGTTAATAGTCAGAGATGTTTCTGCTTAACAAGGGAATTATCTTTTGCAATTTAGATGATTTCTTCTCAGAAACGTTTTATTCTATTTGGAAGTCATTTATCCCCATAACTCCAAATGATAAAACCTAGAACTTTGTCAGCTTAGAAAAAGTACAGAAGTACTTACATAAAATAGCTTTAGCATCACACACTAAAACACTGCTTACTGTTTTAAATAGTTGAGAATATAGTTATTAATACACAATGAATAAATATATTTATGCGTGTCAAAGTAAACAAGTTAAAATTCAAGGCTAAGTAAGCATGTTGTCTGTAAACTTCATTTAATTTTGTTGTTCTTGTATAGTGTTTTTGAGTCAGTTCTGACTCATAGTGCCCTTGTATAACATTTCTGAGGAGCAGCTGATGGATTTGAATCGCCAGCTTTATGGTTCAAACGGACTTTGTATTCAAATGTTTATCCTGCAATGCCACACCAGGACTCAAAAAAAAAACCCCAAAAAAACCACACAAAAACACACCATGTTTGGTCATGCTATAAAGATGATAATTTCAATCTCAATGTCAACCTAAAGTCATGTAACAAAGACACATGGAACATCTTTTGTTTTATGGTCCAGCTACATCAACTACAAGCCCCACGTTGCACAGCCATCACCACGATCCAGTTCCAAATCCTGCTTTTTTCTCGCCTTTCTTTTTCTTTTCTCCCCTATTTTCTCTCCTTTCCTATCACCGTTTTATGATTTGTGGTAAAGTTCCCAATTATTTATTCTGATTAGAAAATAAGTATGCATTGTTTCCCATTCAGTACTAGTGGAAAAAAAAAGAAAAGGTATTTCTCTTTTTCCCTTCCTTTTCTCTTTAACTGCTTTCCCCATCAAGTACACAGTCACGGAGGGCTAGAGCTGAGAGCAAAGCATCCAGCTGATATGAAGGGAGGGAAGATACACAAGAATGCCTAGTCTTGCAGATAGTACCCATTTGACCTAGCCTTGATGGCATGATGATCAGTACTCGACTAGAGGGAGACAATAAAAATAAATATTTTTGATAAGGGAAACAAGTGTAAATTGCTACAATTTGATGAATTTGACCCATATTTATGGATGTAGTAGCTCAAAAAACCAACTGAGAACGAAGGAGTCTTCACATCAAGGATCAATCCTATCCCCTCCATATACAGGGTTGCTAGGGACGGGCAACTTAGACATTGGCTACCTAAAATGACAGGGTGATAAAGGCATGACGTCACCAGCTTACATATTTTCAAGAGGGAGTTTAAGAGTGTGCAGGGGTGGGGGGTTGGGGCAGGTAGACTCCCCACTGCATAGTTTTCTTCTTGTCTAAATTGTTGTTGTTGTTAAGTGCCATTGAGTCAATTCTGACCCATATCAACCCTGTATAGGGTTTCCAAGGAGCACCTGGTGAGCTTGAACCACCGTCCTTGCAGTTCAAACGACTTTGCAGTCTGACACATTAGACCATAGGTCTGGTTAAAAGAGATGGGATAAGATTCTTATGATTCAATAGGGAGTAACTGTTATCATGACTAATTGTGGCTGGCACAGCTGTAGAGGTAGAAGTTTCGTAACAAAAAGGGGAGAGTAATCTTACAGTCTAGAAAACAGAGGACATTAGGATCATCAAGGGAGACGAGCAGTTGCAGAATGTGGGACCTTACCTAGAGAAAAAGTGACACCATAGATAGAGGCAGAGATGAGGACTTGTAGAGAGGGAGCAGCTGAGGATTCTAGACTCATGGAAAGAGAGGGACTGAGAGCTGGTGGCCAGGAAGCAGGCTTGTAGAATATGCCCTTTGGTTGTTTAAATGGTTTTACATTCTTGAGTGTTTCTGTGTACATCCCCCCCACCCCCTCCCCTAAAAAAACAAACCCAGAGGAGATAGATGCAAACACTGTAGAATGATGATGCATAGAGGGGATTGTAATCATTGCAATGAAACTATGAGTGTAAAACCGACAGGCTCTCATGTAAACTATCGGTCAATTCACAATAAAAATGTAAACACACACACAAACAAACAATTGTGTAGTGCAAAGATGTCAGGAGAAATAAACCTTAAAACATTTGAATATTCACTTGGTCTGACCATTTTGGAATGCAAGCTTAAGTATACTAACGACCTTGCAATTTAAAAGTTCTTAGAAATGATAAAAGAAACAAGGGTCAATTGCTACAATTTGATGAACCTGACCTATACTCATGGAGGTAGTAACTCTAAATACCAACGGAGAGGGAACGAGTCTTCATATCAACTATCAATATTATCCCCACTGTATACCGGGTAGATAGGGACGGGCAACTTAGACACTGGCTACCTAAAATGAGGGAGCGATAAAGGCACAAAGTGAGTGACTTACAAGGTTTCAAGAAGGAGTTTAATTTAGGAGTGTGAGGGGAGGGGCGGAAGAGAAAGAGTCCCCACTGAATAGTTTTCATCTTGTCTAGATGGGTCTGGTGAAGAGAGATGGGGATAAATTCTTATGAATCAGTAGTGAGTAATTGTTATCATGACTAATTGTAATTGTCATGGCTGTAAAGGGAGAAGTTTTTTAAAACAAAAATGGGGGAGTAGCTAATCTTGCATTCCAGAAACAGAGGACCCTAGGGCCATCAAGGGAGAAGAGCACAAATAGAATGCGGGACCTTATCCAGAGAAGCAGCAACCCCAGAGACGCAGGCAGAGATGGGGTCATGGAGAGGGGGAGTGGCTGAGGACTCTAGATTCATGGGAAGAGAGGAACTAAAAGCCAGTGGCCAGGAGGCAGACTTGGCAGAATGCGCCCTTTGGAGGTGTAAATTATTATATATGCCTGAGTGGCTTTCTTTAAAAAAAAAAAAAGCTAAGGTGAACAGAGACAAATACTGTTAAATGATGGTACATGGAGGGGATTATAATCATTGTATGAAACAACGTGTATGATTTGTTGAATGTAAAACTGATGATCTGCCCTGTAAACTTTCACTCAATCCACATTAAAAACCTTAAAAAAATAATAATAATATTAATAAGCTTACTACGGAGTTCTATGTCAATGTTTAAAATGGCATACTGTATGGTGCAACAGGTGTAAAATAAATGCTTTTAAAGGGAAAAAAAAAAGTTATTAGAAGCAACCTAAGCCTTTTAAATTGTTTTTTTTGTTTGTTTTGTTTTGTTTTTTGTTTTTTTTTGCTATTAATTTAGCAAACACATGAATAATTTCCTATTTTCCATTTTGATATTTCTTGACATAGAATGTAACAAAGTCATTCTGAAAATGTAAATTGAATGCCACATCAGAAGGGAACAAACAATCTATGGCCGACAGGGCAGGCCATGAGACACACAGTCTAAAGAGTCCACGACCAAGCCAGCAGGTACATCTAGAAGAAACTGAGGATGAGGAGCAAAGGCTGCCACGGTGCCAGTCCAGGGAAAATACAGATGAAGGGCCACGCGCCATGTGTCAGACTTGGAAAAATAACCTAGAACCCAAAGGAGGGCCTGAAGGCCTTGGTCTACATGGAACAGTGGGGCATCAACATGACTGATGATCCAGGAAATACTAGGCAATGCAGACGATGAAGACCTCTTCTGTCACCTCACTCTATGGACCGCCATCAAATAATGGAAATTCTACAGCATGATGGCCCTGGGGCAGTGGGAAGAGTCGAGATAGAAGGCTGAACACTTCCGTTCTCAGTCCTGGGAGCCAATCATTGGCTGAGACGGCCCACCACGGCAATCTGGTCTAGAGAAAACAATTGATTACAGAGAAGACAGGCCCATGATTGACTCAGATCAGGGATACCAGGCTATGATGAACGAAATGGGAGCCTGCTGTCAGCTGGGGGCAGATAAACCCTTTGATGAAGAGCTGCTGCTCACCAAGGCTTCGGTGCAAAGAAAATAGTTAAAACAGAGAGGGAGCTTGATGTTCTCATTATGGGAAAAACAATCTACCACCGACATAGTTTTCCAGGATGGCCTGTCTAGGGAAAATAGTCAATGATCGAGATGACAGACCAGTGATTTATTCCGTCCAGGGAAAAGAGTTGATTACCAACATGGGGGCCACGATAGAGTCAGTCCAGGGAGAACAGTTAATTACTGACAACACAAGAACACCGATTGACTCAGCCCAGGGATACATGGAAATGGGAATCCATTATTACTTCAAGATAAACCTTTCATTGAACTAGATGCAGGTCTACTGCATGGAAATGGGAATCCGTTATTACTTCAAGATAAACCTTTCATTGAACTAGATGCAGGTCAGGAAGGTCTCAGTGCAGGAAAACCCTTACTTATTAGCCCTTGGGAAATATTCTATGCTGAGACAGCTGTCCAAGATATCAAGGGAAAAGAGAAGATGACCGAACTATAGGTACTTGACTCAGTAGATCCAGGGCAAAGTGTCGATTACCGATACGGAGGCCATCAAGTCCTCAGTTCAGGGGAAACAGCCAATTACTGAACAGATAGACCAATGATTGACTCAGGGATACCAGACTATGTTGATGGGGATGGGAGTCTGTTATCACTTCAGAATAGATAAGCCCTTTGATGAATGAGATGCAGTCCACAACAGCCCCTGTGCAGGCAAAATTGTTACAAAAGAGAGGGCAAACCCATATCTACCCAATCCTGGGAAAACCGTGTGCATCTGACATTTTAGTCCCTGATGACCCCACCAAGGGAAAACAGTCAATGATCGAGATGACAGACCAAGATTCCTTCATCCCAGGGAAATGAAATGATTAACGAGATGGGGGTGGGCATGGCATGATGACCCAATCTAGGGAAAATAGCTGATTACTTAGAACACAAGAACATTGATTAACTCAGCCAAGGGATATCAGACTGTGATGACAAGGGAAGAAAAGTCGTTATCACTTCAGGAGAGATGAGCCCTCTGACAAACAAGATGCAGATCACGAAGAGTTCAGTGCAGGAAAAATCATCCTAACAGAGAATTCTTAGCTCCTCATTCCAAGAAAAGCAATCTATGATTAGATAGGCATCAGTGACGGTCTAGCTAGGAAAAAGAGTGGATGACCGTGATGATAGACATGTGATTCCCTCTGACCAGGGAAAAGTGTCAATTACTGACATCAGATTAAAAATAGCCTCAAGTTCAGGGGAAGACAGCTGATTATTAATAAACCAGGCCATTGATTAATTCAGACCAGGAATATCAAGACAGGATGAAGGATATGGAAGCCTACTGTCACCTCAAGCCAGATAAGCCCTTTGATGAACGAGACGCAGCTCGCAACCAGCCTCTGTGTGAGGAAAATCATCATTATGACAAAGACACAAGTTCTCTTAGCTTATTACAGGAAAAACAATTGATGACTGAGACAACTGTACCTCATGATCTATAGAGTGAAAAGAGTTGATGACCGAGATGACAGCCAGGATTCATTCTACCCAGGAAAAAGTGTCGATCACCGACATGAGGACCAAGATAGCTTCCTTCCAGGAAAAACAGGCGATTGCTGAGACTACAGAACATCAATAGACTCAGCCCAGGAATGTCAGACTATGAGGTCAGAGAAGGTAGCCTGTTATCACATCAGGACAAGATGTTGGTGAACAAGATGCAGGTCACTAGAGTCTGTGCAGGGAAAATCGCTCTGCCAGCGATAGTAAGCCCATGTCCTGGAAAATCATGTCTGAAAGTCGTGTAGGTCCAGGGCTCATCCAGGGGAAACGGTAGATGACCGAGATAAAAGACTCGCGATTCATTCAACCCAGGAAAAAGAGATGATCGCCAAGATGGGGACCACCACTCATCTATCAGTTTATGGTACTGTGGTAGCTTGTGAGTTGCTGTGATTCTGAAAGCTATGCCACCGATATTTTAAATACCAGCAGGGTCACCCATGGTGGACATGTCTCAGATGAGCTTCCAGATGAAAACAGACTAGGAAGAAGGGTGACAAACTACTTCTGAATACTTAGTCACTGAAAACTTTATGAATAACAGAGAAACACTGTCAGATACAGTGCAGGGAAAATGGGCCCCTCAGGTTGAAAGGCACTCAAAACGCAACTGGGGAAGAGCTGCCTCCTCAAAGTAGAGTTGACCGTGAAGATGCAAATGCGAGTAAAGTTTTGCTAAAGGTAATACAGAAACGGCTGCAAGCATACATTGACAGAGAACTTCCAGAGGGTCAAGCCAGATTCAGAAGAGGCTGCAGAATGAGGGATATCATTGCTGATGTCTGATGGATCTTGGCTGAAAGCAGAGAATATCAGAAAGATGCTTACCTGTGCTTTATTGACTACACAAAGACTTTTGATTGTGTGAATCATGACAAGCTATGGACAACATTGTGAAGTATGAGTATTCCAGAACACTTCATTGTGCTCATAAGGAAACTGTACCTGGACCAAGAGGCAGTTTTTCGAACAGAACATGGGAACGCTGAATGGTTTAAATTTTAAAAAGGTGTGTGACAGGGTGGTATTCTTTCACTATACTTATTCAACCTGTATGCTGAGCAAATAATCCAAGAAGCTGGGTTCTATGAAGAAAAATGTGGCATCCGGATTGGAGGAAGACTCATTAACAACCTGTGATATGCAGATGACACAACCTTGTTTGCTGAAAGTGAAGAGGACTTAAAACATTTACTGATGAAGATCAAAGAGCACAGCCTTTGGTATGGATTCCACCTCAATGTCAAGAAAACAAAAATCCTCACCACTGGACCAATAAACAACATTCTTATGAAAGGAGAAAAGATTGAGGTTATCAAGGACTTCATTCTTCTTTGATCAACTATGAACACTCATGGAAGCAGCAATCAAGAAATCAAACGACGTATTGCATTAGGCAAATCTGCTGCACAAGAACTTTTTAAAGTGCTGAAGAGCAAAGATGTCACCTTGAGGACTAAGGTGTGCCTGACCCAAGCCATGGTATTTTCAATAACCTTATATGCATGTGAAAGTTGGACAGTGAATAAGGAAGACCGTAGAAGAAGTGATGCTTTTGAAGGAGATACTGAAAGTGCCATTGGCTTCCAAAAGAACCAACAGATCTGTGTTGGAAGAAGTGCAGCCAGAGTGCTCCTTGAAGGCCAGGATGGCCAAACTTCGTCTCTCATACTTGGGACATATTGTCAGGAGAGACCAGTCGCTGGAGAAGGATATCATGTTTGGTAAGGTGGAGGGTCAGAGAAAAAGAGAAAGACCATCAATGAGCTGGATTGGCACAGTGGCGGCAGCGATGGACTCACGTGTGGCAACAATAGTGAGGTTTGCAGTGCTTCATTTTGCTGTGCATTAGGTCACTATGAGTCAGTACCGACTTGATGGCACCTAACAACAACAACAACAACCAATTAGGGGAATTAGGGGTTATGGTGGAGGGCATGATGTTTCAATCCAGGGAAAACAGCTGATAACTGAGAACACGGTGTCTTGATTGTCTCATCCCCAGGTTATCAGACTACGATGACAGAGAAAAAAGCCGCTCATCATCTTAGTCAGCTACGTCCTGTGGAGCCCTACAGTGCAGGAAGAAGCGTTGTTGCAAAAAGGTGGATTATTCTGTCTTATTCCAGGAAAAGCAATCTATAACTGAGACAGCCAAACATGATGGACTGCCTAGGGAAAACAGTCAATGACCGATATAAAGACATGTGATAACTCAACCCAAGGAAGTGTCGATTACCGACTTGAGGGCCATGAGGGCTTCGGTTCAGGAAAAACATATGATTACTGAGAAGAAGACCAATGATGGACTCAGACCAGGGATAACAGACGATGATGGAGATGGTGTCTGCTATCACCTTAGGACAGATAAGTTCTTTGCAGAACAAGATATAGGTCACAATGTACAGGGAAAATAGTTATGATGGTAAGGGAACCCTATCTTTTCAGTCCAGGAAAATCAATCTATGACTGAGGTAGTCATCCATGATGGCCTGCCCAGGGAAAACACTCGACAGCCAAGATGATAAACACATGATTGAGTCAGCCCTGGGAAGAGAGACAGTTACTGACATGGGACAGTAATGACCTCAGTCCAGGGAAAGCAGCTGAGGACTGAGAAGACAGAGCACTAATTGACTCAGCCCAGAGATATCAGAATATGATGACAGACATGGGAGCCTAATTACTTAGGTGATTAGTGAGTACACAGATCAATGATTGAGTCAGCCCAGGGACACCAGGCTACGATGACAGAGAAGAAAACCTGTTTACCATCTCAGCACAGATAAACCTTTTGATGAACTCGCTGCAGGCTGGGAAAGCCTCCGTGCAGGGAAAATCGTTCTGACAGATATGGTGGGCCCTGATCTATTCAGTCCTGGAAAAACTGTGTCTGATACTAGAGGTCTCTGAAGGCCTCCTCCAGGGAAAATAGTCGATGACCCAGTATCCGTCAGCCTAAAGAGTGGATGCCTCAGATGAGAGCCATGATGGCCTCCTCTACGTATAATAGTCAATGGCTGCTATAACAAACACGTGATCCCTTAAGTTCTGGATGAGTGGTTGATGGCTGATGGGGGCCATATATCAGCATAGACAGCCAATTACACCTAAGGCACAACAGTGATGGCCTTAGCTCATTGATGACTCATTGATGATTCACTGATGACTGGGACAGAGTCACTATCACCTTAGTTTCAATGAACCAGCTGTAGGCCCTGGAGGCCTCAGTGTCGGAAAATAGTTGTGGAGAGATGGTGAGTTCTCATCTTCTCACTCCTGGCAAAACAATCTCTAACTGAGACAGCAGACCATCATGATGGCCTAGTCTAAGGAAAACAGTTGATAACTGCCCAGGAGACCACTGGATGACCGAAATGATTACCACCCAGGAGACCAGAGGATGACCTCAGTCCAAGAAAAAGATAGGATGCCTGAGATAAAATGCCCAGACATTCTCTTTCTAGGTAAAACAGCCAATGACCGATACTGGGGTCATGCTGGTACCAATCTAATGAAGCCAGATGGTGGAGACATCAGTTTATATTTGGAATTTGTGTAGGGAAAACAATCTGATCACAGAGATGTTCCGCTGTGACCATCTATGTTCTTGGGAAACAATCTATGACCCAGGGAGCAGTCTCCCAGTGGTCTTAAGGATATATGAGATGCAGCTTTCACACAGGGCCAGCTGGTCCAGCCATGGGAAAAGGGAAGATGCAGACATGAGGAAATGGGCTACCATAAGCACTGGACCACAAGGTCATCTTGAACAACAAGGTCGGCAGTTGAAATCCACCATCTGTTCCTTGGAAACCTATCCAGGGTTGCTATGAGTTGGAACTGACTCAATGGTGCTTAACAACAACAAATAAACATAATACTGGAGTATGCAGGGCATGCAGCTAGGCAACTGGAAACAATTCCATTAAGTCCTGTCTTATGTAGATTGTACCCTAATACCAAAGCAAATACACATCAACTTCATGGGAAATTATATTTGAGCATACCATATGCCCTGTCATTCTATTAGCATATTTGGCTCATTTTATTTCTCAAAACTGCTATAAGGTGTAGGAATTGCTTCTGTTCTTCTTCAACAGCTGCTGTGGCATTAAAAACGGCACAGGGAACCGTTGCTAACAGGAACAGGAATGCTTCAAATGGCTTGGAGCTCACAACAACCATAATTTCTTTTAGAAAGGTCACCATGAAGTTGATTCCTATGAGGTGGAGGTCAAAGACATCCCAAATGTCCAATTTTCTTGGCGTGCCAGGTTGTTGTTGTTGTTGTTGTTGTTAAGTGCGGCCAAGTTGGTTCTAACTCAAAGAGACCTTGTATAGGGTTTCCAAGAAGTGGCTGGTGGGTTAGCATGACCACCTTGTGGTTCGTAGTCTAGTGCTGATCCTACAACACCACACCAGGAGACCGTGTGTGCTATACCATTCCATAAATCCCTGATATCAACCACTGCTCCTCCACTCAGTATGCCTTCCAGTGTCCCTGCAACGTCTCACAGAACTCACAGGATGTCAAGGAAATGGCACACATGCTTGTGGAGGTGGGCAAGGCCCAAATCTGCAGAGCAGACTTCAGTTTGGAGGATTCTCTGCATGCACACAGAGACAGATTGCTGACTCCCAAGGTTGTGGAAGCAAGCAAGTCAGGTCAAGCTGCTGGACCAAGTGCCAAGAACTGCAGGCCAGATGATTCATCAAGCAAAGGAACACACAACCCAATCAGACCACTAAGATGGCCCATTTCACATCCGTGCTAGAGTTTTTACAACCACAACTAACTATGTAAACATCTACAGCTGAATTATGTCAGCCCGTCAGCATCATCTCTCACCTTCTCTCATCCAGACCCATCAGGTAAAGAGTCCTGTGGTGAGAATTACAAAGACTAAGGCCATACGAGACACATTAAAGAATTAAATGACTACACCACAGAGCTTCAATGACTAAGTTTCCAATGTTTCAATGTCTGTGGTGTTTTAGTGACCCAACCCCCAACTGCTGTGCCTGGGACGATCTCGTTATATCTTCCCTTTGTTAATAGGACTCTTTCAATACCTGACTATTGCTAGTTTTTAAATGCTGTCAAGTCGGTTCTAATTCATAGTGACTTTATGTACAGCAGAATAAAACGTTCCTTCTGCACTAGCCCCACAATAGTTGCTACACTTGAGGTCACTGCTGCTGCCCACTTCGCCAGTCCATCTGGTTTGGGGGTCCTCCTCTTTTACGCTGACCCTTCACATCACTGAGCATAATGCCCTTCTCCAGGAATTGGTCCTTCATGATAATAAACCCAAAGTATGAGAGACAAAATCTCGCTGTCCTGGCTTCTAAGGAGCATTCCGGCTATACTTCTTCCAACACATATTTGTTTACTCTTCTGGAAGTCCATGGTACTTTTAATATTCCTCTCCAACACCGTAACTCAAATGTATCAATTCTTCTATGGTCTTCTTTATTCACAGTCCAACTTTCACATGCATATGAGGTTACTGAAAAGACCATGGCTTGGGTCAGGCATACTTGAGACCTCAAACTGAAATCTTTGCATCTGAACACTTTAAAGAGGTCTTGTACAATACGGCATTTGACTTCTTTTTTTTTTTTTTTTAAATGTCCACTTTAGTCCATCGAACACTTATCCAGGTGTCATTTACAGCTGAGAAAGAGATGGCCCACAAGACTGATCTATAGTAAAACACTAAGAAATGCCCCAATTTCATACATTCCCAGTACCTCTAGACAAGTGTTTTACAATGCATTAAGGTGGGTGTCACTATTACATTTTTACAGATGATAAATGGGAACTATCAGTGAACTTCAGAAAGCAGAAAATTCACCTGTCCCTTAAAATATGGGTATACAATTGTTACAACGCCATTGTAAAGGGTTTATAAAATGTAGTTTTATTTTAGGTTACTCTGCTGTTACATAGGGTATAACATTTTCACAAGGCTTTTTTGGGACTACACATAATAGTGGCCCAACTCTCTGACAATCACTAGACAAACTGGACACCCTCTCACATATGCACAAATCTGCATTAAAAAGTACTAAAGTCTTAGACTTGGACTTGTAGACTTTGTTTCCCCTTTCTAATGTATTCAGAAATGAAATGTACTTTAATTGCCCAAAGCAATGCTTATATTCTGGCAGCAACATGCTACTTTATTACAATAGTGAAGTGAATACCAGAACTACAAAGGCAGGAGTGTAAGTACATTTTTATTAGGAAGGGAAGTTGTCAACTTAAATAGCAGCAAATGAAGAGTGAATACGAAAACTCCCTGTTGTCACCGAGACCACGACCTCCACAATATATTATGTAGAAGGCATTTTGACATGTGACCCCAAGCCAAAACTGTCAAATGCTTTTCCATTCAATCAATACTTCTAGATTCCCACTAATATATAGTAGTAAGAGCATGGAAAAGTTGTTTACTGAAAGGACACTCACAAAGAAAAGTATGGGAAGAATTGTAGAAATGAAGCAGAACACTTTAATTGTAATTAACTACATTTTCAGATCTTCACAGTAATACAAAACACAGTCACTTGAAGAACTGGTTCAGAGTACTTAAATACAGTTTAGTCCTCTACATAAGTGTTTGGAACTTACTTATGTTTATATGAAATGAAGCTATTAATATATTTCTACAGCAGTAACTGCACACCAGAAGGCCAAGACAAACACAAATCAAGGAATGGAGTTTTTCCAAAGCTGCAGTGTAAAAAGACTATCAACAGTCGGTTCCATACGCATGAATGGGTTTCTTTGCTATAGGAAATCCAAATAGAATAAGGAAGGGAGATGTTTAAAAAGGTTTCTCCAAGGGGAGAAGGATGCTGC
>NW_006408536.1:29609430-29616480 GCF_000296735.1 Chrysochloris asiatica
ATTCAGACAAGACAATCCTTAAAATAAGTTAAGCCAGTAAACCTTACTTAAACCAATATTCCTTTCTTCCTTACTGGGTTTAACCTTCACTTGGATCAAACTGATTGAACCCAGGGTGGTCCGAGGGCGTTGTCCCCATTGTCCTTAATCCCGTATTCCCAGAATTTACCGCTCCACTCCAAGTGAATATACCCCGCGCAGTTCCTCTCCAGAGCCTCCTTGCTTAATCCCAGTAAACCTGTCCTTGTTCGTCCTCTGAGGAAGTTTTACTGCCTTGGTTCTAGGGGGAAAATCTTGACCTTAGAAACTTAGGGGAATATTGCATTTCTCTGTGGACATCCAGGGCTCATGTTTGGAATTAAATAAATATGACTAAACAATTTGATGAAAAACAATTTGCTATTAACTGCCAAGTGGCTTCATTTGTTACACTCGGGCCTATAGGGCCTTGAAACTCTGACCAGTCTTACACGGTCCGCAACAGGATGCCACTTGTAAGCATTTCGTTTTCTGCTCCTTCTGATGCATCGCATTCTTCTCCTGCACTGTCTGATGTCCACAATGTTAGGTTGTCTCTAAGCAAGTGCATGATGAGGGTGCTGTCTTTGTACGGGTCTTCATTCAGTCTATCAGGTTCTGTGATGGCCTTGTCAAAAGCCATTTTAGCCAGCGTACAGGCAAGCTCTGGGTTATTAAGGATCTCATAGTAAAATATAGAAAAGTTAAGAGCCAGCCCTAGGTGAATTGGATGTGTAGGTTGCATCTCCTTCTTGCTTATATCAAATGCCTCTTGATAAGCTCCTTGAGAATTATCTATCATTTGTTTTCAATCATCACCACTCGCTACTTCAGCAATGTACCGGAAATAATCTCCTTTCATTTTCAGATAGAAGACCTTACTCTCTGAATTAGTTGCATTGGTTATTAAATACTCATCCAACAATTCCAGGACCGTGGTGCAGATGGATCTAAGTTCAAACGTCACTTTCTCCCGATAGTACTTAATCAGCTGCAACTTCTTGTGGAAAGTGTCGGTTTTCTGATGCTGGAGATGACCCTCCAGGTTGACCTGCGGCCTCTGACCACGTTCTTGTAGGCCACCAAGAGCAGGCTGCGCTCCTCGTTGGACAGCGCTCAGCTCCCTGCTCTGTCAAGGCTTTCATGCAGGTGGTCATGCCTACTCAGCCAGCTTCGCCTTCTGGATCAACTCCGTCTTCTCCATAGTGGACTGATGGGTGGGTGGCAGCGGCGGCGCTCCGGGAAGGAAGGGGCCAGCATTTGAGTTTCTAACTACCATTTCCACAAGTGCTGATAGTGGATCCAAGAAAAATGAAGTCTTAGACAAAACCAATCTTTTCTCCATTTATATGGATGTTGTTTATTGGTCCAGTGGTGAGGATTTTTGTTTTCTTTACACTGAGGTGCAAACCATACTGCAGTCTGTAGTCTTTGATCTTCATCAGTAAGTATTTTAAGTCCTCTTCACTTTCAGCAAGCAAGGTTGTATCATCTGCACATCACAGGTTATTAAGGAGTCTTCCAACAATTCTATTCTTCCCTTTTGGTTTTCTAACTCCGGATCTTTGCAAAGTTTGTTATAATATTTGACTTTGTCTTCTTGAGTTGATTGTTGAAATTTTCTGTTCAGCTCTTATACCGCCTCACTTCTTCCATTTGCTTTAGCATCTCTACACTGGAGAGCAAGTCTGAGTCTCTTTTGACATCCACTTTGATCTTTTCCTTCATTCTTTTTTCCTTACTGGCCTTTTGCTTCCTTCTTTTCTGATGTTCTTGATGTCATCCCACAACTCTTCTGGCCTCTAGTCATTAGTGTCTAATGCATCAGATTTTTTTCTTGAGATGATCTCTAAATTTAGGGAACTGCTCAAAGGTCATATTTTGCTTGAGTGGACTTTTAAAAAATTTCTTCAGCTTCAGGCTGAACTTGCATATGAGCAATTGATGATCTGTTCCACAATCTGCACCTGGCCTTGTTTTGGTGGATGATGGGGAGATTTTCCATGTCGCTTTCTAGTCAGTTTGATTTCTGTGTATTCCATCTGGTGAGGTACATGTGTATAGTTGTCTTGAATGTTGTTTAAAAAGGAATTTGCAATGAAGTCATCGGTCTTGCAAAAATCTATCATGCAACCTCCAGCATCCTTTCTTTCACCAAGGCCATATTTCCCAACTACGGATTCTTCCTCTTTGTTTCCAACCTTTGGCTTCCAGGCACGAGTAATTATCAATACATCTTGATTGTATCTTGGATCAATTTCAGATTGAAGACATTGATGGAATTCTCCAATTTCATCCTCACTGAATTTAGTGGTTGGTATGTAAATATGAATAATAGTGGTATTAATTGATCTTCATTTTAGGCTGATGGATATCAACCCATCATACACAGCACTGTACTTCAATAGTTCTTGGAATGTTCTTTCTGATGATGAATATGACGCCATTCCTCATTAATGAGTCATTTCCATCAGAGTAAATGATCGGCTTTATGATGTAACTCATATGATTATCAGATTCACAATGACCAATTTCAGCTCACTATGCATGGCATTTCACATTTAATAACTTCCAATTTTCCAAGATTCATACATTGTACAGTCCATGTTCTGATCATTAATGGATGTTTCTCCTGATTTTGAGTTGTGCCCTATCAGAAAATGAAGATCTCAAAAGCTTTACTCCATTCGCCCCATCATGGTCAACTCTACTTTGAGGAGGCAGCTCTTTCCCAGTCCTATTTTTGTGTCCCTTCCAATTTGAGGGACTCACCTTCTGGCACCCTACCAAACAGTGTTCCACTGCTACTCACTCGATTTTCAGTGGCTAACTATTCAGAAGTAGTCCGCCTCTCCTTCTTCCTAGTCTAGTCTTACTCTGTAAGCTCAGCTTAAACCTGTCAACCATGTAGACCCCGTTGGTATTTAAAATGCCGGTGCCATAGTGTCCAGCATCACAGCAACACATAAGTCACCACAGTGTGACAACTGACGGCTGAGTGGTGACTGCGGATGGTACTATCAATATCTAACCCAAGACTGTGAAGGATCATCACAGATGTGGTCATTCAAGATGGTGGCCTTGAGATGAACTCTTTGGTCTGGGTTCAGCCAGCAGTGGCTCTTCCCGCAAAACTTCCTTTCACATCTGCAAGAAGGTCAAGTGAAAGGTAAATGTATGGTGATGCCAAAGCACAGATGATACAACCTGGACCATTCACACTGGGTTATCCACTGCCATGCTTTTCTTGTTTGTCTACTTTTGTTCTCCCTCATTCTGAGGAGTAGTGGGACTTATCTGACTTCAAAAAGGTGAGGATAAACCAAGCCATGAAACTCCCAGAGGCTTCCTTCTGCCTTTCCATGAAGTTGGAGGAGTGTTTCCTTAGAGAAACCAAGGTTGCTGCAGTACTGAGCATGGCAAAGTCTCATACACACACTGTTTTATCTAATGACTTTCCCAATAGAGTGTTCATCACCATAGCAGGCCCTGTCATCCCAACTCCATCTATATCGTCCCTCTGAGCTCGTCTGTCTGTACACTTACAGTAAGGATCATGAGTGGGGGACGACTCAATCTAGCCTTTGTGTGGAAGTGCACACCATCCAGAAGAGCCGTGACCAGAGTGAGTAAGCACACATGTGCATGAGCTCTCTGACACTCTTGGTGGATTTTTCATAAGTAGATCCCACTCATGGTGCCCCATGTGTGTCAGAGTAGAACTGTGCTCCACAGGGTTCTCAGTGGATGATTTTTCATAAGTAGATCCCACTCATGAGTAGAACTGTGCCCAACAGGGTTCTCAGTGGATGATTTTTCATAAGTAGATCCCACTCATGGTGCCCCATGTGTGTCAGAGTAGAACTGTGCTCCACAGGGTTCTCAGTGGATGATTTTTCATCAGATTCCACTCTTGGTGCCTCCGTGTGTGTCAGAATAGAACTGTGCCCCACAGGGTTCTCAGTGGATGGTTTTTCATTAGTAGATCCCACTCATGGTGCCCCTGTGTGTGTGAGTACGCTACAGGATTTTCAGTGGATGAGTTTTCACTACTAGATCATCAGGCTTTTCTTCCAAGGTGCCTCTTGGTAGATTCAAAGTGCCAATTTTTTGGTTAGTAGTCAAGCACTTGGCCATTTACACCACCATGAACTCCATGGGAAGACTAACAGAGTCGATCTACGCCAATATTATGACATGTAAATTACCCAGTATGGACTCAGTCTCCTGTTCACATACATAAAGGTTACCACTGTCCACACTCTCTTGTCTCAGTAACAGCTGAATCTACAAAGCACTCATATATCCCAAATCAAGCTGGTCCGTGTACGTGAATGGGGGCCCTTTTTGACACACCTTCCTTTCCAGCTATGCTGGTTCTCTGCTGAGTGTCCCTTGTTCACATGATGCAGATGTGGGTTGGTGGGTGTAGGCTCCCACTGAGGCTCAAGACTGTGGATTCCCATTCACCTCTACCAGGTCCTATGCCGCTTTACACAACTAAATTCCACCTGGGCATGTAAGCCGGTTGTTTTTCACTGCCTTGTAGGTGTAGGGATTTACACTGAGCACTGCACTTTAAGTTTGTTGTTGTTGTTAAGTTACTCATAGCAACCCTGTATAGGGTTTCTGAGGAGTGGATGGTGAGCTTGAACCATCGGCCTTATAGTCCAGTGCATTAATGCACAGCCCCACACCAGAACTCCCGCACTTTAAGGTTTAGGCCACCATTTTCACTTGGTTTTACGGTGCTGTGAAACATCACTGAATGGTCCTAGACTTTGGTAGGCTCATTCAGTCCTCAAATGCGCACAGTAAATTTCCCAACAGGAAAAGGATCAGGGTGATAAACAATCCAGCCCAGGTTTCATTGTAACCTACTTCACAAAAGAGAAAGAAGCTAAATCTGTTTTGTTTCTAAAACTAGAGAATGAATAGAGAAGAATGCAGGATGCATTGTAATTCACTGTTTATAGGAGAGGTATTTAAAGCATTGATACAAAATTTGTGTTATAATTCACAGCTGAGCACAGAAACTAGATTCCACACTGAGAGTTCCATTACATAACCAGTATAAAACACAGGGAAGGCTCAGTCAACTAGGTACAAAAGTCATATTTTGTTGGAGACAACAGTTGAACGTCACTTACTAAGAAAGGTCACCTTTTACAATTGGTCTACACCAGGGATTCTCTACGTTATACACTATACATATTCTGGGTCAAATCACTCTTTCCTATGAGGATTGTTGTTCGTTATTGTTGGTAAGATACTGAGCGGCATCGCTGACCTCTACCGACTAGATGCCAGGAGCTTCCTGCCAGTCCTGAAAACCAGAAAATGTCTGCAGATTTAGAATACAGTCAGATACTTCCTGGGGTGGGGCAAAACCACCTCCAGGTGAGAATCACTGGTCTGTAAGGGAGAATGAGGGCAGGAAAGGCCAAGTTAAAAGTCCTAACAATGAGCTAGTTCGAGACTCGTCAACTCACTGGACAGATAAGGAGCAGATTTATGTGCTAGGTGCTATGCTCAGTTACAGACAAGTAAGCAATACCGCTGCTCTCAAAAGTCCTCACGGGGAGGGCAGAGTAGCCATTGTCAGACGATCGGGTCAGACATCAGAGGTGCACACCATCAGGAGGGCCACAGAACCACAGAATGCTTCCAAACTGGGAGCCAGGACCTGACCTGTGTTCCAGAAAGTACATTCAGGTGTGGGATGCCTGGGCTCAGTGGCTCACCAAAAGATTGGATTTTAAGTCCACCCAGAGGTGATTTTGAAGAAAGACCTAACAATCCACTTCCAAGACATCACCACCGAGAACCCTGTGGGGCATGTCAGTTCTACTCTGAAACACACGGGGCACCATGAGTGGAATCTACTTATAAAAAAATCATCCACTGAGAACCCTGTGGAGCACAGTTCTACTCTGACACACACGGGGCACCATGAGTGGAATCTGCTTATGAAAAATCATCCACTGAGAACCCTGTGGAGCACAGTTCTACTCTGACACACATGGGGCACCATGAGTGGAATCTACTTATGAAAAATCATCCACTGAGAACCATGTGGAGCACAGTTCTACTCTGACACACACAGGGCACCATGAGTGGGATCTACTTATGAAAAATCATCCACTGAGAACCCTGTGGATACAGTTCTGCTCTGACACACACGGGGCACCATGAGTGGGATCGACTTATGAAAAATCATCCACTGAGAACTCTATGGAGTATAGTTCTACTCTGACATGTATGGGGGCACCATGAATCAGGGTTGACTCAAAGCAACTGGCATTGGTGTTGGTATGATTATGGAATGGGTAAGAAAATGCTAAGTCTAACTGCATGCAATGCATGCAGATAGTAACTCCATCCCTTAGAATGAAAGGGGAATGAAGAGAAAGGGAAGGAGTCCTGAGTCATTGCTGAGAACAATGGAAGAACACTGCGGGGTGTGTTTTCAGGGTTGGGTAGCTAGAGGAAGGAAGAATCAAGCAAGAATGGGTCTTGGTGTCCTGGTCCTGTCTTGGCATAGATGGTGACCTCTGATAACCTTTGGGGGAAACCAGGTTCTGATAGACGCAGCTGATTTGAATTTCATGACTTTGGGGTCAGCTCTTCCTAGACAATAAACTGCTTTTCCCATTGTTGATGACATCAATGTTTTCATTGCTCAAGTTACTGTGAATTCCTAACTAACAAAGCAAACCTCTCTCAGAAATCATTTTATAAATCAAATAAATAAAACTAAAAACAGCTTAGATCTCAAGTTTGCAACCATTCCTGCAGTGTTTTAATGAACTTAGTACCATTGTTTAGTACCTTTCATCTGAAATTGAATCTCTCAGTAGTGTAGTTTATTTATTGGTAGTTAGCATTACAACATTAACATCCTAAATTTTTATTGTGCACCAAACCCAAACCCATGGACATCAAGTTGATTCTGACTCCTAGTGACCCTCTATAGTTTCTGAGACTATAAACCTTTATTGGATCATATAGCCTCATCTTTCTCCCTCCTAG
>NW_006408536.1:29621815-29622500 GCF_000296735.1 Chrysochloris asiatica
TGGATGAACCTTAAGGACATTATGTTGAGTGAAATTAGGCAGTCACAAAAGGAGAAATACCGCATATGATGATTATTGTAAAAGCTTAAGAAAAAGTACCCACATAAAAAGGTGAAAAATTATTTGTTGGTTACTGGGGTACTGGAGGTAGGGCGAGGGGAGGGAGGGGAAGGTGGAGCACAGGGTAGGGAACAGATACAGGATGATTGGGTGTTAGGGTGCATGTGGGCAATACACAAGAAGGGGGAGGGGAATGGAAGAACAAGGCAGATGGGAGAACATGTAGATAGGTTTGCATGGGCTAAATGGGACAGAAGTTAATATTGATGTATGCTCAACCTTGGAACAACAGGGCTCTGGGATACAGGGATTGAGGCACGGTTTGAATGGGCAAAAGGGGGGAAAATGTTAAGATGCTTGACTGTCTTTTCAATCTTGGTTTCTCTTGCCTACTACTGTAAAATAGACACTTGAGGTTGAGAGAAAGGAATAGCCAGAAATTTCACCATAGAAAGGTTGTAAGTCTGTGTTCAGCGTATAACAGATTGGAATACCTAAAATGGGGCTAGAACTTGCCCAGTGAAGGAGACTTCCTGCAGAGACTTTGCATTGCATAAGATTATAGGTCCCCATCCAGAATCTTCAGAAGTGGGAAATTTCAACTTGAAAGGACAAGCAGACCAGT
>NW_006408536.1:29623450-29634024 GCF_000296735.1 Chrysochloris asiatica
TGAGGGGAGAAGCAGATCTTGCAGTCCATGAGTGGAAGGATCCTGGGACCATCAAGGGAGGAAAAAAGCAGTGACAGTAGAGATGGAGGCAGAGACGATGACATGGAGAGATGGAGCAGAGAGAGGCTGGGTGCTGACAGTTGGGGGCAGGTTTGTGGGGTGTACCATTTGGTTGTTTCCCTTTCGTTGTTTGAATGGTTATATATTCCTGAGTGCTTCAGTTTACATAAAAAAAAAAAAAAAAGAACCAGAGGGGATGGAAGCAAATGCTGCTGAATGATGATGCATGGAGGGGACTGTAAGCATTGCAGTGAAGTGAAATAGGGTAGGATGAACGTAAATCTGATGGTCTCCCGTGTAAAGTACTACTCAATTCACAATGATAAAGACTTAAAAAAACAACCCTCTGGGACCAGTCTGTTGTGTCGCATGTGGTCACTATAAGTCAGAATATTCAACTTGGACTAATTACCAAACAACAAGATACATGAAGGGCTTAAAAAAGTTCATGGAAAAAATTCCATTATGTTTTTCTTCCATTTTTTTCATGACCTTTTGATGTCCCTTCTTAACTTGGTATTCAACTTCCCCAGGTTGAAGGGTCACCCTCTGTAAAAGGTAAAACACTCACTCCTGCAATTTGCTTTTCTTCCTAAGCAATTAGGGTACCTTTTCAGCAAGTAGGTGTTTCATATTAAACCTGTGGTCCCAGACATCATCATCTTCTCTGAGCGCTCATCTTAAGGCCTGTTGTAAATGAGGCGCTCTGGTGGCACACTGGTTAATCATTTACTGCAAGTTGAGAGGTTCAAATCCACTAATTGCTCTTCAAGAGAAAGATGTGGCAGTTTGTTTCAGCAAAGACTGTAGCCCTTGGAAACCCCTAGAGCTGTTCTCCTCAGTCCTATAGGGTAGGCGTCAGAGCTCAGTCCACTGCTGTGGGTTGGGTTTGGTGTGGGTTTTTCTTTTTGCTTTAACAAACAAATGTATTCTCTCACAAGTTAGGAAGGTAGAAATGTGAATTCGGGCCACCAGCTCTAGGGGAAGGCTTTCTCTCCATTGGCTCACAGTTTAGGGGGATGGGCTTTGTCTCCTTTCAGCATCTGTGGGCCCAGCATTCTCTGGAGAACTTCCCCTGGGTCTAGAAGTTTCTCAGTGCAGGGACCTTGGACCCATGGACTCAGGAGGAAAACAGGTTGGGGCTCGGTTCTTCTGCTGTTCCAACATGATTATTCATCCTCCGGCAGGGCAGGGTCGACTGAGTGAACCTGGCACCAGATGACGGCATCAACAGTGCTTGTCTGTAATTATCACGCTTAGTCCAGATCTCACTGTCGCCATTGAGAAGGGGTACGATCATGTATAGACCTTGTCGTCATTTGCAGCGATGTCTTAGATGGATTTACCATCTCCTCTATATGCAGAGAGCTCGCAAACTCAGCAAAGCGCGCAATGGTCCCGAAAGGGGAAGGTGGGTGGAGGAAGGGGTTTGGGGGTTTTGTAATTGGAAATGCTGAGCCTTTACATGTTGTTGTTAAGTGCTTTTGAGTCAGTTCCTACTCACAGTGACCCTGTATAGAGTTTCCGAGGCTTTAAATCTTTGTGGGAGTGATAAACCTCATCTATCTCCGGTGGAATGGCTGGTGGGCTCAAACTGTGGACCTTGTGGTTCACAATCCAGTGCTTATCACATGGAGCCATCACATTCCCTATATCAAGATGTTGTTTTACTTGTTGTGAACTGCCATCAAGTCGGTTCCAACTCACAGCAACCCTTTACAGAGATTCCGAGGAGCGGCTTGTGGGTTTGAACTGCCGAACTTGCGGCTGACACTGACCACCTATTCCTCACCTCTGCCTCTACAATACATCCTCCCAGTTATTCCCTAAGGAGACGTCAACTCATCCATGCAGTGTTTGTGGGGGCCGTGGGGGCTCCGTGGGGGCACGCTCACCTTTCATGCAGGAGGCCTGGGTTCGATTTCCGGCCAGTATTCCTCAAGCAGACACCACCTGTCTACCAGTGGAGGTCCATGCCTTACTAGGATGCTGAACAGGATTCAGTGGCATTAGCAGATTCAGACAGACTAGGTCCAGCCTGGTCATCTCCTTCTGAAAATGAAAAGCCTCCAGAGCGTGGTGTTCCAGCCCACAGCCATCAGGGGATGGGACAGGACAATTCCTCTCTGGGGTTGGCCCTCTCCCAGGCATGCTGTTCTCCTCTAGGGGCTGGTCCCCTCTGATGACCTGTCCAAAGTACCATCCTCACTTCTAAGGAGCAGGCTGGCTGTTGGGGAGTTTCCATTACCAATCTGTACTTGCAGCGGTTTCTTATCTTGTCCCACCCCAGTAAATGGAAGTCCAGACAGCTTGACTCCAATCCCATCGAGTCTATTCTAAGGAGGCACCTCTTCCGTGTTTGTTTCCTGAGTGCCTCCCAATCTGTGGAGCTCACCTTCCAGCACTAGGACAGGCAGTGCTTGGCTAATGCCCATCAGGTCTCCACTGCCTCATTCTGTGGTTTTGTTTTTTTTTTCTTTTTGGAAGTAAATCACCAGGCCTTTCTTCCTGGTCTCTTAGCCTGGATGTTCCATTGAAACATGTTCACCCTGGCAACCTTGTTGGGATTTGTAATACTGGGGGCCTAATTTCTAGCTTCTTAGCAACACACAAGCCACCTCAGTACATCACCACAGATGGGTGGTGGTGAATGTATACACATACACACACAAATGATTTAACAAAATGCCCCATTTGCACCATAAGTATACTATTACTACTTTACTGGTAGATTTTATATTTTGGAAAATAGGAAAAATACTATCTTTTTTATAACGCATTTATGTTTCAAACATGTCATTTGGTGCAAAAATCAGCTGTGCACCAGTGCCATTATAAACATATGATCCCTAAGCTTCTGTCTCGAGTCAGTCAGACGGAGTTGTTCCTCCCACTGAGGTGAGAAGCGAGAAAGATGAGTAATGGAGGTGGTATAATTCGGGTGTGTTGATTTTAACAAGAATACATTCATTACATCATGATTCTTTTCACCTTTAAAATAGCTCTTGGTGTCCCTGTTGTTTTTGTTAGGTCTGGTTGAGTTGGCTCTGACTCACAACAACCAACGCCATGCACAACAGAACAAAACACTGCCCGGTCCGGCACCATCCTCACGATTGTTGTTATGTGTGAGTCCACCATTGCTGCCACGTGTCAATCCATGTCATTGGGGGGTTACCCTCTTTTTGGCCGACCCTCCACTTCACTGAGCATGGAGTCCCTAGGTGTTCAGGTGTACCTGAGGCACCACAGAAGAAACATGTGGTGATGTGCTCCTGAGAAAGACACCACTGACAACCCTGTGAAGCACAGTTCTACTCCGATACACACAGCAGCGCCGCTGGTTTGCTTCTTCCAAGTCAAGATAGTTGGATGAAGTCATAGCACAAAAGTCATACCACATCCCCATGTCAAAACTGTAACTATGTCAAAAAGAAAGAAAACAAGTTCCCACCCGAGTTTACCTAGAGTGACAGCGAAGAGTTTCTTGAAAGTGGAAGAGAGGGGAGGAACACACTGGAGAGAAGTTGGAAGAGGGCAGACTTGGAATCTAGCCGTTCTCCCACTTGGTCCTATCGCTTAGAACACGAATCTGAAGGTCAGCTATGTCTAGAACTTGGTAACACCTCTGAATTTGCAGAAAAACCAGTATGGACTCTGAGGGAAGCTATGGACTTCTGCTAGATTAAAATATCATCAGGTGGGTCTGAATAGCTGAGCAGAAAGTGAAGGCCCCAGAGCCATCCGCGCTTGACCGGGTCGAATCGGGGTCCACTATGACCTGGAACCCCAACACCTACAGTTTTGGACATGCCGTGTGATTAGACGGAATGAACGGGGAGTCTGAGTCTAGTGACAGACTTCAAGATCGGATGTGCTGCTGGGTCTTTGGACGGAGACCATTCCGCACAGCTTGCCCCGCCCCTTGGATTTCACCACGGAGAGGAAAATAAGCAGGTGGTGGAAGGAAATTGAGAAGAAAAAAAAAGAAGTCACTTATTTGATATCAGAATAGAAATGAAAAGTCAAACACGGACCAGGTGAAGAAGCCCAACCTGACAACAGGCCCCATCACTACAGGAACGGGATAAAACGATGGAAACAAAGCAGATGGCTGTGCAGCTGACCCACACTCATGCTGACCCTGAGTGTGTGTCAGAACAGAATCAGGCTCCATGAGGTTCCCAGTGGCTGATCTTCCAGAAGGAGACGGCCAGGCCACACCTCTGTGTGGATTCGCACCAGCCAATCTTTCAGTTAGCACCTGATTAGTTAGCCTAACTTAGCATCACGCAGAGACTCCAGCCACATAAGAAGCAAATGGGAGGGTTAGGGAAGAAAGAGAGAAGAGACTCACCCATTCTGGAAGAAAATAAAGAAGAAAGAAAAAAGGGCCTTCAAGGATTGTTTTCACTTGTCTATTGTTAGTTCTATTGAAAACCTGATGAAGACCAGAACATGGTTCTCAGTGCTTAAAAAGAGCTTGGAGTTAAGGTGGTAAAATCACCAAAAGAAGCTTGCTGAGGGAAGGCAACGAAGTGGAGATAAAGGCATTGTCTTCACGGAAACAAGGAATACAGGAGGCATCACAAGACTCAAAACCGAATCACTGCTTTCCAGGAAAGCATTGTCAAAATGAAGGACATGAAACAGGCCGTATATGATTAAAGTTGAACGGGCCATGAGGACAAGGATGAAGATGACCAACTCCCCCCACCCCCCAAAAAAATTAAGGCTTCCCTTAATATTGGAAATATTGGAAGCAGTCTTTCAAACAACAAAGATTTATGGATATGTAGGATCTGCTGAAGAAAAACCTGGCAATCTGTTCTGATAAAGGTGACAGCCTAGAAAAGCCTCCGGGGCAGTTCCACTTAGTTATATGGGGTCACTGTGAGTTGCAAACCAAGTGGACAGCACCTAAGAGCAACTACAGTGTGATTGTTTTGAAAACCTTTACCTGGCAATTCTAACCCTCCCGAAGGAAGTGCGGAAAGGCTGCTGGCGCTGAATGGGTAAACAGTGGAGACAGAGAGAACCCTGAGTTGGGTAGGAAATGTCCAAATATCAACTCCAGTCAGAGAACTTCACACTCTCTGCACCTGGTCCCTCAACTTTCCTCTCACCGTGTCCCTTCTGTATATTACTTAAAAATAGACAGTTTGGCCTTTATTATTATTTTATTTTTTCATTTACTTCCCTTACTGAACCATACTCCCCACTAAGGAATCAACCACACAGGGAATTTACTAGGCAGCTGTGAACTTCGTAACTAAAACAAAATTTCCTATAAACTGGGACCTTGGAGGACAAGAGAGAGACAGGTGACAAATAGCCAAAAACTGTCATCAGATATCTCAGGTGTAGGTGATGACTTTATACTTCCGTCATTGTTACAAGTTTCTCCGAGACCTTTTTTATTTTCTTCCATAGTGACTAACACATCATTATTTTTCTTAAGTATGAAAACCTGGGAAACCTGCCAAAAGTTATCTTAACAGATGCTATTTTATCATTTCGGTAAATTCTGTCGTCTTCTACAGGGTGGTAATTACGTTTTGGAGGTGGAATTCATGCTGAGTGTGGGGTGCTGCTTCTGCTAAGCCAGACCCCATAAATGTCTGAGCCTGAAGATGCCCCAAGCCCAGGAACGCCTGGTGCCAGTGTACGCTTTGTCCGCAATGTGTCTTCAGGGAATCCACAGGTTCCCACTCTATGTTTTATCCCTTTCCACTCATCCCAATCCTGTACCTGATTACCTGCGGGGTCTCAGGAAAGTCACAGAGTCCTTTCGGGGCTAAAAGAATTCTTGGTGGAGTTTCTGGGGAAGAAAGAGCTACAGGTATGAACTGATGAGTTGCTCACTCATGAACTAAAAACAATTTCCAATGAACAATTTCCATGAACTAAAACATTTCCAAAGTGCACCAATGGGGTAAAAAGGCACAACTGTTTTGTAACGTTTGCTAAAAAAAAAAAAAATAGTCCTGTTACGGTGCTGTGGATTAATGCGCCAGACCCCAAGCTCGGTTGAACTGCAAGGTCATGGTTCAAGTTCACCAGCTGCTCCTTGGACACCCTATCAATGAGTCGGAACCTACTCGATGGCACTTCACAACAACAGCAATGACAATGGCTCATATTTACCAATCCTATCTTGAAATAAATTGAGACAGGAATCACAGCTGTTTGGCAACTGAATGAAGTCTTTAGTTTTATCAATTCAACAAACTCAGAGGAAAACTTTTGACTTCTCATGGTTCATGGTTCAGTAGGTCAAACGCATTATTCCTCCCAATTGTTGCTCTAAGTGTCCTCCAGTTGGTTCTGACTCGCACCGACCCTATGTAGTTCCTGAGGCTTTCATTCTTCAAGGGAGAAAGTCTCACCTTTCTCCCAAGGAGCGATTACTAGGCTCAAACTGTGGACCTTGCCATTCACAGTCCAGTGCTTACTATATGGACCCACTGTGCTCCCAATATTGGTCCCAGTGTTGTTGTTAAGTGGCTCTGAGTTGATTCAGGTCTCATAGCAGGGGGTTACTCAAACATGTAAACGTCATCCCAAATTGACCTAAAAACACATTGCTGCCCGGTCTGACTCATGTAACACAGTTTCACAGAATAAAAATGCTCCAGAGAACTTTCCTGGGCATCATGTTTACAGACTTCACTTTACCTGGATCCACAATCAGCACTCATGGAAGGAGCAGTCAAGAAATCAAGCAATGTATTGTTGTGGGAAAGTCTGCTGCAAAAGACCTCTTTAAGGTGTTGAAAAGCAGGCATAGGAGGGAATCTCACTACCCTGAAAGCAGATCCTGAAGCAAAGATCGTCTTTGGTCCTGAGGTCCCTGTGCAGGGACCCTCCCCGGGGACACAGCTGTGGCCCTGGATGGGTGGCAAAGGAGAAGCAACATCGAACCCAGACACAGAGCACTGGGCTGCCCAACCCACGAAGCAAGAAATGCTGAGTGACTTCGGGCAGGAGGCTTGCTTGCAGAGCAGGGTGCCTCCAGGCACTGAAGTAGGGGAGCTGGGTTTGTCGACCTGCAACCTACGGAGCTGGAGCCGAGGGCCTTCAGGCTGAAGTTTATGGTGGAGAGGTGTGTCCCAGGGGCATTTATCAGCAGCCTAAACGTCCTCTGTGACACTGCTGAGCAGAGCTGAGGACCAGAGAGAGGAGAGTCTGTTCTGGCTGGAATAATTGTGCCCTGAGCATTTCAGATCCTGAATTATAACCTCTAAACATCCCTATTAAATCCCCTAACTGTGAGGGGGAAAAAACAAAACAAAACAAACTAAAAACCAGTCAAGTACCCAGCAATAATTGTTGTTGTTGTTGTTGTTAAGTGCCGTCGAGTCGGTTCCGACCCATAGCGACCCTGTACAGGGTTTCCGAGGGTGTAAATCTTTACGGGAGTAGAAAGCCTCATCTTTCTCCCGCGGAGCGGCTGGTAGTTTCGAACCGCTGACCTTAAGGTTCGCAGCCTGATTCGTAACAGCAATAATGAACCGAACCAAATCCACTGCCACCAAGTTGATTCGGACTCATTCCAACCCGAAAGGGGAACACATTCATCACCTTTCAGCCAAACAACCCACAGATCTACTCAGCCAAGAGCATCACCTGTGAAGAATGCGCTCCTCTGAACCATTAACCAAATAAGACCACAAGAGCAGCTTCTGTTCCAAAACAGAGCTTGGGTCTGGGAGCAGGAAGGGGCGGGAAGGAGGGACAAATGGAAATGGGGAACGGAGGGAAAGTCGGGGCAGTTCTGTTACAATGAAGGAATTGCAAGCAGCGTCACAAAAAAACAAGATGTGACTGGAAAATGAATTTGTTCTTAAAAATAAACAAAACCCAAAGCATCGAGAAGCAAACATGTCAGTTTGAAGACTAAGGTGTGCCTGACCCAAGCGTTGGTCTTTCCAGTCACTACCTATGTATGTGAGAGCTGCATACTGAATAAGGGCGACCTAGAAGAACCAATGCCTTTCAACTGTGATGTTGGCGAAGAATATTGAATGTACCATGGACTGCCAAAAGAAAGACCAAATCTGTCTTAGAAGAAGTACAACTAGAATGCTCCTTACAAGTGAGTATGGATTTGTCTCCCATACTTTGGACCAATCCCTGGAGAAGGACAACATGGAAAAGTAGAGCATCAATGAAAAAGAGGAAGCCCCTCAGCGAAATGGATTGACACATGGCTCCAACCACAGAAAAACCACTGTGAAGATGGCGCAGGGCCGTGCAGGCTTTGCTCTGTCTTCTTTTGTTGTACAGATGGCCACTATAAGTTGGTACCAACTCAAGGACACCTAATAACAACACTTTCTACACAACCACATTGCTGGGTCTTTCTTCCTGGGCCTCACAGGATAGATTCAAACAGCCAATTTTAAGTTGGTGGTGACTGTGTGTCATTGAGTCAGTTCCAACTCATACAGACTCTGTACAGGGTTTCCGAGGCTATAAATCTTTACAGGAGAACAAAGTCTCTTCTTTCTCCCATGGAGTGGCTGATAGATTTGAACCGCTGACTTTATGGTTAGCAGCTCAATGTGTAACCCACTAAGCTACCAGGGCTCCTAGCTTTAGTAACAGAGATCATTTCAAACCACCTCACAACCCAGGTATCTCTGTACTTGGCCTAGACACTGGGAACACACTGCTGAGCCAACCCTGCCTCCCTTGCACGTACAGAAGGTAAAATAATGGATAAGCCACACACCTAGAGCTGCTGGTCATGCTGCCGAGGCGCAGACTCCAAAGGCCATCAAAATGCACACGAAAAGCCCAGGCTTGTGAGGACAGGAGGTGCTGAATGTCGCTCACAAGCAAAGGCTGACAGCATCCAACAGCCAGCCTAGGCTGGTTCACCTGAGGTAGGAGCTTTCCTTTCTCAGCCTTTTCTGGACCAAAGGCCTGGACGGTACAACACACCTCACTGACAGAGAGCAAAGGAGGCTTTGTGTGTGGAAGACTTTGAAGCTCTTTAAGAACAAAAAAAAGAAAGAAAACATAATCCAACTGCCAAAGTTTGAATGGCCTCAAGACACAGGGACAGTTGGAGCCATTCAATTAGAAAGTTGCTGGGTATGAATTTGCTTTCTTTATTTGTTCCGACAATTACCAGCCCCTTTTCATTAACTATCCATTAGAACTGACTAATAGGTCCTGGGCAGATTCTACCCAAGGAGCTACTTTTAAGATTGGAATCAGCTAGACTCCTACGACCTTTAATGTTGAGACCCCACGTTCCTTCTCCACATAGATATTTCTAAAGGAAGGAGTCAGGTGTCACGTTTCCATTCTGAAAGTAAAGAAATAAACTTCTTCTAGAACAGGTCAAGAGAAAAAGCCATGGGCAAGAAAGTCTGAATTAACAAGCGTGAAGTTTGAAAATGAGGTGGAGGTTTTGAGGCAAGAAGTGCTGTTAAAAAACTCATTGTGGGCACAGAGAAGAATGAAAGAGCATTTATTTCTCTGCTTAAAGGGCTAACAAGACGGTGAAGCTGATGGTATTGTTCAAGTTGATGGTTTTGATCCTTCGGAAGAAAGACGTAATTCAACCTAGTAAGTTCATCGTCTTTGAAGTGACTTGAATGTGAACTTTTTCTGTACACTTAGAATTTAAAAGCTTTTTCTCTCCAGTCTTCTCATGCCCCGTCTTTTCATTTCTCCCTCATGTGAGTCCAGAAGACCAACATTTCAGAGCCCATAGTCCATGAAAGACGAAAGACAGATGGTCATTTTGCATTAAGGCTAATCTAATGGCATTGAATAAAAATTCTGTTGCAGTGTGGATACTTTAGACGGTTTAAAAGAAAATGTGTACAAGTCATAATATTGAAAAAGCAAAAGGAATGACGCTGTTTTGTACTGAACATACTGTATCTAATCTACATTTTGTTTGGGAAAATAAAAGATGCCTTTAGTATCTATGAAAACAATTTGGAAAATACACACTTCTAATCAGATATATATATATGAGCAGACATGCACAGAACACCTGCAAACAGAGGTAAGTCATTTTCCATAAGAGCAACAGTGAATTATATATCCCTCATCTTTACCGGCCTAAACAGTTCATTAATCATCCACTGAGAACCCTGAAAAAGAATGCTGAAGGACCCTGCAGGACAAAAGGACTTCTCCTGGTTCTGGTGAGTTTCAGTTCCCTCTCTTTTGTGGCCCTCTGTCAGTTTTTAGGGCCACAGGGGGCAGGAGGGCTCACCACCAACAAGCCTCATTTGTCCATCTGGGCCCATGTTTCTCCACGTGCCAGTCACCACAGCGGATCACCTCTGCCATAGGTCAGCTCTTAGCAGAGCCACACTCTCCCCATGACATGTGAATCCCAGCCCACCCGCTCCTTCAGCATTCTTTTTCAGTCCTGTGGTATTCCTTACCATGCTCCTCTTAGCACATGACCTTTAATAAACGCCAGTGCCCTGGAGCTGACCCAGACTAAAGGCACCCCCAAATGTGTCAGAGTAGAACTGTGC
>NW_006408536.1:29634784-29640739 GCF_000296735.1 Chrysochloris asiatica
GGTTCTCAGTGGATGATTTTTCATAAGTAGATCCCACTCATGGTACCCTGTGTGTGTCAGAGTAGAGCTGTGCTCACAGGGTTCTCAGTGGATGATTTTTCGGAAGCAGATTGCAGCTCTTTGCTCCGAGGCATGTTAGAATAGATTCAAACCATCCAGACTTGTCAGTTAGCAGCCTAGGAATTCTTCTTTTTTCAGGGTAGTAAATAATTCTTTATATTTAATCTTCCCTTTCAAATTGTTGTTGTTATTACGTGCCATACAGTAGCTTTTGACCCATCCTGACACTGTATAGTGTTTCTGAAGAGCGACTGCTGGGTTTGAACCATCAATCTTATGGTTAACAGTCCAGTGGTTGACTTGAAGCACAAGATTGAACCAGCTGCTTTTCAGAAACCCTATATTGTTGTTAATTGCTGTCAAATCGGTTCCAACTCACAGCGACCCTGTATAGGGTTCCCGAGGGGCAGCTGGTGGGTTTGAACTGCTGACCTTGTGGTTTGCATTCCAGTGCTGATCCTACAGTGCCACACCTACATAGAAACCCTCTACAACGTTGCTATGAGTGAGAACGTACTCAATGACACTCAACAACAACAAGGCACTCTGCTCAGAGCTGTCATTACCCAATTACAATGATGTTCCGAATCATGTGATTTCATCTGCACAGTGATGTTTCTAGTGCCGTGGGTGTTTTCACTGTCACTGATTTTGTCACATGTTCTGGTGCTTCAGCTACAGTCTGTGCTATGCAATATTTGTGATTCTATGTCAGTAACTCTATTTGAGAACAAAATTGTAACTGGAGGCAAAGGAGAAACAATTTAAAAGGCTTGAATGCAGTTACTAGCAACATTCTAACTAATAATGTTATCATTCAGAGTCAAGAGATTTTACTGACCAACCGTGTTGCTAGTTCTGATACAATCTGAGAAACACAGCACTTAAAACAATCTACACCCTGATTCTATGATACAATGGATGGTGAGCATTTGTAAGGACTCTGTAAGGTCTGGTATGGGAGGAGGTTCATGGGGAGGTGACCCCACGGGAAGACAGGCACCCAAGTGATGTTAGTGTCCCAAAGCCCTTTCACGGCTCTCATTCAAAGGTCCACTCTTAACCAAAATAGGGATGCTTTTAAAAAGACATCCAAATGGAACTAGAAAAGAGCACTTGAACTCCCTAAAGAGGTTTCCCAAAGGCCAAACACATCACTCTGCAGGCTACTTTCAAGCACAGTCAATCTTGGAGATCCCTGACTGCTTGGAAACAGTGCTCAAGTAGTTCCAGGCATCGTGGATCTGAACTTTGAGACACTACGAAGACAAATGAAGCACCCCTTCCCCTTTTGGGAATAAATCCCATTCTCTTTCTCTTCGAGTTCTCCACAAGCTTCCTGAAGCCACCTCCTACGCTGCAAACAGCGTTGCATGCTCCCTCGACCAATGAGCAGGCATGATGCCCTATGGTTCATCACCGCTGGGTGCCACCCACAGTCCTGCCCCCAAACACGGGGTGTCTGACGGAGGACCCCTAAGAGGAGCAAGAAGGTTCCATGGATTTATTACAGCTGGACACAGTAGCCTTACAACCACACACAACTCTGTTTGGGGTTTCATTTAGATGCATGTGGTTCACTGGCCGGGAACGTCAACAGCTAACGATAAATAATTCTGCCGGCTCAATGCTGGGAGGTGTTGGTCATGGAACAAAGATACCAGCTGCAGTTTAGATGGTCAGCTCTTTGACGGGAGAGAGAGTGATACGTGGTTTGCTTTTATCTCCCTGTCCTTATGTCACTAAAAGATCCAGATAATTAGGTGCTTTTCTTTCTACAGTTGTTCTAGTTTCCATAAATACCCCACGTTTATAGTTTATAGTTCGGGAGGCTGCTGTCCTGACTCCTAGTAACCTGATGTATAAGACAAATGACACTTGGCTTGGTCCTGTGTCACCCTCACAGTGGTTATGTTGGAGTCCCTTGTTGCTGCCCGTCTGTTATGACTTGTTGAGCGTCTTCCCCTTTTTCATTGACCTTCCACTTTACCAAGCCTGGTGTCCTTCTCTGGGGACTGGTCTGTCCTGATAACATGTCCAAAGTCCATGTGGCCAAAGCCTTCCCATCTTGCCTTCTAAGGAAAATTCTGGCTGTACTTCTTCCAAGACAGATTTGTTCTTTCTTCTGGCAGTCCACAATATAGTCACTATTCTTCGCCAAGACCATGATTCAAAGGTATCAATTCTTCTTTGATCTTTCTTTATTCAATTTCGAAATGCACATTAGGGGACTGAAGATACCATGGCTTGGGTCAGGTTAACCTTATTCTTCAAAGTGACAGTTTTGCTTTTTAACACTTGAAAGAGATCTTTTGCAGCAGACTTGTCCAATAGAACACATCGAAATACACATTTTTGGAAATAACAAGAGACGGCGTTTGTGTCTGTGTCTGGCGAAATCCCAAATGTTGGTGTTTAGCTTGTGCAATCTAACAATTAGACAGCGTGGACATGATCTATTATTAACATTTTAAGATAGAATGTGGGAGGATTTTATTTGCTCAAAATCAAATGTGCTTTCAGATGTAGCTGATGATACTTCATAAATACAACATAGGGATGAGGGAATGTTTATATTTTAATCTGAGGCAGTGAATGCATAGCCAGGCAATGCCAAGTATGACTTATCCTTCTAAATCAGCCCTCAGTGAAAGGGCCAGAGAAGGAAATATGTCATCCACTGTGACACTTTAAGACTGACTTAGTTGAAATGATAGCCTTGGCTAAGCTCCCCAGACTCTTTTGTGATTATGTTTCAAATCATTTCTGTTTATTCCACCTACATTTAAAATGTTCCCTATAGAGCATCATTTGTGTCACCATGGCAACCTCGTCATTGTTTATCCAAACTTTGTTTAATTTGTTTTCAATCAAAAATAAGACTTCGTGGCCAGTTGAGTTTCAGGACACGGTGGTGAGATGATGTGGAAAAGTGTAGTGAGCAAAGCAGCACAAGCTGACCAGTGGGGTCCAGGTCAATGAATTGTACATGTAGAATGGGTTGAAATGGTGTGATCTGGGCTGTGTGTTCTTCCATAGGCGTCTAGTGTGGCACTGTAGGATCAGCACTTGACTGCTAACTAAAAGGTTTGTGGTTCAAAATCACCATCCACTCCAATGGAAACCCTATACAGAGTCACTATGAATAGGAACCAACTTAACAACACTTAACAACAACAACAATATACTTTCAAGGATGGACGGATGGATAGATGGATAGACCAATCTTTCCCCCTAATGTTATGTAACTGTTTTAAACTTTTATTTGTGACATTTCCTTATGTCTCTTCTATTAATGTTATTGTGAAAATTTAATGTATTTTTGCTTCTGCAAATTTTCCTATGAATAAACACAAGGCTCAATTGTAGAACCAAAGATATTTCACTAGTCCTGAAGAGCAGGTGCATCAGACCATGTTGTCTGTTGTCTATTTCCACTGATCCTCTCTGAAAACAGTCAGTTTGGAGAGAAAGCACATACATATTAGCATAGTCATTGGCACAGACGCAGCCAATGGAGTTCTCGGCCTGCACTGGGTCTGTTTCCTCTCCTTCTTGGAGGTAGTCTTCAGGCCTCCCAAAGTTCAAAGACTGCCTGAGTCCCGGGCACACTGTCATTCTATCGTTGGAGCTGAGAAAGAGCACTGTCTTCCTGGGTCGAGCCGTGTTTATGGAAACATTGAAGGTCCACATCTGTCCTTGTTCTGCCATATTTGGCCCTTCCCATGGCTTGGTTCCTCTATCTTCTCCTTGTTTCTTCTTTTTCTGGTCCTTTCCTTGAAACAATATTTTCACTCACGCCTGGAAGACATGAAAGCCATCGAGAAATCTGCCTGCCACCTCCATCTCCCCTGAGCGGAAACTTTCAAGAGGACTGTTTTTTCTTTCCTTGTGAGTGAGAGTCTGACCTAAAGGATCTCTTATCAAAATGGAAAATGAGTGCACACTACGGGACACATTTGATGGGTGAGACTTGTTTTCAGACAGTGAAGCTAGATCTCACATGACTTGCAGACAATGTTCACAGCATGAAATCCTGCCCTGAAGAAGAAGACGTGGAAAAAACGGGTAAGCTGGGAGACAGAGGATAGGAAAACACTCACATCACTGAAGATTCCATTTCAGCAACAAGAAATAAATAGGGTACAGAAGCAGCAAAGCAGTGTCTGGAATAATCACTACAATGAGGAAAGAGAAGAGCTGTAGGCCTTGCTTCTCCTTGAACGGCTTTGCACAAACAGGGCACCCTTCTAAAGCATGACTGCCCGTGTTTCAGGAGGAGACATCCAACTCATCAACATCTTGGGCCACATTGTCCTTCAAATACAGTCAAAGAATGACCCTTGACTTGACGGCCTGTCAGAGCACGCTGACTAACTGTCGGCACTATAGAGTACGCTCCAGGTTCTCTGGATCATGTGACCTCGTTGCATGGTAAATGCTTGATCCCCTCTCCTCCCCGCAGCACCACAGATTGGCTTTCTTAATGGCAGAAGGTTCTTGGTTTTGGTCCCACCTCCACTCTGCAAAACCGCAGGCAGACAGTGCTGCGTGCTGGCTGCTGTTTCCGTGAGTTACCACGGAATTCCTCCAGCACCTCGCCTGACCCTGCTGTGTGAGTGGTGTGCAGTGTCAACGCCTCACAACGCTCCTTCTAGGACTCTCTGCAGCTGAGGCCACATTCCGACATAGGCTGACAACACAGATCACACAGCTCTGCGCTGAGGCAGGAAATACCAAAAAGCCCCTGGTTTCAGCAGCTCTCCTTGTGGGAGCAGGATGCATTTCACTGACCTGCAGGTTTATGAAAGGGAAGATTCATCCAAACCATCCAGTGCATTAATCACTGCCTTAGTAGTTCTAACTTCTTACTCTACTTTCCCCGACACACATACACACACAAAATAATCTAGTCACAGGTCTTTGTAAATTTAGAGCAGGGTCAAGGTCAGCGGTTCAAGCTCACTAGCTGCTCCTGGGAAACCATGTACGGGTTGCTATGAGTCAGAACCGACTCGAAGGCACGTAAAAACAACAACATTAGAACATTCATGGCACAGTGGAATAGCAGATGCAGCATGTCTACATGGATTACACCTTCCTGATTATATCTGTGAGGACAAGATCAAGGTGAGGCTATCTGCTGCCGTAAAGTGTGCAGTCTCAGACACACGACACACAGTCACTAGGAGACAGAATTCGCTCCATGGTAGGGGCTTTGCGTTTGACACACAGCTATACATGTATGAAGGCCACTGTCCAGCTGTCAGTTTGTCACACACAGTGGTTGTGATGCTAAAAGGTCAGATACCAGTATTTTACAGACCAGTAGGGTCACCCACGGGAGACAGGTTTCAACGAACATTCCAGAATAAGACAGACTAGGAAGAAAGAGAGTTGAATCACACAGAAAACCTTATGCATAGCAGCTAAACATACTCTGAAGTAGTGCTGCAACATGAGCCACTCAGGATAGAGCATGCTCAAAGAAAAATGGGGTAAGGGCAACCTCCTCAAAGCAGAGTTGGCAGTAATGGCATGGAAGGAGTCAAGCTTTCAGGACATTCATCTACTGATGGGACACAACTCGAAGTGAAAAGAAACAGCTGCTAACATCCATCAGGAGTCCTGGTGTGGAGCTGTGGGTTAATGTACCAGACTGCAAAGCCATTCAAACTGCAAGGTCAGTGGTTCAAGCTCACCCGCTGCTCCTTGGAAACCCTATGGGAGATTGCTATGGGTTGGAACTGACTCGATAGCACTTCACAACACAACAACAACAAACATCCATCAGAACAAGGGGACACTGAATGGTTTAAGATTAGGGAAGGTGTGCTCCTGAGTTGTAGTCTGAGCAAATAATCCAAGAAGCTGGGTTCTATGAAGAAGAACATG
>NW_006408536.1:29641514-29642769 GCF_000296735.1 Chrysochloris asiatica
GGAGTGTTTCATTCTGCTGTGTATAGGGTCGCTATGAGTCGGTACAGACTGGACGGCACCTAACAACAACATCCATCAGAAATCAGAATGTGGAATGTACAAAATGTGAATCTAGAAAAGTTGGAAGTCATCAAAAGTGAAATGGAACACATAAAGATCAGTATCCTAGGCATTAGCGAGGTGAACTAGAAAGGTATTGGACTTTTTGAGAACAACAATCATATGAATGCCTGGAATGACCAACTAAAGATGTATTTTGATGCATTCGTCATCCAAAAGAGCATTTCAAGATTTATCTTGATGTACTCTGCTATGTGAGAGAATGATATCCATGCACCTTGAGAAAGACCGGTTAATTCACTATTACAGAAATTTACATATCAACCACTAAAGCCAGTGATGATGAAACTGAAGAATTATACCAATTCTCCAGTCTGAAGTTGATAAAAAATGCAATCAAAATACATTGATAATTGCTGGTGGTTAGAATGCAAGAGTTGGAAACAAAGAAGGATCCAAAGATGGAAAAACTATGGCTTTGCAGTTAAGACACAACGCTGGAGATGACATGATAGAATTTTGCAAGACCAGCTTCAAATACTATTTTTTAACATGTGGATGTCATCAGATGGAATACACAAGAATCAAACTGACAACATATGTAGGAAGAGATGATGAGAAGCTCAACACCATCATCCTAAACAAGGCTGGAGAAGACTGTGGAATAGAGACCATCAGTTACTCATATGCAAGTTCAGAATGAAGCTAAAAAAAATTAAAACAATTTAAAGAGAACCAAAATAGGACCTTGAACATATCCCTTCTGAATTTAGAGATTATCTCAAGAACAGATTTGATGCATTAAACACTAGTGACCAAAGACCAAAAGATTTGTGAAACAACATCAAGAACATCATCCATGAAATAAGTAAAAGGTCATTAAAAAGACAGGAAAGAAAGAAAAGAACAAAACAGATGTCAGAAGAGATTCTGAAATTCGTTCTTGAACATAGAGAAGCTAAAGTTACTTTAATAAAAGAGGAAATAAAAGAACTGAACAGAAAACTTGAAAGGGTAGCTTGAGAAGACAAAGTAAAGTATTATAATAAAATATGTGCAAAGACCTGGAGTTAGAAAACTGAAAGGGAATAAAGACCATGCTAAGCGTTTCTCAAGGTAGAAAAATAATGAAGGAAAAATTCAGATCTTGACTTGAAATATTGAAGAATTCTATGGACAAAATATTGAATGATGC
>NW_006408536.1:29644044-29649836 GCF_000296735.1 Chrysochloris asiatica
GGAGTGTTTCATTCTGCTGTGTATAGGGTCGCTATGAGTCGGTACAGACTGGACGGCACCTAACAACAACATCCATCAGAAATCAGAATGTGGAACACTTCATTGTGCTTATGACAAACCTGTGCATAAATTAAAAGTCATTCATTTGAACAGAACCAGGGGATACTGAATGGTTTAAAATCAGAAGAGGTGGGTGCCATGGTTATATCTTTTTGCTACACTTATCCAATCTGTATGCTAGGCAAATAATCTGGAAAGCTGGATTATATGAAGAAGAACATGACATCAAGATTGGAGAAAAGCTCATTAACAACCTGCAATATGCAGAGGATACAACCTTGAATGCTTACAGTGAAGAGGACTTTTAATGCTTACAGATTAAGATCAAAAGACCACAGCCTTCAGTATGTAAAGAACACAGAAATCTCCACCACTGTACCAATAAATAACATCCTGATAAATGAAGAGAAGATTAGTTGTTGTTGTTATGTGCCGTGGAGTCAGTTCCGATTCATAGCAACCCTGTACAGGGGTTCCAAGGCGGTGAATCTTTACGGGAGCAGAAAGCCTCATCTTTCTCCAGTGGACTAGCTGGTAGTTTCGAACTGCTGACCTTGTGGTTCACAGTCCGATTCGTAACCAATTAGAAGTTGTCAAAGACTTTAATTCACTTAGATCTGCAATCAGTGTTCATGGAACCAGCAGTCAAGAAATCAAGTGATGTATTGCATGAGGCAAATCTGCTGCTAAAGACCTCTTTAAAGTGTTCAAGGGCAAGAGAGCAGTTGAGGATTAAGGTGCACCTGACTCAAGCCATGGCATTTTCAATTGCTTCATATGCATGTGTAATCTGGACAATGAATAAGGAAGATCGGAGAAGAATCAATGTATTTGAGGTACGGTGATGTCGAAGAATTTGGAAAGTACTATGGACTACCAGAAAAACACAACAATTTGTGTTGGAATAAGTCACTATGAGTCAGAATCGACTGTGGGTGACGTGTTATCAAAGGAACCTCGGTGAAACACTTGTCTGCTAACTTAAAGATCAGTCGTTTGAAACTCCCCAGTGGTACAGAGGGAGAAAAGCCCAGCTTATCTGCTCTTGTGTGGATGACACCCTTGGGAACCCTATGGTGCAGCTCTATTCTGTCACATGGGGTCACTTGCAGAATCAGCTGGGCAGGAGTGGTTTCGGTTTGGTTTTACTGGCCTAAATGTCGACTGTTTGAACCCACCCAGAGGCACCAAGAAGAAAGGCCTAGAAATCTACCTCCATCAAGACGACAGCCAAGAAACCCCTCTGCGCCAGCTCTGCTCTGTGACGTATGGGGGTGCCAAGACTCGCAGTGAAGGACAGCCGGCTACAGGAAGAGCAGAGACCCACCAGCAAACATCTGTCTCTGACTATCTGCGTGCTCTGGAAAAGAGCTCAAGGAGGAATTTCGTTTCTCTTTCAATTC
The DNA here is from genome assembly GCF_000296735.1 of Chrysochloris asiatica. Taxonomy (NCBI): domain Eukaryota; kingdom Metazoa; phylum Chordata; class Mammalia; order Afrosoricida; family Chrysochloridae; genus Chrysochloris; species Chrysochloris asiatica. The sequence continues at coordinate 29,645,508 of NW_006408536.1, forward strand.
TCCTCAGTCTGTTACAGGTCTAGGTCTTCTGTTCTGATGTGACTAATTTAGAGGAAGAGCTAGCTTGCATTGGGATAACAGTACCACTTTTCAGCGGAAACGCGGAGTGAATACTAAAGATGATCAGTGATGGGAAGTCTCCTGTCAGGAGCACCATCGTCTCCTGTGTGACCCCCCACCCCCACCCCACCCCCAGTCACAGGGAGCCGCAGCAGAGACAGTGCCTCCAACAACTGCCAAGTCTGCTGCAGTGGCCGGGAGCCACCAGGATTGAAAGTCCAATGCTTACTCAGTGCTATTATATTTCTGACGGTTCAATGTATAAAAGGTAAAAATCCCCTCTAACATTTAATGAGCTCTGCTTTCGTTAGATTTACATAGCCAGAGAATGAGTTGATTTCTCCCCTACGTTATTAAAGATAAAGCCTGGTTTTCTGCAAAAGAACTTGAGAGTATGTGTCTCTCATAACACAATAGCATTGTTCCTCTAAATTGTACCACCCACTCTCTGGGTCTACTTTTAATGGATTTTAGTTTTACTTTGTTGTTTTTAATAAAATCAAACACAAAGTATAAAAGAGAGTACAATTAATATTCATGCATCTGTCGCCTGGAGTCGGCAACAGTTCAATTACTTTTGATGCTGACACTTAAAAATTGTGTGAGAGGTTTCACGTAATGATGAAGCCATCTGTGATGCCCTCCCGGTGCTCTGCCCTGTCTTCCTCCTTCTCCAGGTGGGGAACTGATATAAATGCATAGTTAGCCTCCCTCTCACGTGAAGAATGAGTCCCATAAACAGGATGCTGTTCTATACACATTGTAATAGGAGTTCTGGTGACAGTGTAGGTTAAGATAGTCACAAAGTCCGTTCAAACCCACCCACTGCTCCACAGGAGAAAGATGAGGCTGTCTGCTCCCATAAAGATTTACAGTCTGGGAAACCTTATAAAAGATCAGTAGGAGTGCCACTGGGTTTGGGGTATACAGTTTAATTCATACAAAATGTTCTGTAATGTGTATTTCTCTTTGTCACTTCACATTGTCCTTTTGAGATCTAGTCACATATGAAGAACCCTGGCAGTAAAACAGTTTAGTATCCAGCTTCTAACCGGAAAGTTGGAAGTTCGAACCCTCATCAGCTCCACGGGAGAAAGCTCTGTGATGTGTCGCCATTAGGTGCTGTCAAGTCGGTTCCTACTCAGAGGACTCCCCACATACTACAGAACGAAACACTGCCAGGTCTTGTGACGTCCTCACAGTCATTGCTGAACATGAGTCCACTGGTGCAGCCAACGTGCCAAGTCATCTCCTTGAGGGGCTTCATTTTTTCCTTTGATTCTCCACTTTCCCAAACATGATGCCCTTCCCTCACAACTATTCCCTGACGATGGCTTGTCCAAAGCACTTGGGACAGATCCACCGAGGGTCTAGACGACAGTGTAGAAAACCTGGGGCAAATCCACAGAGGGTCATTATGAGTTGAAATCGACTTGACGACATCCAACAACATCCATATATGTGATGCCTTATTTTCACTGTTGTGTTGGTGAGGTGTAGTGTAGATTTAGTCCATATTTGTCATTTACCTTTTAATAGACATCTGAGAGTTTCCCATATTTTCACCAAATGGAATATAAGAAACTACACCATGAGCCTTGTTAGAGTACATGTCTGTTTGGTTCATGCAAATGTTCCAACTTGTCAATGAAAATGTCAGAATGTGTGTGTGTGTGTGTTTGGATGCATGCATGTGTATTTAAGCATTTTCTGTTGTCCATTTACCCTTGAGAAAAGTCTGCAGTTTTGTTATTTTGAGGTAAGACTATCAGGCACAAACAAAATTCAGATTGTGTTATTTTCTCATGCATTGTTACAGAAGAATCCTGTATGATTAACTATTTCATCAGCACAACGTTGCATCTTCCATGTTTTTACGTCATTAACTTTGTATCTGCCTTTGGTACCAAGGCTAGTTGAAGTGATTGATCGCTTACTCAAGCATTTGACCACTGTGGGGTCACTATGTCAAGATGGAGTCAGCCATAAAGAGACACAGAGGAACAATGGCATTCAGTTTCCACAACAGTCAAGAGGTGACAACACTTAAATGGACATCAAAAGTGACCGAATGACCACAATGTGGTCCACCTATGCCACGGACGAGTACTGTGGCATAAAGAAAATTGAAACCCACAACAGAGTGTACCTTGATAACCTCACACTGAGGGCAGGGCAGTCTGCCAGCTACAACAGGACTGAGGTGGCCTGCTGTCCCTTGCAGAGACACGTTGTGCACGTAGCCCATCGCCATAGGCGGGGAGGGGAGGGGGAGACAGTCATTGTATAGAAAGTACCGCGTTTCTGTCTGTTGTGGGTGTGCTGAAGTGCCTACAGACCTTTGCCACTCTTAGCAAGCTGTATACAACTTATGAGGAGTGGCTAGTGGGTGCGAGCCTTCAACCTCGTAGCTATCAATCCAATGCTTAGCTGAAAGCACCACACCAGGACTCCAAAATTGTGTGTGCCATCACGTCGGTTCCGACTCATAGCAACCCTGCACACGGTTTCTATTCTCCCATGGAGCGGCTGGTAGATTTGAACTGCTAACCTTACAGTTAGCAGTCCAACGAGTAACCCACTATGTTACCAGGGCTCCAACTGGAGATAGAAAATCCGTCAGCAGATTTTGGTCTTGGTTGTACACATGATCAATGTAATTAATGTCACTGAATTACACATATGAAAAATGTAGAACTGGCGAATGTGTCATAAATATTTTTGCAACAATACCCCGAGATTGTGTGTGTGTGTGGGGGGGAGCAGTAAATTAGGGAAAAATGCACTTATTGGGAATAAATAAGATATTTAACAGGTCAGGCCCTCCACTCTCTGCCCCAATCATTGTTGTTCCTTTAATTAAGTGCTGTCAAGTCAGTTTCGGCCACAGTGATCCGAGGAGCACTGGGTGGGTTTCAGCTGATGACCTTGTGGTTCAAAGTTCAATACTGATCCTACAGTGCCCTCTGCCCCAATACATTATACAAAACCTTCATCTAACATGCTGTTCAATTCTACTTACATTTAATGAAGCACTCCCCATTTATCATCCTCTATAAAACGGACATATTTTTAAATCACAATAATATTCTTCATCATACAAATTATACTACTAATATATACAATAACATTAAGGGATATTGCCATTTCTGAGCACTTAGTATCATGAACATATTATATGGAAATTACACAAACATCAACACATTATTATAAGGTTGTTGTTGTTGTTGTTAAGTGCCATCGAGTCGATTCAGACCCATAGCGACCTTGTATAGAGTTTTTGAGGAACAGCTGGTGACCTTGAACTGCCGACCTTGCAGTTCAAACGGCTTTGCAGTCTGGCGCATTAACCCACAGCGCCACACCAGGACTCCTTATTATAAGTTAGATATGACTCATTCCATGTCATAGAAAAGGACAGTAAGACTCAGGGGTTACCTGGGTCACCTCCAACTTACTCAGTCACAAAAAGACATTGTTGTTGTTAACTGTCATTGAGTTGTTTCAGGCTCCTACAGACCATGTATAGGTTTTCCAAGGAGCACCAAGTGAGTTTGAACTGCCAGCCTTGCGGTTCAAACTGACCTTGTGGCTCAGTGTGTACCCTACAGCACCAGCCCAGGACTCCACAAAGAGACACGGGTGAGGAGAAGTTGAAAATGGACAGCTCTGGACTGTGCACCCACAGTGCCTGTATCTTGGATACAGAAGCACAGGCAGACATCAAATGAATGACATGACTGATGTGGAGAGCATATGACTCATAAGGTAGGTATTTGCTCATCCATGGAGAGTCTGGGTGGTACAGTGTGTCAAATGCTCTGCTGTTCATATGAACGTTCAGATTCTAGTCTACCCAGGGGTACCTTGGGAGGAAGGCCTGGTGATTTAATTAAAAAAAAACAAAAAAAAACCAGTCATTAAAAACCCTTGGAGCACAGTTCTACTCTGACACACACAGGGCACCATGAGTGGAATCTACTTGTGAAAAATCATCCACTGAGAACCCTGTGAGCACAGTTCTACTCTGACACACACGGGACACCATGAGTGGGATCTACTTATGAAAAATCATCCACTGAGAGACCTGTGGGGCACAGTTCTACTCTGACACACACGGGACATCATGAGTGGGATCTACTTATGAAAAATCATCCACTGAGAACCCTGTGGAGCACAGTTCTACTCTGACACACACGGGGACACCATGAGTGGGATCTACTTATGAAAAATCATCCACTGAGAACCCTGTGGGGCACAGTTCTACTC
>NW_006408536.1:29649987-29650816 GCF_000296735.1 Chrysochloris asiatica
AACCCTGTGGGGCACAGTTCTACTCTGACACACATGGAGCACCATGAGTGGAATCTACTTATGAAAACTCATCCATTGAGAACCCTGTGAGCACAGTTCTACTCTGACACATACAGGGCACCATGAGTGGGATCTACTTATGAAAACTCATCCATTGAGAACCCTGTGAGCACAGTTCTACTCTGACACACATGGGGCACCATGAGTGGGAGTCAATGTGATGAAAGACAAGTGGTTTCTTTTGTTCTTGTTCCACACAAGTAAGAGCGAAAGAACAAAAGATTGAAGGCCAATTACTTGAGGGAACATTAAATGTTTCAATATTATGTATGCAGACGAGAAAACTGATTATAAATTGATAATCTCTGGGATTTCTGAAAAATTTCAACGGTCCATTATATTTACCTTGCATTTTAGCTCTGGTCTTTAGGTCGTGGGCAAAAACTGCTGTCTGCCAGCACAGAGGTCATTTTGTAAAGGAGTGTGTGGGGAGGTGTGGTGAACTCCCTCAATGAGTGTCTCACTGACTTGATGTCAATCCTTGGGGGACTTGTTCAAAGCACAAACTCCTACATCTCAAGCCTGTGTAGAAGCTTTGGGGTGCTGTCCAGTGAATTTCTACCCATAGCAACCCATCTGACAGCGTAGACCTGCCCCATAGGACTTTCTTGGCTGTCATCTATTGTGTCACTATATACTCATCTATCATCCACTCACAGCGCCTCCTGTGTAATGGAGGAGAACCGCCCACAGGGTTTCCTAGGCTGTCATCTATTGTGTCACTATATACTCGTATATACTCTTATAGATCATCCACTCACAGCGCCCC
>NW_006408536.1:29651295-29661814 GCF_000296735.1 Chrysochloris asiatica
ATTCATAACCACTACGCTACCAGAGCTCCTTACTATATACTCATATATATTCTTACATATCATCCATTCATAGCGCCCCCTGGTGTAACGGAGGAGAACTGCCCCACAGGGCTTTCTTGGCTGTCATCTTTATAGGAGCAGATCGCCAGGCCTTTCTTCCTCTGACCCACTGGGCATGTTCAACCAACAGAGTTTCAGTTAGCAACCGCATGCTTCCCTGCTAGGTCATCAGGTTCCCAGGAACGCTTTAGGAAATATCTAAGGCACTTTGAGTATAACAGAGAGAAGAAATGAAAAGGTTTTGACTGAGGTCTGCAGTCTGAAATTAAACATTCAATCAGGGTGCACTGATTACTGGTGATTGGCGTGCAAAAGTTGGAAACAATAAAGAAGGATCAGTTATTGGAAAATACGGTCTTTGTGACAGAAACAATCAGTGTCAGAGATAGCGGGATTGAATTTTGGAAGACCAATGGCCTTTTTTCAGCAACATAAATATCGACTGTGAACTGGACTTTGCCAAATGGAATATATAGGGATCAAATGCAGAAGTAGATGCCCAGGCCTTTCTTGTGCGGCACCAGCTAGGTGAGTGGGAACCACCACCTTTCAGTTAGTAGCTCTGCTAAGGGGGACACTACAACCAACTGGAGTATATCAGCAGACCCCATTACAACGAGGGGTGGCATGGGAAGAAAAGGGCAGACTCACAGAGATGCACCTGCGCTTTCTGACCCATCAACTTCATCCTGCCTACACCTTAGACCTGAGCTGGAGGCTGTGAATGCCATCATCTCACAATTTCAGGTGGAGGAGCTGGGGACTTCCTGGAATCTCAGTTCCCCAGTGACTTTCTGCCACAGCGGTCCTGACCCCTAGCTCCCACCTTGTTATTAAGTGAGCAGACAGCAAACACAATGTTAGTCATCGATGCTGGGAGGGCTCCTTGTTGCTCTAATAGTTGGTACAGGTCATAGCCTGGTGCCACATTACAGGATCCTGTAACCCTTGATGTCTTCTCTACTGGATTCCCAATCCTGCTGTAAAAGCTTCTCCTAATCAAAGTTAAAAAGAAACCAAATACCTGTAAGCTTCCTAGACTCAACTACACAATTTATTTTGTTTGCTATTTTATAAAATATCAAGAAACAGGGAGTCCGCCAGTCTTGATTGGTCCAGTAGATCTCATTTGGGTTGGTTTGTTTTAGGAATCTGAGATTCGGTTGTACATTTCGCTCGTACTCTCTGAGGCACCATCGATCGTGGCTGTGGTTAGAATGGTCTGTAGTGGCACCTGGGAACCACCTAGTCCTTCTGGTCTCGTTGGGTGAGTCCTTCTGGTCTCGGGAAGGGTGAGGTTCTTGGAGACCAATTTCCTGCAGACACGTTTCTTCTTGGAGTTGTTGCTTTCAGTCTGTTTTTTTTGCTCCAGATGAGTAGAAACCAACAGTTGTATCACAGATCCCAGTGCACTGAATAGTCTCACTTCCTTAGACTCACTATGATTATCAACGTAATATCTCGTTAGTTCAGTTGTATGTTACTTCTGTATGAACTCCCTCAATGAGTGTCTCACTGACTTGATGTCAATTCTTGGGGGACTTGTTCAAAGCACAAACTCCTACATCTCAAGCCTGTGGAGTAGCTTTGGGGTGCTGTCCAGTGAATTTCTACCCATGGCAACCCATCTGACAGCGTAGACCTGCCCCATAGGGCTTTCTTGGCTGACTTCAGAAACCGTTAAATGAGATTTCTCTGGCAAAGGAGAGTTATGACAAACCACATCCCTTAGCGTGGCTACACAAAACACAGACTTTGTCCAATATCGGTGGATAAACTGCTGGGTGAGTCGGAACCAACTCGACTGCACTATACAACAACAACAACAACAACCTTCCTGGATCATTCTCAATCCCTGATCCTTACGTAATCTGGATACTTTTGGCAATATGATTAAGCTTATTCATTTTAGTCAACCTGCACATTATGATGTTTGACAGCAGGACTTGTCTATACACGGAAACGGACTCACCCCTTTGTAGTTGGATAAGGAGCATTGCTTTGTTGTTGTTGTTACTGTTAGGTGGTTTTGACTCATGGTGACCCTACGCACAACAGGAAAACTCTGATCAGTCCTGTGCCATCTGCACAATTGTTACGCTTCTTCCCACTGCTGCTGCCACTGTGTCAATTTATCTCATTGGGGATGTCTTCCTCTTTTCCATTGACTTCCACTTTACCAGTCATGATGTTCTCCAGGGACTGGTCCCTCCTGGTAATAGGTCTAAAGTAAGAGAGACGAAGTCTTGCCATTCTGGCTTCTAGAGAACATTCTAGCTGTCCTTCTCCCAACACAGAGTTGCTTGTTCGTTGAACAATCCATGGTACTATCAACGTTCTCCTCCGACACCATAACTCAAATGTATCAGTTCTCCTACCGTCTTCCCCAATCATTGGCCGCCTTTCACATGCATGTGGAAAATACCATGATCAGGCACACCTTAGTCCTCAAACTGACATCTTTGCTCTTGAACACTTTAAAGAGGTCTTGTGCTGCAGTTTTTCCCAATGCAATATGTTGTTTGATTTCTTGACTGCTGCTTCCCTGAGTGTTGACTGCGGATCTGAGCAAAATGAAAACTCTGGTAACTTCAACCTTTTCTTCACTTATCATGATGTTGTTTATTAAAGGTCATATTTTGGTTCTCATGGATTTGTTTAATTTGTTTTCAGCTTCAGCCTGAACTTGTATATGAGCAATTGATGATATGTTCCACAGTCGGCCCCGGTCTTGTTTTGGCTGATGGGTTGAAACCTCCAACCTTTCCATTCCTAGTTGAGTACGTCACTGTTTCTTTGCCATATCTCTTTAAATCCCAGATGGAGGTAGTGCAGTGTCTATCCTCTTGTGGAGGACAGCCCCATCCTTCCACCTCCCCGCCAAGGACAGCTAAGACAGCCTTCTTTTTGTCTGCAAAAGTAAGTTCAGACTCTCACCAACAGGTGTTCTACTGAGTCTTTATCTTCCACATACTTGCTCTTGAGAAGTTTGTAAATGTTTCGGAGACTCAGATTTTCCTCTCTAACCGACAACCGTCTAGGCTGCTTAGGGGGATAAGGTGCCAATAACGTACTCATTGTGGCCTCCAGGTGACAAAGTACAAGTGTCTCCATAGGGTTTCCTTGGCCAGATCTTTCTCCCACAGAGCTGCTGCTGAGATCAAACCACCAACCTGACGGTTAGCAGCTGTGTGCTTAACATTGCCATCACCTGGGCTCCTTGTTTTCATAGCAGACTGTCAAATATCAAATCAAAAACCTTTTTGATGACGTGACTACTATCTCGAGACTTTAGTTGTTGATTTTGTACAAAGTACATTACAAGATTGTGGGCCTACACATTTAAAAAAGTGACGAATTCTACATTTCCTAGGACTGTGTTAGGTACATTAACCCACCGCATCTAACTCAAATTCATTTCCAATTATTCTGCTCTTACGCTCCAAGTACGTTCTGAGAATTGCCATACTCTGAGCGATGAGCGTTCCTAGGACCACAAGAAGTGTCTGTCAATGCCAGCGATTGCTTTAACTTGGTACTGAGGGAAAGACGAGAAAGCCCGAAGTTGGAGGCTGGATGTCTTCCTCTAATATTTGGAAGGTTGGGTTCTGGATATAAAGCAAAAGAAAATAATAATTCCAGAATGTAGAAGACAGTCTACCAGAAGTTCTTAGTATTTCAGCAATGGACAACATCTTTTCTCTCAACATATCTTGCTTGAGCCAACTCCACTTAAAGATGTAAAAAAAAAAAATAAACAATGAAGAGAGAGGAAGAAGTTGCCTCCATTCTTAATTGGCTGAGAATTAATCCACTCAATACAAAAACACAATCATGCTCACTGCCATCGAGTCGATTCCAACTCATAGTGACAGTAGAGGACAGAGTAGAACTGCTTCTCAGGGCTTCTGAGACTGTACATCTTCAGAGGAGCAGACAGCCTCATCCTTTTCCTGCTGAGTGAGTGAGTGGCCAGTGGGTCTGAACCCCAGCCCAAACCATATCCCACAGCACCACCAGGGTTCCTTAAGAAATACAGAAATTGCTAAAGTTATTGCAAGGCTGTAGGTTCTAGCTTCCCTTTTCAATGAACAAATAAGCATACCCACAAACAAAACATCTGCCACGGAGTGAGTCCGCACTCAGGGAGATCCCATATGTGTCTGAGTAGAACTGTGCTCCACTGAGTTTTCAATGGCTGCTTGAATGTTGGCTAACTTTAAAATTTCATTGAAAGGGTTCAGCAAGTTTGCCAGCTATGACACGGGTCTTCCAGTTAAAGCTGGATTTCAGATGCACTATGACAAAAAGTTGAGTACGGTTGTTGTTGCTAAGTGTCATCAAGTCTGTTCTGATTCATAGGGACCCTGTATAGGGTTTCCGAGTAAGCTAGAACTGCTGACCCTGAGGTTCAATCGGACTTTGCAGTCCAGCACATTAACCCACAGCAGGATTACAAAAGTTGAGGACACGTATGTGTAAAACAGACACCAACCATGCCTCCCACAGCACTCGCTACATCTCACCTGGGGTCCATAATCCACTGCAGTAGCCACACCGAACTCAGACCCCAAACTCTCAGTTCGAGGTTAATTAGGGAAATTTATTGTTGTTGTAGTTAGGTGCAACCAACTCATAGCGACCTTATGCACAGCAGAACAAAACACTGCCCGATCCTGGGCCAACCTCACTACTGTTGCCACACTTGAGTCCATCGATGCTGCCACTTGGCCAATCCATCTCGTTGGGGGTCTTCCTCTTTTTCTCTGACTCTCCGCCTTACCAAACATGATATCCTTCTCCAGAGACTGGTCCCTCCTGACAATGTGTCCAAAGTATGAGAGACGAAATTCGGCCATCTTGTCCATCTCTGCCAAGAAATTTGGAAGACAACTATCTGGCCAACTGATTGGAAGAGATCCCTATTTGTGCCCATTCCAAAGAGAGGTGACCCAATGGAATGCAGAAATCATCAGACAATGTCTTTGATATCCCATGAGAGTAAAGTTTTACTAAAGGTAAATCAGAAAGGGCTACAAGCATACATTGACAGAGAACTTATAGAGGTTCAAGCCGGATTCAGAAGAGGCCGTGGAACAAGGGATATCATTGGTGATGTCTGATGGATCTTGACTGAAAGCAGAGAATATCAGAAAGATGTTTACACGTGCTTTATTGACTATGCAAAGGCTTCCGGTTGTGTAGCTAATGACAAGCTATGGACAACATTGCGAAGTTAACAGGTCACAATTCAGAATCAGAAATGCTCACGGCACACTTGTTCCAGGTAGGACAGGCTCTGCTCAACTGTGCTCACAGGCAGGCCTCTCTCTGCCCAGTCAACACTACAAAGCTCTTTTGTTACTGTGGTTGTTGTTAAGTGTTGCAGAGTCAGTTCCGTCCATAGCGATCCTGTGTAGGGTTTCCGAGACTTTGTAAAATCTTTGCAAAAGCAAAAAGCCTCATCTTTCTCCCACACAGTGACTGGTGGGCTCAAACTGCTGACCATGTGCTTTGCAATTCAATGCTTATCCTATGAAACCACCACACTCCCCACAAGCTCATTCAGGGCTGCTGATAAGTGCCCACCGGACACACCAGTCTACCTGAAGCCACAGCCTGAAGGTACGTGGCCCTAGTTCCATACAATAGCCTGCTGCTGCAGTGTGCCTCTGAGTGGGTTAGAACTCAGTAATCTTGGGTGGGGTTTCCAAGGCTGTTAATCTTTACAGGAGCAGAAAACTTCATTTTTCTCCTGCGGAGTCACTGGTGGATTCAAACTGCTGACCTTGTGGTTAGCAGCCCAATGCACACCCCAGTATACCACCGGGCTCCTTTCTCAGCAAACCTGACTCCTCCACTTAAGTGTCTGCAGGTACCCCACTCTGCCCCAAGTTACTTGCTCAGTGGGCCTGAAAGCTCTGTCTCGGGCTCGGGCTCTTGGCTCTGCTCTTGCTGTTTCTCTACCCCTCCTCCAGGGTCACAGCGTTCTGGCCTTGGGTCGAGGAGGTTCAGTGCACAGGGATCTCAGGGTCCAAAGGATGCATTCCACTCCTGGCTCTTCTTTGATGGTAGAGAGATTCCCCGCCCCCTTCCTGCTTCAGAGATGGCTTCTATCATACCCATGTATCATACCGACTCGACGGCACTTCACAACAACAAACAATAGCAACTTAAAACTACCTACCTCTGTAGAATCAGCACTGGACTGTGAACCACAAGGTCAGAAACTCAAGCTCACCAGTTACAGCTCAGAAACCCTATACACGGTCACTATGAGTCGGAACCAACTAGATGACACTTAACAATTCCCACCAAGACAGAAGAGCCACGAGTGGACTGCACCCTTTGGTCCTGGGGTCCCTGCCGTGTGGAAGGTCCTAGATCCTGGGGAAGATCGATGCCAAGACATACGGAGCTCTCCCAGGAATGCTGTGGCTGCAGATGCTGAAAGGAGACCAGGACCGTTCCCCAGAGCCAACAGGAAGAACACACCTTCCCCTAGACTTGTTGTGAAGTGCCATCAAGTCAGTGCTGACTCATAATGACCCGGTATAGGGTTTCCAAGGAGTGATGGTGGGTGTGAGCTGCTGACATTGGGGTTAGCAGTCCAGTGCTTATCCAACAGTGTCACACCAGAACTCCTCTCCTAGAGTGGGCACTCTGAATCTGAAGAGCTGGTGTCGCTGCAAGAAAAGCAGTGGACGTGCTCACCGCAAGGTCGGCAATTTAAACTCACCAGCCACTCCTCGTGAGGAAGATGAGGCATTCTGCTCCTGTAAAGATTTACAGCCTCAGAAACTCTATACTTGGTCACTATGAGTTGGAACTGCCTCGACAACATCTAAACAACAACAGCAAAAAATGTAGTATGAAGGAACCCTGGTGGCACACTGAACAACTAAACTGAAAGGTCAGTAGTTCAAACACACCAACTGCTCTGCAGGAGAAAATGAAGTTGTCTACACCCATAAATACGGCGGCCTTGGGAATTGCAGGCGGCAGTTCTCCTCTGTCCTATGAAGTCACCAGGAGTTGAAATAAGGCCATTTAGTAAGAAAAAAAACAAAAGACACTGTATGTGTCATCTATAAATCTCCAGATGAGTCTCACATTTTAAAAACTTGAAGACACGTTATCTGGGTAAAATTAAAAATAACCTAGCCACATGGACCTGAATGAAATGAAGCCGCGAGTATTTTGCGCTGTGGTTCACAAACCAGACCGTTTTCCCTCTCATTTCCTGTTTGTCATGAACGCACATGCCTGTCAGCTTCCATCTCTCTGTTTGCTTTCCATAAGACTGGAATCGATTGAATGTTTCAGCACGGATAGATACTAGGCTTCCTGAGTCCCATAAGTATTAAAGCCACAACAGATTTGACCTGTAGGCTTTCGGGCAGGGGACTCCAGGGTCCGTTCCCTCAGAGAGCCACTGGTATTGCTTCCTGACTGGCTCTCCACACGGTGGAAAATGAAATGCCTACCACGTCACTGAATCAAAAACTTGGTGCCCAGGACATTCTCAGAGAAGTGACTGAAACCATATAGCTCCTACTGGGTTTGCTGGTACTTACTGATGACGCTCAAAGACCACAGTCTTCAGTACGGATTGTATTTCAGTGTAGACAAAACAAAAATCCTCACAACTGGACCAATAAATAACATCATGACAAATGGAGAAAACACTGAAGTGCTCAAAGACTTCATTTTTCTTGTATCCACTATCAACACTCATGGAAGCAGCAGTCAAGAAATCAAAGGACATATTGCATTATGCAAATCTGCTGCACAAGACCTCTTTAAAATGATCAAGAGCAAAGATATCAGTTAGAGGACTAAGGTGCAGCTGACCCAAGCCATGGTATTTTCAATAACCTCATATGTATGTGAAAGCTGGACCGTGAATAAGGAAGATCGTAGAAGAATTGATGCATTTGAGTTATGGTGTTGGAGGAGAATATTGAAAGTGTCATGGGCTGCCAAAAGAACCAACAGATCTGTGTTACAATAAGTGCAGCCAGAATGCTCTTCAGAAGCCAGGATGGCCAGATCTCGTCTCTCAAACTTTGGACATATTATCAGGAGGGACCTGTTCCTGGAGAAGGACATCATGCTTGGTGAAATGGAGGGTCAGCAAAAAAAAAGGAAGACCCCCAGCGAGATGAGATGGACTGGCACAGTGGCAGCAGCAATGAGCTCTAATGTGAGACTGGTGTGGGACTGGGCAGTGTGTTGTTTTGTTCTGTTGTGCATGGGGTTGTAATGAGTTGGAACAGACTCAACAGCACCTAACAACAACAGTGAAAGCAAAGCTCAGAAACTAAAAATGTCCAGTGGTCAGAACATCAAATGCATCCCTGGACAGTGAAGTGCTCAACCAGCAGTGTAAAGGTGGAGGGTTCACACTCATCCGGAGGCCCCTTGGAAGAAAGGGGCCCAGTGATCTGTGTGTGAAAGTCACAATCATGAAAACCCTATGAGCACAGTTCTACTCCAACACACACAAGAGCGCCATGAGTCAGACGTGACTTGAGAGCAGCTAAAACCAACAGCAACATGAGCAGGGACGTGAACAAAAGTTTTCCCCTGCGGTGCCATCAGTACTTTTGCAAGCTGAGGGTCTCTTGGCTGTGATTCTTATAACCTCCTTTATGTCATAACACACCAGCAAACAAAACAAAGGGGGGATTATCCATAGAAGACACTTTCGATTATGTACAAAAGCGTGTGCCAAAACCAACACTGATGGAATGCTGACTTCTCTACTGGAAACATTTTCTGGCAGAATCTCTCTTGCTTGTGTCCATAAAAATGAACAGCAACACTTTCCAAGATCCTTAACCCTCAGAAACATCTTTTATTGAGTGTGACTTGACTGCATTATTAGATAGAAGCTGGCTTATATTACAGACACGTGGGCCTTCTGGCCCTCAGCTACAGTGACACCAAATTCTCCCGGTGTGGAATGAACCGTGCCCATAGGAAGAGGACGTGGTTCACATGTACACACCCAATCCATCAGCTCTCTTTAGCACTACAAAGTAAATTACCTGTGTGCTGAAGCCTCTGGTAAATTCGAAAAGTTTATTATAAAAGTTACCTTCTAGAATGATAAGCCATGGAAGCAACATGCATAGCATCACAGTCAAATAATGTATGAAGAGGTTGTATGATGTGCAAAATTCATTTGATGTCCAGTCTATTGGCATAAGAATGCAGTAATTCCTTATGTCTATGAAAATGGTCCATTTCTAAAGGAAGGTAAAACAGAGGTACCCAATTTTTTTACCCAAGTCTGCTTTGTTCTTAGATTCAGATTCTGTTTGTTCCTTTAAAGGAAAATATACTTGGAAGTTTCCTCCAAATAATCCTGCCTCAAAAATTATCTGAATCTATTTAGCGTATGAATTCTTTACCAAGAATTCAAGTAATCTGAGCTTGGCTTGTGAAGGGCTCTTATAGATTCTGTTTAGCACACATGTCTCATATTTATTGAAATCTTTCACAGGTTTTTCAGTTAGCTTTGTGTGTGTGTGTGTGTGTGTGTGTGTGTGTTTGTGTGTGTACAGACAGAGGGACATGATGCTAATGTATTTATGTGGATGCCGTAACATCAGAATTCATGTTTTTTGACAAATTGTCCAAATCTGGCTATTCATACTGAGTCCACTCATCACTGTTTTATTCCACATTAAAACACAACAAAACAAAAAGCAGAAAAAAGCAAGATTTAAACTGTGTTCAATAGGCTCTCTCGTTGTTGTTGTTAAGTGTTGTCAAGTTGGTTTCCAACACCATCAATCTCTATGAGAACAGAAAGCCTCATCTTTCTCCCATGGAGTGACTGGTGGACTTGAACTGCCGACCTTGTGGTTCGCAGTCCACATTTGCAGATAGGAGTTCTAGTTATCCCCAAAATCCATCTAAATTAAACTGTAAGTATTGAAAATCCAAAGGATGAAGGAAAATATGAATGGTCAAGGAAAGAGATAATGACAACATTGAAAAGGATCACGTAAGAATGGCAAAAGGGAAACAGAATGTATTACGCAAGTTAAAAAGAGCCAGTTGTACAATCTCTTATAAAGGAACTTTCTCAATCCTGGTTGATGCATAGATGGAAGGTAAAATCTCAAGGAAATGGATTAGCTGGAAGCAAAACAAAGAGGAGCTGGGTAGCACTGTCCAGAGGTAGAGATGAGTAGAAGTGTGCCTTTGTTCTAAACTCCAGAGGCTGCACAGAGGAGAGGGGAAGAGGGAAGCAGAGAAAAGCATGCCCAGGCCACAGGCGCCACGCGCGGGCCAGCAAAGGCTCAAGGACAGGGACGTCTGGTATCTGGCTTGGGTGCTCATGGCTTCACCTAATTCTGACAACACCATATGGCACCTGCTTAAAGATATGGCTGCTCCAACTCCCAGCTAAGGTTACTCATGGTATAAGTAGATTTGTGTTATC
>NW_006408536.1:29662649-29664474 GCF_000296735.1 Chrysochloris asiatica
GCTATATGAATGGTTGAATGTGAAGCTGATGATGTGCCCTGTAAACTTTCACTCAATCCAAAATAAAAACATTTAATTAAAAAAAAAAAGAAAAAGATATGGCTGCTCCAGAGGACAAGAACTTGGAACAGAGTCCATGGGTTAGAAAAGAGAACCTAGATCTCAATCACTTAAAACAAAGGCATAAGACAAATAGGATTTTTGTGTTAAAATGCAAGAAAGCAAATACCAACTCTTCATGCATGAAAACCCAAAAGGAGCCTGCCGCTAATCCTATTACTCCCACAGATTTCTAGATTTTATATATTGTTTTTTATAAACATCATTGTACTCAGAGATATTATTTTAACACAACATGACAATATGAACTTAGACTCTGAAGTGGCAAGAACACTGGAGAGCGGTATATGAAAAGTGAATTTTTACTTCATTGTCAGGTCAACAGAAGTCAATCGTGGTAATGGTCTCAGAAGTGAACGTGATTCTAGCTTTTTTATTGGAACTATGTAAATATCTGGAACAGTAACACTAAGTCCTTAGCTCCGATCCACTCCACCTTTTCTGATTCCCTCAGGGGCACTGGATCCATAGACCTTTGCCCTCGGACATGGGGTTAGTCAATGGGAGAAATGCCCAAGACAGTGAGTTTAGTACTGAGAGGATGGGAAGGAAGACTCCAAGAGGAAGGGGAGCTGGAAAAGTGGCTCAAAGACCCCCGGGGTGGAGACCCTAGAGCAATCATCAGATATTTGAACATCTCTAGAAAGGGTTTAAAACTAGTCAAGTTGCAGAAAACAAGTCTTGTAAGACAAGGAAGTCAAATTCCACGAAGGCAGAGAGATAGTTGTTTGTTTCAGAACAAGCAGGAAGTTGAAAGTTGTTTGTGAAGACGGTGCTTCCTTCTGCTCCGCCACAAGCTGGAGCTGACAAGATGACAAGTAACAACATGACAACAAAGTGGGACGGTATTCAGTTCTTCAGTTCTTGAATGAAGGACTTTGTAGGGATTTTTACTGTAAGTGTTTATGAATTAAGTAGAGGGAGGGTTGGATTGGAGAATCTACATTCTTTCCAAATATGACATTCCATAATTTTTACTTCTGGGAGACAGAATTTTCCAAAGATGAACACTTGTATTTTTATGCTCTGACTTTTCTTTCCCCTTCCCCCACCCACCCTCAGGAGACTCAGTCAATGAATATCATTGCTTCACTGAGCCGGAGAATCCACGGCCGGCCTACTTCAAACAGCTTCACAGCATGTTGCTCGAGTTTTTTTAAAGGTTATAAAGTAATTCTACTTTCATAAGGTTATCATTTCCCTCTCTTTAAAGGCACATGAACAAGGTTAAACACTTAACCAACTCACAGGAAAGACACACAAAAAAGAACCATAGAATTTTTGTCTCCAAGTCTGCAAAACACAGGAATACTTCCCAACTAAATGAAGGAGAGAGCATTTGACGGATCCAGTATTTTCTCATTTTTATTTAAGACTTGCTGGCCTATCGTGCTTGGCTTGTCTGTAACCTGTGGACGCCAAGAACAATTAGATCACAGAGAATGCCCTGGAAACTTGTGAGCTTAATTCACAACATTAAAGATACGTGAAGGCTATAGAGTGAAGAGCCAAGCTATGAGTAAGAAGTAAAATAGTGTACACCTTTAAATGAGTCCCTTGAAATTTTGTACTGTAGCCACCACTATAAAAATTCCAAATGTCAAGAAAGCAAATGTAATACTGAACACCTGACCAAAAGGCACCATATGAAACACACCATAATTTTTGTTTGTGTAACAATGAGCTAGAAATACTTGTTGTTGTT
>NW_006408536.1:29665209-29666498 GCF_000296735.1 Chrysochloris asiatica
GGTGAGGATTTTTGTTTTCTTTACATTGACAAGCAATCCATAGAAATAGTTAGAATATCTCAAAATCAGTTCAATTCAATAGCACACAAATGGACATTTCTCCAACCTGACAAATGTTTCCATTTTCCTTGTAGGGATCCACCAAAAGGCAGAGGAGAACTTGAAACCATCTTAGTGCTTCTCAAGATAGTTGGGTTAGCATCCAAGGATTGGGAAGGGGGACTCGCAGCTAGGTACATGGCAACAGACCTCTTGCTTCTAACAGAGCTGCCCTGTAATGTCCAGCATGACTTGAAGATAACCCAAGGCATTAAACCATTTGCTGGGTGTCTCTCTAAGGTAAGGGGCTAGGGACTGGATTTGTAAACCATACTGAGTCCCATACGCTGATTTCATTGACATCTTTCAGGGCTTGGTTCTTCTTGTTGTTAAGTGCCCTTGAGTAGGTTCCAACTCATTTCAATCCTGTATACGGTTTCCGAGGAGCATATGGTGAGTTTGAACTGCTAAACCTTGTGTGGTTCAAAATGACCTTGCGGTCCAGTGCTTACTGAGTGAATAATATCACCTGCCCTTCAATCCCCTTTGAATTCTTTCTCTTTTTTTTTAATGACTTTCCCAGACCTCAGGCAGATCCTTTACAATTCAAACCACCCTTGCAGTCCAGCGCATTAACCCACAGCGCCACACCAGGACCCCCCTGTGCGTATTAGGGGCTTACAGTTTCTTGGTTAGCTAAAGCACAATTGAAACCTGTCACTACTTGTTTCCAGGTGGGACCATGAAGAGTTCATACCACCTTTAGCACCACGGTCAGCCTCACACTGTCCACTAGCTAGCTCCTCAACAGCTGTGTGAATAAATCATGAGAATAAAATTTTGAATAATTGTAACTCAAATGATAAGATTTATATTTCTTCAGCAACAATCTAATCATTAATTAAGATATAAGTGACAACATTGCAGTTTGCATATTAAAGCCAAATAACAGAACCATCCAAGATACATACACAGAAATACAAAGGAAGGTCGCCATAGGATCTGATAGAGTGCAGGGCAGAGCACTGACTGCACATTTCTAACCCTGAGAGCTTCAGATGAGAAGCACTATTGCTCATTTTCCACTACTAGTAGCGAAGGAGCTCTGGTAGCGTAGTGGTTACGAATCGGGCTGCGAACCTTAAGGTCTGTGGTTCGAAACTACCAGGCGCTCCGCGGGAGAAAGATGAGGCTTTCTACTCCCGTAAAGATTTACACCCTCGAAAACCCTGTACAGGGTCGCTATGGGT
>NW_006408536.1:29666643-29668101 GCF_000296735.1 Chrysochloris asiatica
GTCAGAACCGACTCCACGGCACATAACAACATCAACAACATCTCGTCAGTCAATTTGCCAAGCGCTAGTGACTTGCATACTGCTGCGATCCTGGAAGCTATCCTGCCAATATTTCAAATACCATAATGAGCAGGTGTCAGCGGAGCTTACAGACTAATACAGGCTAGGAAGACAGATCTGGCAATCCGCTCACCCAACCACCCACCCATCCATCCACTCACCCAGTCACCCATTCATCCATCCACCCCTCTCTCCAGCCTCCCACCCACCTACCCACCCACCCACTCACCCATCCACCACTCCCTTCCTCCCTCCCTCCCACCCATCCTTCTATCTCCCTACCTCCTTCCTAACTACCTATTTACCTACTTACCTACCTACTTATCTATCTGCCTACCTATGTATCTATTTATCTCTCTTGTTGTTGTTAAGCATGGTAGAGTTGTTTCCAACCCATAGCAACCCAGCAAAGGGTTTCCCAGGAGTGGCAGTGAGAGTTTGAACCACCGACCTTGCTTGTCCTAAAGCACCACACCATCTCTAACTACTGTTAATTTCACTAGGAAAACTATTCCCCAAGCCCAGAATCCATATTAAATACTATGATTATGAACATTTGATTTGGCAACCTAATAAAACCGAACCGTACTTCAGAAACTTTACGGAAACCTTCTGAATGAAAATGCTCTGCTGCTCAGGTTTTCTGTGCATCCTTGAGAGTCCTGGAAGAAAATGACCCTGGCAGTATTTACTGATCTTCCCTCCTCCCAAACCGCCCCCCCCACACACACACACACTAGGGAAAGTGAGAGCTAAAGAGGTGAAGGTGGCTTCCTAGAACCCCTCAGCTTGTCAGGAGCAGGACTGGGGTTTCACCACATCCCCCAAACCTAGTTGAACACTTCTTGTCAACTTGTATACAACACAAACAAAAGCCGTTTTTGTCATGTTACAAGAAGAACAGGAAGGACATCAAGTTGCTGAATCTATTGGTTCAGGTAAGGAGCTCAGTGGCCTGAGGACAGCTGCAGATTAATCATGGGCGCTCCTTGGGAAGCCGGAAAGCAGGAAAGTGCTGCTTTGTAATGGTGTGCTATAAATCCAGCCAAGCCTGCATTCTGACAACCATGCTCACCATTTAAATGCTGATCTCTTACTAATCAGCCCTGACTCACCCCCTCAAAGTCACAAGTCTGTTTTTCAAGTTTGTAATTAGCAATGCCCACATGAATATTTTAGAAAACAGTCTGTCTAGTATTTGAACGGACCATTTCCTAACAGTATACAAAGTTTCCCTAGTTAAGTAGAAAACAATGAAGCAATAATATCCTCTTAGAAAGGAGTCTCTGGGGGATGCAAATGGTGACCCTACTTGGCTGCTGACCTAAAGGTTGATATTTGTGTCTACCCAGAGATGCCTCAAAAGAAAGGAATGGTGAGGGTCTTCTGAAAAATCAT
>NW_006408536.1:29669061-29677046 GCF_000296735.1 Chrysochloris asiatica
CTAACCACAAGGCTGGCAGTTCAAACCTACCAGTGGCTCCTTGAAATCTCTATACAGGGTCTCTATGAGTCGAAACCTACTCTCCGGCACTTAACAACAAGAACAATATATTTCTACACATAACATATTGGTTGCTGTTGTTAAGTACTGTCGAGTCAGTTCCAACTCATAGCAACCCTGTGTAGGGTTTCCGAGGAGTGACTGGTGAGCTTGAACCACCAACCTTGAGGTTCAAAGCGACCTTGCAGTCTAGCGCATTAACCCATAGCACCACACCAGGACTTTAACATATTGGGTCATCCAAGATTTTTAGAAATAGTTGCTTTTATGCAAATTACTGTTTTTTACAAGTCATACCAGCACACATAAAAGCATTGGACCAAAACACTTTAAAAAAAAAAAAAAAAAATCTTGGATGGACGCAGCTACTGGTCTCTTCATAGAACTGTTCTCTCCACACAGGCATACCTTGAGGACTTGGGGCTTTGGGTCCAGACCTCCACAATAAAAACAAGTATTTCAATAACGTAACCTACATGGAGTTTTTGGTTTTCCAGTGCACATAGTTACATGTACACTCTACTACAGCCTCAGAACCCTATAGAGAGTCACTATACACAAGAGCCGACTGGATGGCACACAGCTGCAGCAGTCCTGGTGTGGTCCTGTAGAATAAGAACTGGACTTCCAGCTACAAGGTTGGTGGTTCAAACCCTCTAGCCACCCCTTGGAAGTCGTATACTGGGTCGTTATGAGTCAGAACCAGCTTAACAGCACTTAGCAACTACAAGGCCCTGTGAAGTGCAAGAAAACTAGGCTGTTCCATTTCCACTCATCTCATTTCCCTGCCCCTTACATTCTCATCTTTGTTTTAAAGTAATTATTGGCCTTTTTGGTCTCATAAAGATAAGGTCATATAGGTATTGATGCATTTGAGTTATGGTGTTGATGAAGAAAAATTAAAGTCCCATGGACTGCAGAGAAGAAACAAATCTGTCTTGGAAGAAGTACAGCCCACAGCCAGAATGCTCCTTAGATGTGGGGATGGGGAGACATCGTCCCTAGTACTTTGGACATGTTGTCAGGAGGCACCAGTCCTTGGAGAAGGACATCGTGTTTGGTTAGGTCAAGGGCCAGTGAAAAGAGGAAGACCCTCAACAGGATGGACTAAGGAAGTGGCTGCAATAATGGACTGAAGCGCAGCAGACTGGACAGTGAGTGCTTCATTCTGATGTGCGTGGGTCACTCTGAGTTGGAGCTAACTCAATGGCACCTAACAACAACCACAGGGAAGTGTTGTAAAAGGGACATAGTATTTCATTATAAAGTACAACTGTCAGAGAACGGAAAACAATGAAAACGGAAACTATGTCAGCTTCTAGGCATATGTTTTTTAAAAGCAAAATAGTCCTAGGAGACACATTGGCTATGTAATATTTACACATTCCAAAATAACTAAATTTAATAAGTAGAACTAAACAAAGTTAGTTCTGCAACCTAAGTTGATAATAATTAGTCTCAGGCTTCCATCTCAGCGGTCAGTGACCCAAATTAAGGCTCCAATTTAACAACACTTTCTTCAACTCGAATCTGGGGCAAATGGTGAATGTCAGAGAAGAGCAAATAAACAATGAAACAGAGAAGGCTGAATTGAATCTGAGACCATTTGAATCTGGAAAGCATCTTAAGTAATCAATTAAGAAGAGCAGGTCCTGAAAGACTTCAGAAATCATGAAAATAATGATGCAAGTGGAATTATCTCAAGATATTTACATCCAACCTAGTTTCTGGATTTCAGGACTATTACCATTTGGGAATGGTTAAGTCTCTGTGTGCATTGTAGGAGACTTGGCAGTATCCTTGACTTTTTAAAAAATTCTCTTCTATTGTGTTTTGGGTGAACCTAAACACAGCAGTTTAGGTTCCCACTCAACAATTTCTGCACAAGTTGTTCAGTGATATTGGTTACAGTCTTCAGAAGGTGCAACAATTGTCATGATTTCCATTCATCTTTTTTCCCTGTCCTCTTATATTTTCATTTTTGTTTTAAAGTTGCCTGTTTGGTCTCATATAGGTAAACTTTTAAAAGGGTACAGTACCGCAGGGCAATATTCATTATTTGGAGCTAATTTATTATAGTTCTGGTTCAAGGTCTGCAGACGATCTCAGTGTGAGAGTCTTGTCAATCCTTCAGTCTCAACCAGCCCAGTTGCTAACTGTTGTTACGGGCTATGGAGTCAGATCCAACTCACTGCAACCCTGTATTGGATTTCTGAAGCTTTAAATCTGCACGGGAGCAGGAAACCTCATCTTTCTCCCATGGAGTGGGAACAGCTGGAGGACTTATGGTTCACAGTCCAATGCTTATCATAACAGAACCACCACACTTTCCAGTAAGTGAATGGTTTTTCTTTTTCTTTCTCTTTTAGGAATTCGAGGTTCTCTGTCACCTTTGATGTCATCCTTTATCATTCATGTTTTTCTCCCAGATCATCTACTGTGCTCATGGTCAGAACAGATGGTAATGTAGTCACGCACCATCTAGTTCTTCTGGTCTCCAGCTAGTGGAGTTTGTTGTCACATAGATGCTTTGGACTGTACACTGATTTCTTCCGTGAGTCTCTAGTATCCTTCTTAGTGTTTTGGCTTGGATGATTAAAGCATGCCTGACTTTTGCTGCATTCCAGCAGCTCTCTTTCCCCCAAGCTGTGACAATCACATATGTCTGCAGACATTGCTGTAGTATGACACATGACAGAGATAAAACTGTATATCCAGTGCTGAAGACAGTATAGAGCACAGTCCAAACACACCTGCAATGTGAGGCCATCCTGTAGGAAGAAGACAGTGAGTGGACTCTGAAAGCTTGGGCACTGACCGACAGGGGCTGAATCTTCTAGAATCTTTGATTACTTAAATCTAGGCTGATAGGTAATGCATGTTTTACTAGACTGCGTATTTAAATGGAAACAATTGTCTAAAAAGTAAAGAGATTAAGACACTTTTCATTGGAAATGTGTTTCCTACCGGGACAATCTGATCCTCTACAGAGAGATAATTGGACACATTGCTTACACTAGTGTATGAGTTAGTCAGTGAGGTGGATCAACCAGAGAGCTACAAGAGACTCAACCACAGCAACGATCATGAAGACATCATGTGACTGGGCAATGTTTCCTGAGACCTCCATGAGCCAGAGCCAACTCAATTAACAACAGGAGCAACGTGAACAGGCTGCAGGTAGAAGAGAGTGTTGAGATGAGAGGAGACTGAGCTGGTATTGCTTTACAAGTTTCCATTCCTATGCAACCAAGGGGGGTGGAGTGATAGATAATGAAATCACTGACTCTTTTCTTCTCTTGCACACTGATGTGCCAATTCCAGCCCCATGATGATCTCCAGGGGACTTGTGCACGCGTGCATCGTAAACTCAAGCACCGTTAAGGGGAATTTCAGTGATAGGGATAGCAGCGTTAGACCAGCCTATGTGCTTGAGCTAATGCTTCAGCCATTAAAAAACAAAGGACAGTTCCAGCAAGTTTCCAAGAGTAACATCCAGCACCGCACTCCCCTGCGACGGAACCGCATAACTACAAACCAAGCCCTGCATCCACATGACTGGCCTGAGTGTGTAGCTGCAGACAAGTCTGGGGTCCCCTTGGCACTGAGCGTCCTGGAGTTTGAATGGTCTGAGGGTGCACCCAAGCCAATACCACACCCAGTGCCATCAAGTCAGTTCCAACTTGAGCGAGCCCATGTGTTGCCCAGTAGTGTTCCATAAGGTATCCCGGCTTGTGATCTTTACAAAAGGAGAGTGGTGGTGCAGTGCTTCAAGCATTTGACTGCTAACCGCAAGGGTGGTGGTTGGAATCCTCCAGCCTCTCTTTGGTAACAAGATGTGGTCATCTGCTACCATAAAGGTGGCAGGCTTGGAAACTCTATGAGCGAGGTCTCCACTCTGTACTAGAAGGTCACCTGGAGACAGAGTCACTGTTTCAGTTCTTTAAGAATCTTTAGGGAGGCAGATTAGCAAGCAGGAAAATCAACAAGGAAAATCAGCTCACTGCTTATTTCTCATTGAAGGGTCAGAATTTTATGACAACATTTTTGCATTTTGTCATTTTCTGGCAATTCAGCTGTATTGACTTTATCCAGAGCAATGAATAATGTTATCTTCATCTTATTTCTAGCCTAAGTTTGTATGAAATAGTAGATTTTAATGCATTTGCACTTATTAAACAGTTTACTTTTCTTCCTGTTGGGTGCCATCGAGTCGATTCAGACACATACCGACCCCGTGTGACAGAACAGAACTGCTCCATGGGGTTCCTTCCCTAGGCTGCCAATCTTCATGGGTGTAGACTGTCATATCTTTGCTCTCACAGAGCCACTGGTGGGTTCAAACCACCGACCTTTCAGTCAAATGGCCAAGTGCTTAACCTTTTGTACCACCAGGGCTACAATTCTTATATCAAATATATGAGCTTATGTACCTAAATTCAAGACTCAAGTGCAGCCAGAGTGCTCCTTAGAGGCCAAGATGGCCAAACTTCGACTCTCATACTTTGGACATATTGTCAGGAGGGACCAGTTGCTGGAGAAGAACATCATGCTTGGTAAGGAGGAGGGTCAGAGAAAAAGAGGAAGACCCCCAACGAGATGCACTGGCCAGGTGGCAGCATCGATGGACTCAAGTGTGGCAACAGTAGTGAGGTTGGCCCAGGATCAGACATTGTTTGATTCTGCTGTGCATAAGGTCACTATCAGTCGGTGCCAACTTGATGTCACCTAACAACAACAACAACAACACTGGAGTCCTGGTGTGGCGCTGTGGGTTAATGCGCTGGACTGCAAAGTAGTTTTAAACTGCAAGGTTGGCGGTTCAAGCTCACCAGTTGCTCCTCAGAAGCCCTATGCAGGGTCGTTATGGGTCAGAATTGACTTGATGGCACTTGAGAACAAAAACATTGTGAACTGCAAACAGCAAGGTTGGCAGTTCAAACCCACCAGTTACTCCTTCTATTGCAGGGTTACCATGAATCGCAACAAATGGACCCAGGCACTTAACAACAACAAAAACATCTTGGTTATACAAGGGAGTTGCAAAACCCTTGTGAAAAAAAATTCCATTATTTTTCAATTCCATTTCTCCATGAACTTTTTGAAACCCCCTTGAATAGTTCCCTGCAAGCCCATCAGCTCTCAGATGCATTTGGTGGTGGTGGTTATGTGTGTGGAGTCGGTTCCGACTCATAGTGACCCTGTACAGGGTTTCTGAGGCTGTAAATCTTTAGCTGAGTGATTTCCTGGATTCAGATCACGGAGCATCAGGGGCAGAACCGCGCTGGAGTCCTCGAGTAGAGCGAACGGTTAAATGTGCTCTGCTGCAATTCAAGGTCGGGCATTTGAATCTATTCAGGTGCCTCAGAGAAAGGCCCTCAGCCATCAAAATCCCTGGGGTCACACTTCTACTCTGACACACACACAGGGGGTGGGATGGGGGAGATCGTGAGTCGGCGCCAATTCCATGGCAACAGGTTAGTTATTTGTTAAATGGAGGATGAGAAAAAGATTTTAATACAAATAACAATATGCCTATCACTCTGAGTTCAACGTAATTGTATTCACGCATGTAGTGTCACACTCGAGATGATCTGATAGAGTTGTACTGTGTGAACTACCCACTGAGGCTATGACCATGGAGTCTGTTCCCAGGCACTGAAGTGTCCCATTCATACATGATTTGTAGAATTTCAGGTAACGGAAACAGAATACTTCAGATGACTGTCAATAGTATCAACAATGGATGGTCAACCAAACCTATGTTTAAGAGGAGTGTTTTCTTCCCAACTCCATTGGAAGGCACTATATTGTTAAGTACCGTTGAGTTGGTTCTGACTCATACGGACCCTATATAGGGTTTCTGAGGAATGGCTGGTGAGTTTGAAGCCGACCATGCGGTTCAAATTAGCCTTGAAGTCCAGTGCTTATCCCACAACGCCAAACCAGGACTCCTTCAAGTAGATATGTTGTTGTTGTTGTTGTTGTTAAGAGCTGTCAAGGTGATTCTGACCCATAGCGATCCTGTATTAGGGATTCCGAGGAGCGGCTGGTGAACTTCAACCACCGACCTTGTGGTTCACACCGACTTTACAGTCCTGTGACCCTGCAGCGCGAGATGGTGACACTGAAAGCCAGCAGAAGGGTCCACAACACCAGGGAACATCTGAGGTAGAGGACATCAAGTCGCTCTCCCGCCCAGCAGGTCAGACTTACCCTGAGACATCCAGACAGAAGGCACAGGATTTCCGAGGAGCGCCTAGTGAGTTTGAACAGCCGGCCTTGTGGTCACATGCTTTATCCTACACACCACACCAGGACCTCAACAAAAGTATACTTGCATTAAGGCAGAACAAAAACCCTTTCCAGAATGTAGGCAGAAAACTAGAATTCATTAAAAGGGTAAAAACTGTTGGTGCTGAGGACACTGGGGGGCTTTTCCTGCGCCCCGTGGCCCCGCGTGTGGACCTGCTGGAGAACGTGGGGTGTCCACACAGCTTGAAGCTTGCCTGCCCTCAGTGTCTCTGAAGTGGACAGTGGAAACCGATGAATCTGTGTATGTTCTCCAGTATCGATTCTCATCAACAATAAAGCAAATCATAACACGATTGTTTAAACTACAGAGTAAAAGTTAGAGGAGTTCAAAGCCCCTCCACTGAGTCCACCGCACTAATACACATTTTTAGGGTAAAAGCTTAGGATCTGAGAATCTGTGTCTCTCTAGGTTCTCCTTCAGAGAAGGTAGCTCCACAAATAATACCTCATGACATTTAAGGGGCTGAGGGACATCATTCATGAACAGCCGTCACATTAACCAGCAAAGTAGTGAGTAAACACAAAAGCCAAGATGTCAAAGTTGCAGTAGAAAAGAACTGTAACATGGTAGCAAAACTGTAACAGAATAAAGTCAACTCAAGTGTCCTTTACATGGTTATAAAACTTAATAGAAGTGTCTAGGTAATTATTGAAAAATCATCTAAAAGAAAATAAGAATTCAGATGTAACACTTTACAGAAAATCAACACACAATAACTATAAAATATAAAGAGGAAACAAAAGCATGCTGAAAAGAAAACTTGATTGAGCAGAGTCCTGGTGTGGCGCTGTGGGCTAATGCGTCACACTGCAGGGCCGTGTGAACTGCAAGGTCGGTGGTTCAAGCTCATCAGCTACTCCTTAGAAACCCTATACAGGGTCGCTATGGGTCGGAATCAACTCGACAGCACTTATCAACAACAACAATTGTACTGAGCACTGAAGACAAGCAGATGACAGTTTACTTTTTAAAAATAAAAATAACTTTTAAGAAGTAGATAGCAGGAATCATATGTTATGTAGGATTCGACTGAAAGATTGACAAGGAAACGGCACGTGTCAGGGAAAAGCACACAGACACATGCCATGAAAGGAAATAGAAAAATCAAAATTATATCTTCAAAAACAAAACAGTGGTAAGACTGGACATAGATACGTATAGTCATTTTGAGGAAACAAAAAAAACTGAAGGTTTGCATCATATCTAAGTTTAGTTTAACTCCCAAGGTGTTGACTAGAAAGCTAAATGAAAAGTCTAAAACATCAGGAGGTCTTATATCCAATGTCTGTTCTCAGGATGACCCGTGTTTGAGGAAAGTAATGCAAGAGCAGGCCCACTTGCTAACACACATGCAACACATGCTAACACTATGAACCACAATGTCCACGGTTCAAGCCTGCCATCCGCTCCATGGGAGAAAGATGAGGCTTTCTGCTCTCTTGAATATATAAAGCCTCAGAAACCCTGTATAGGGTCACTATGAATTGGAACTGACTCTGTGGCACTTAACTTAACCACAAGGTCCATGGTTCAAGCTCACCAACCGCTCCTCAAAAACCCTATACAGGGTCGCTATGAGTTGGAATCGACTCGAAGGCACGTAACAACA
>NW_006408536.1:29677146-29679527 GCF_000296735.1 Chrysochloris asiatica
CCAGCCACTCTTCAGGGAGTTGACAGCACTTAACAACACATATATAATTGTTAAGTGACATCGAGTTGATTCACACTCCTAGTGACCCTGTATATAGCTTCTGAGACTGTAAATCTTTCAGGAGCAAAAAGCTTTATCTTTCTCCCTTGGAACAATTTGTGGGCTTGAACCGCCAACTTTGTGGTTCGCAGTCCATTCCTTATCCTACCGAACCACGGCTCGCATCTATATGTATGTATATGTTGTTGTTAAGTGCTGTTGAGTTGGTTCTGACCTATAGGGACCCTGTACAGAGTTTCTGAGGAGCAGCTGGTAAGCTTGAACTACTGATGCTGTGAATTAAACAACCTTGCAGTCCAGCGCATTCACCCACAGAGCCACACCAGGACTCCCTCTCCCTCCCCCGCTCCTCTACATGTGTGTGGAGAGAAAGAGCACGAGGTGAGGTTGAACCGCTGATCTTGTGGTGGTTAGCAGTCCAGTGCTAATCATACAGCGCCACACGTGGTGAGCAAATAATTTGGGAAACTGGAGTAAATGAAAAGGACAGAGGAAGAAATGGAGGAAGACTCTCTAACAACCCGCAATACACAGGTGACAGACAGCGGGCTGGTTTCTAAAAGGCAAAGAGGACTTGAGGCACTTGCTGATGAAGATGAAAGACTACAGCCATCAGTATGGATTACATCTCAACATAAAAATAAAACCAAACTGCTCAAAAAAAAAAAACAAAACAAAAACAAAACTGCTCAAAAGTGGACCATTCCTGACTGCTTCTGTGTACATTCCACTACGACCACCCCCCACCCCCCCAAAAAAAGGAAATCGGGAATAGAAGCAAATACTGTTGAATGATGATGCACGGAGGAGATTGTAATCATTACAATGAAATCAGTGTAAAACCAATGTTCTCCCATGTAAACTATCACTCAATTCATAATAAAAAGTTTTATTTTTAATTTTTAAAAAGGACCAATAAACAACATCATGATAAATGGAGAAAAGATGGAAGTTGTCAAGGATTTCATCTTACTTGGATTAACAATCAATGCTCATGGAAGCAGCAGTGTAGAAATCAAAGGACAGATTGCATTCCGCACATCTACCCCTTTAAAGCATTAAAGAGCAAAAGTCGCACTTTGATTTGCGAACTAATAAGGTGCACCTGTTCCAAACCATGGCCTCTTCAATTGCCTCATATATATGTGAAAGCTGGGCAATAAGGAAGGAAGACCAGAGAAGGATGAATTCACTGGAATTATGGTGTTGCCATGTTACAATTACCATGGACTGCTAGAAAGACCAACAAATATGTCTTGGAAGAAATACAGCCACAACACTTCTGAGAAGCAAAGTTGGCAAGACGTGGTCTCTCTTACTTTGGATATGTTATCAGGAGGGACTAATTCATGGAGAGGGACATCATGCTTAGTAATGTGGAAGGTCAGCAAACGAGAGGAAGAGTCCCAAGAGATATATTCACATAGAGGCTGCAACAATGGGTTCAAACATAACAATTGTGAGGAAGGTGCAGGACCGGGCCAGGTTTCATTGTGCTTTGCACAGCATTACTATGAGTCACAGTTGACTTGATGGCATCTAACAACATGTCAAATATTATAACAAGATGTGCAAAGACCTGAAGTTAGAAAACCAAAAGGGAAGAACATGTTCAGCATTTCTCAACCTGAGGTAACTGAAGAAAAAAATTCAAACCTTGACTTTCATTATTGAAGGATTCTCTGGACAAAAAAAAGCAAAAAAAGAAGACAGAAGGAATACACAGAGTCATTGTACCAAAAAGAAATGGTCGATGGTCAACCATTTCAAGAGGTAGCATATGATCGAGAGCCAATGATACTGAAGGAAGAAGTCCAAGGTGCATTGAAGGCATTGGCAAAGAACAAGGCACCGGGAATTGATAGAATACAAATTGAAATCTTCCAGCAAACTAAGGTGAAACTGGAGTCACTTAATCATCTATTCCAAGGAATTTGGAAAACACTTATCTGGCCAAATGACTAGAAGTGTCCATTCCAAAGACAGATGATCCAACAAATGCAGAAATCACCAGGCAATGTTATTGACATCCCATGCAAGTAAAGTTCTAGTAAAGATAATAAAAAATGGCTGCAACCAAACATCAACAGAGAACTTCCAGAGGTTCAAGCCGGATTAAGAAGAGGATATGGAATGATAGATATCATTACTGACATCAGATTGATCTTAGCTGGAAGCAGAGGCTACCAGAAAGATGTTTACCTGTGCTTTATTGACTATGCAAAGGATTTTGATAGTGTGGATCATAACAAACTATGGACAACATTGCAAAGTATGAGTATTCCTGAATACTTCATTGTGCTCATGAGGAATCTGTACAT
>NW_006408536.1:29680714-29682579 GCF_000296735.1 Chrysochloris asiatica
AAGGTATCCTAGAAACGTATGTTGTTGTTACGTGTTATCAACTCTATTCCAACTCAGTGACCATGTACAGGCAGGGTTTCTGAGAGTGGCTGGTGGGTTTGAACTGCTGACCTTGTGATTTTATGAGTCCAGTGTATACCCTACGGAGAGCCACTTCAGGACCCTAGAAACATATAACGGTTCTATTCATCTTTCCTTTAACAATATTACCAGGTCTATTTCTTGCAAACTTGAATTCTGATACTGAATTGCTAAATCATGGTCTTTTCATCTGTGTGTAATATCATGTTCGCTATGTGTGCAATATCACTCCCACTGGGGTCTAAACCCAGTGACAGGAGCTATCTTGTTCACCTCAGTCTCCTCCGCAAGCTTGGACCTGACAGGAGACTTTCACTTAGACTGAGAAGCGCTGCACTTTGGAAGTGATGGCCAACATCTCTCCCTCCCCTTGTCCCTTCCAAAGGCAGGGCCCTTACCATACTTGCACATGAGTTTTTCAGAGCTTAAACTGCACTGATTTCTCAAAGGTTCCATTAAGGAGCCTGGCCTTCTCCACTTCCCGCTGTTCCACCCCAATTCTACAGGCCTTTATGTGGGAGGTCCTTAACATGATGAGCGTCATCATATGCCTTTTCAACCTAAGTCTTTTGTCATGCCTTGCTACTCTCCTGAAATAAAACTTACAGGCAGGTACCAGGGGCTTCAAAGAGTCCATGGAAACATTCCATTAACTTCATCCCATTTCCCAGGAACAATTTGAGCCCCACTGATACAATTAGAAGCATTATAAAAAGCAATGTCCACCAAGGTCAAGTGGCACAACATAGTCCACAAAGAAAAGGTGCTAAGTCCTACTTTGGTCAGTACTGACTAGGGTCTTCTATCCAAGTGCAACTATTGGTGTCTTCTTGTCCGGAGCAAAGAAGAATGAGGAAAATCAAAGATGCACAGACACAATTGGTCCAAAGGTCTAATGTTATTGTGTACCTTATAGATCTGTCTGTAAGGACCACAGGAACCCCAGCCTCCATGACAACCAGGGACCCTAAGAACTAGATGTTGGTCAAATACTACTGCTGACCATGCTGGAAGGGTTCACAATAGAGGGTCCTGGATACAGTGGAGGAAATGTGGAACAAAACTCAAAATCATTTTAAAATAATAATAATCAGATGGACTGCTTGGCTAGAGACTGTGGAGCCTCTGAGATTGTGATCCTCAGTAATCCCTCAGGCCTGGAACTGGCTCCGACCTTGACTCAATTTACAGCCAGACAACAGACAGACAGGTCTATGAGGTGCACAGTAACATCAGTGAGGTACACACACCTACAACAACCACCTGTGGAGATCAAAAGGACAGCATTTGCCCAAGAAGAAAGGCAGGTCAGAGGCAGGAAGGCTAGGGAAGAAGACAGACAGAGAAAACACGGAGAGGAAGTGGGGAGAATTGCTACATGGTAGGAAATGTAGTTAATGACAAGAAACAAAAGGAATTGTTGAATAGAATATGGGTCTGCTCTGTACATCTTCACTCAATTCACAAAAAAAATGTTAAAAAAGAAAGAAAGGCAAGGTCCCTTGCTATATAAATCAGATAAATAAGTAAATAAATAAGAACATCTGCACTTGAACGGGATAGAAAAGAATATTGGGAAACATGATTACAGAAGGCTTGTAAGCCCGTCTTCAGCCTATAAGTGATTAGAATACCTAAAAGGGGTTCTAGAACATGCCCAGTGGAATAGGCTTTTGTGGAGCCTTTGTAGTGTAGAGGACATTAGGTGGAATCCTGAGCCCAATGAGAATCTTCTGAGGTGGGACATTCCCATTAGAAAGGACAAGCAGACCAGCCTGGAACAG
>NW_006408536.1:29683939-29691449 GCF_000296735.1 Chrysochloris asiatica
ACACGGGGGAGCCATGAGTGGAATCTAATTATGAAAATGCATCCACTGAGAACCCTGTGGGGCACACTTCTACTGTGACACACACGGGGGAGCCATGAGTGGAATCTAATTATGAAAATGCATCCACTGAGAACCCTGTGGAGCACAGTTCTACTCTGACACACACACAGGGCACCATGAGTGGAATCTACTTATGAAAAATCATTCACTGCAAACCCTGTGGAGCACAATTCTACTCTGACACATAAGGGGGCACCATGAGTGTGATCTACTTATGAAAAATCATCCACTGAGAACCCTGTGGAGCACAGTTCTACTCTGACACACACACAGGGCACCATGAGTGGAATCTACTTATGAAAAATCATCCACTGAGAACCCTGTGGAGCACAGTTCTACTCTGACACACACTGGGGCACCATGAGTGGGATCTACTTATGAAATAGCATCCACTGAGAACCCTGTGGAGCACAGTTCTATTCTGACACACACACAGGGCACCATGAGTAGAATCTACTTATGAAAAATCATCCACTGAGAACCCTGTGGGGCACAGTTATACTCTGACACACACGAGGACACCATGAGTGGAATCTACTTATGAAAAATCATCCACTGAGAACCCTGTGAGCACAGTTCTACTCTGACACACACGAGGACACCATGAGTGGAATCTACTTATGAAAAATCATCCACTGAGAACCCTGTGGAGCACAGTTCTACTCTGACACACACGGGGCACCATGAGTGGAGTGTACTTATGAAACATCACCCACTGATAATGCTGTGGAGCACAGTTCTCCTATGACATTCATGGGGTTCCCCCGAGTTGCACTTTGGAACCCCCTGGATGGTACAATTGGTTAACCTGCTCAGCTGCTAACCAGAAGGTTGGCTGTTGGGACCCCCTGTGAGCTCCCTTAGTAGAAAGGTCTGGTGATGTACTTCCACCAAAGCAGCCGCGGAAAACGTACGGAGTGCAATTGTAATGTGACGACCATGGGGTTGCCAGGAGCAGGGGTTGGCTCAATGGCAGTTGTTTCTGTTCACAATTCATATCTGAAAAGGTGTTGTCCATAGTGGTGGATTTTTCATTAGCAGTGGATACTATGCTACTCTTCTGGACAAAGGAAAGGAACATCTCTTTGAAAGCTCCCTTCTGGTTTCATACCTTGTATATTCAATATACAAGGAGATTTCAAAGCATTTATGTGAACAGTCCATAATCTTTCCACGAACTTTTTGAAGCCTTCTCAAATATCACCAGCATTAAGGGAACGTCTTGAGCTTAGATGTAGAACGAGGTTGGTTTTTCAGTCTAGGATAATTGTGAGCAACATTTTTGTGTAGGCCAGAGTAGGGTTGTTGTTGTTGTTAAGTGCTGTCGAGTCGATTCCGACCCATAGTGACCCCGTATGGGGTTTCCGAGGAGCAGCTGGTGAGCTTGAACCGCCGACCATGCAGTTCAAACAGCTTTGTAGTCTGGCGCATTAACCCACAGTGCCATACCAGGACTCCATTGAGCTGGGTAGAGTATAGGAAAGATCTCTACTTCACAGAGCAACCTCCTCACTCTCTGCAGGGCCAGTAAAACTCCCCTAGAGAGAGACAACCAATACCTACCCCCAGGAGCTTTCCAAAGACCCGGTAGGAAGCAGTGGTACCCCAAGGAGACCCCCTAATTGCTCTTCTCCCTGACCCACACCCGTCTTAGCTAGCATCAGCTCTGATACTCTCTCAGGACTGTGCTGGTCTTTCTGGCTTATTCATTGGGACTATTTGGAAACACCACCTGTTGGTATTCTCAGCTTTTTGTCCTCCTGTGTAAATCCTTCATTCCCGCCTCTGTTTTCCATTTGGCAACATTAATATTTGCAAGAGGACTCTTCCTATATGTTTTTAGAAACAGGCATGTTGCTGCATCTTCTTAAACAGAAAGTATTATATTTTTATAAGCCAAAAAAGCAAATCCGTTGCGCCGAGTTGATAGTGACTCTTAGTGAGAGACCCTGAACGGTAGAACAGAACTGCCCCCGGAGGCTTTCCAGACAGTGATCTTCATGGAAATCGACTGCCTCATCTTTTTTTCTCCCATGGAGTGAGGGGCTGCTAGTTCCCAAATGCCCACCTTTCGATTTGCAGTCAAGAGCTAAGCCATTGAATTACCAGGTCTCCTTTTTGATAAGCCAAGTAGAGATAAATGAAATCAGGAGGACAAATTAAGTTCCGAAATTGTGAAAGGAAAGCTGATGAAAATGTGATAAAGACACGTAAAATGTTCAAGTTCAGAACTTTCATTTGAACAATTGTTTACTTAATGTGACGTGGGAGTGATACAGACATATCATCGAATCACAACTGCTTTCATAAAGCATTTCATACTTCTACAAATCAGCTGGAATTGGCCGAACATCCGTCATCATATTAGAGCACTTTAACCGAACTTAAAACATTAGCTATTAGTGTCCCTCTCTCACAGAACACTGAGCGATTCATATTCATGGGCTTGTCTTCATTCATCCAAGAAATAGGTGATAGTGTGGCTGGGGTGGAAATTCTGTAATAAGGTTCTGATTGTATCAGCACTAAATCAGATAGCTCTTTTCTAGCCTTGGGTATCAAATGCTCCAGGGCAGCTTGGCCATGTCTTACTGCTGTGCCCATGCAGAACATTTCAGAGAATTCATCTGTGTCCTCACTGATTGGGTGTTGACAAGACCTCTCAACATCTCCAGAGCATGAATGGATCCTAACAGGAGGCTGGGGATGAAGACAGCTTCCTCCCGAGTTTGAGCTTGATTAGAAATATGGCTCTGCATGAAGACAGATGCTGCCTGTTCTCTCAGGCCCACACCGTGGCTGTATCAGGACCAGATGGAGAGCAAGCAGATCTTGTTGGTTTGTTAGCTGCCATGGCTCTGATTCACGGAGACCATGTGCACAACAGAAAGTCACATTGCCCGGTCCTGTGCCTTTCTCATCATCGTTCATGCCTCAGGTCATCGCTACTGACACTGTGTATTAGGGCTGCCTCCCAGCCCTGTTGTTGAATGACATCAAGCGACCGTGGATAGGGTTTCCAAGGAGTGGCTGGTGTTTGAACCACTGATCTGGTGGTTCACACCAACCTTTCGGTCCAGTGTTTTATCCCACAGCACCACACAAGTACTCAGCCTTCCAGCCTCAAACTCATTCTTCCAATATAATATCAGACATTTGATGTTGTGATTCATAGGGTTTGTATTGGCTACTTTTTGAAAATAAATGGTCATGAACTTCCTCCTAGTCTGTCTTATCTGGAACCTTTGCTAACATCTGTCCACCAAAGACAACTCTGCTGGTATTTGAGATAGGGTGCGCATAGCTTACCGCATCACAGTAACATGGAAGCCGCCACAGACTGAGATACTATCAAAGTTTCTGTTAGCATCCCAGTGAGTGACATTTCAAAATCATTATGTTTGAGCCCATTGCTGCTGCCATTATGTTATTCCATCTTGTTGGGGGCCTTCGTCTTTTATGCTAATCCTTCACTTTACCAGGCATGATGTTCAGGGACTGATCCCTCCTGACAACATATCCAAAGAACAAGAGATGAGGCTTCCCCATTCTCCCTTCTAAGAAACATTCTGGCTACATTTCTTCCAACACAGATTTGTTTGTTCTTCGGGCAGTCCATGGTACTTTCAACATTCCTCACCAACACCACCATTTAAATGCATTGATTTTTCTAGGAGTTCCTTATTCATTATGCAAATTTCATATGTATATGGAGAGATTGAAAACACCAGGGCTTTGCTCAGGCATATCTTAGGCCTCAAACTGACATCTTTGCTCTTGAACACTTTCGTGCAGTCACGTGCAGCAGATTTGCCTAATGCAATATGTCTTTGATTTCCTGAATGCTGCTTCCATGAGTGTTGATTGTGGATCCAAGCAAAATGAACTCTTTGACGCCAATGTTTTTGTTTTTTTTTTTCCATTTGTCATGTCATTTTTGGGTTCAGTTGTGAAGATTTTCATTTTCTTTACATTGAGGCTTGATTCATAGTGAAGGCGGTAGTCTTTTATCTTCATCAGTAAATATTTAAAGTCCTCTTTACTTTCAACAGTCAAAATTGTGTCGTCTACACATGCAGGTTGTTAATGAGCCTTCCTCCAATGCTGCTGCCAGGTCCTTCTTCATATAATTCCGTTTCTTGGCTTATTTGCTCAGCATACTGATTGAATAAGTATAGTGAAAGAATACAGTCCTGCTGCATAACTTTCCTGATTTTCAACCATTCAGTGTCCCCTTTTTCTGTTCCAACGACTGTCTCTTGGCATCTGCATAGGTTCCTCATGAGCACAATGAAATGTTCTGGGATTCCCATTCTTCACAATGCTGTCCATTGTCTGTCATGATCAACAGAGTCGAAAGCCTCTGAGTAGTCACTAAAGCACAAATAAACACCTTCCTGGCAATTTCTGCTTTCAACCAACATCCATCTGATGTCACAATGATATTCCTACTTCTATAGCCTCTTTTGAATTGGACTTGAGTTTCTGGGATCTTCTTGTCAATGGACTGCAAGCATTTTAAAAAATATCTTCAGCAAAATTTTACTTGCATAATAATGATACTGATTGATGACTTCTGCATTCCATTTCTTTGGAATGGGCACAAATATTGATCTCTTCCAATCAATTGGTCAGGTAGCTGTCTTCCAAATTTCTTGGCCTCCAGCACTATATCGGTTTGCTGAAACATTTCAATTTGTATTCCGCGAGTTCCTGGAGTCTTTTACCAATGCCTTCATTGCAGATTAGAATTTCTTCCTTCTTTATATACCATCTTGAGCATATGATACCTCTGGAAATGGCTAAACATGGACCAATTCTTTTGGTACAAGGATTCTGTTTATTCCTTCCACTTTCTTTTGATGCTTTCTGCATCCTTCAATATTGTAAGTTGAGGTTAGAATTTTTTCCTCAGTTCTTTTTACTTGAGGAATGCTGAGCACGCTCTTTCTTCCCTTGTGGTTTTCTAACTCTAGGTCTTTGCATATTTTATTATAATACTTTATCTTCTCAAGCTGTCCTTTGAAATTTTCTATTTAGCTGTTTTACTTCATTTCTTCAGTTGCTTCAGCTTCTCTATTTCGAGAGCAAGTTTCAGAGTCTCTTCTAACTCCATTTTGGTCTTTTCTTTCCTTCTTGGCTTTTTTAATGTCCTTTTGTTTTCTCCATGTACAATGTTCTTGATGGCATCCCACAACTCTCATCTTCTGACATCAGTGTCTAATGCATTAAATCTATTCTTTAAATGGTCTTTAAATTCAGGTGGGTATATTCAAGGTCCTATTTTGGCTCTTGGTAACCTATATTAAGTTATGCTTCAGCCTGAATTTACATACGAGTATTTGATGGTCTGGTGCACAGTTGGCCCCTAGTCTTGTTTTGGCAGACAATATTGGTGCTGCAGACTAAGCACTGGACTGTGAACTTTTAGGTTGGCAGTGCAAGCCCCACCAGCCACTCCTCACAAACCAGGTTGCTATGAGTGGGAGCCAACTCAACAACACTCAACAACAACATTAAGCTTCTCCATCTCTTCACAAGTTGGCATGACTCCATTGATGTTGTTGTTAGGTGCCATCGAGTCAGCAACAACTCAAAGAGACCCTATGCACAACAGTCCTGGGCCAACTTGACAATCGTTGCCATGCTTGAGCCCATTGATGCTGCTACTTTGCCAATCCATCTCACTGGGGGTCTTCCTCTTTTCTCTGACCCTCCACCTTACCAAACATGATATCCTTCTCCAGTGACTGATCCCTCCTGACAATACGTCCGAAGTATGAGAGACAAAGTTTGGTCATCCTGGTCTGTAAGGAGCACTCTGGCTGCACCTTTTCCAACACAGATCTGTTTGTTCTTTTGGCAGTCCATGGCACTTTCAATATTCTCCTCCAACACCATAACTCACATACACCAACTCTTCTACGGTCTTCCTTATTCACTGTCCAGCTTTCACATGCATATGAGGTTACTGAAAATATCACAGCTTGGGTCAGGTGCACCTCAGTCCTCAAGCTCACATCTTTGCTCTTCAACACTTTAAAAAGTTCCTGTGCAGCAGATTTGCCTAATGCAATACGTCATTTGATTGCTTGACTGCTGCTTCCGTAAGTGTTGATAGTTGATCCAAGAATAATGAAGTCCTTGACAACTTCAATCTTTTCTCCATTGATAAGAATGTTGTTTAGGGGGCTTGATGGTGGCTAGGGTGAAGATGTAGTGAAGGTCACCGTCAGCAATAACTCAGAATTCCAGGCAAAAAAGAGGCAAGACAGAGCGCCAAAACTTGGACCCACAGATATAGGAATAGTTTAAAGGTTTGAAACTAATTAAAATTAAAATTTAAAAATTTTAAAAGTTAAAAGCCTGTGGAATTTGGAGCTGAGGTAGGAAATCGAGAACTTTTGAATCTGCCGGCCAGGCTCGAAGGCCTGAGCCCACATCCTAGGTGAGACCAAGTGGTGGGACGAAATCGGGGCCACAGAGACGCCACAGAAACACGCTGTGGGAACCTTGGAGAAAAAAAGGTGCACAGTATACTTTGCCGATTTTGTGTGGTTCCAATTTTATTTTTTTTCTTTGGTGTCGAGTAATAGGTACGCTCACTGTTTGCCCAACTCCATTCGGATGAATAGAAGTAGGGGCTTAGCCAAGTGGCCACGACCCACCCTCACCGCTGGTGGTTTCTTCTGCCAGGAACCCACACACTCAGCCCAAGCTAAGATGCAGATTTGGTATGCCTTTTATCACTAGTTTGAGAGGGGGTCCTAGTGTAGCCTTGTGGGTTAAGGTGCCAAACTGCAAATCCTTTTGAATTGCAAGGTCTGTGGTTCAAGCTCACCAGCCGCTCCTTGGAAACCCTATACAGGAGACGCGGATGCGCTTCCTATTTGGTCTGCCTTTTTTCACTGGTTTGAGAGGCATCCCGGCGTAGCGCTGTGGGTTAAGGTGCCACTGCAAAGCCTTTTGAACTGCAAGGTTGGTGGTTCAACCTCACCAGCCGCTCCTCGGAAACCCTATACAGGAGACGAGTATGTGCATCCTATTTGGTCTGCCTTTTTTCACTAGTTTGAGAGGGGTCCTGGTGTAGCACTGTGGGTTAAGGTGCCACACTGCAAGTTCTTTTGAACTGCAAGGTCGGTAGTTCAAGCTCAACAGCCACTCCTCGGAAACCCTATATGGGAGACGCAGATGAGCGTCCTGTTTGGTTGGCTTTTTTTCACTGGTTTGAGAGGTGTCCTGGCATAGTGCACAATCAGCCAACTGGACCTCATAGATGTGTACAGAGCATTCAACCCAACAACTGCACAATACGCATTCTTTTCGAGTGCACATGGAACATTCTCCAGAATAGACCATGTTTTAGGCCACAAAACAAATCTATGTAAATTTACAAATATCAAAGTACTACAATGCATCTTCTCAGATCACAATGCTATCAAACTAGATA
>NW_006408536.1:29699238-29706997 GCF_000296735.1 Chrysochloris asiatica
TCTTAATTTTAAACCATTCAATGTTTCCAAGTTCTGTTCAAACAACTGCCTCTTGGTCCCGGTACAGATTCCTCATGAACACAATTATGTGTTCAGGAATACTCATACTTCACAATGTTGTCCATAGCTTGTCATGATCCACACACTTGAAAGCCTTTGCGTAGTCAATAAAGCAGAGATAAACATCTTTCTGGTATTCTCTGATTTCAGCCAAGATCCATCAGATAACCGCAATGATATCACTTGTTGTATGTCTTCTTCTGAATCTGGCTTGAACCTCTAGAAGTTCTCGTCAATGTATGCTTGCAGCCATTTCTGTATTACCTTTAGCAAAACTTTACTCACATGGGATATCAAAGATCTTGTCCACTTATTTCTGCATTTCGTACCAACATCTAAATCATCATATCTTTCTCCTTCCACCAGACAGGAAACGAGAGCTCAGCATTTAAATCGATTTTTCATGTCTGTCTTAGGACATAGTCTCTTCCTTTCACCAATGGGCTAGGCCAAGCCTCATATGGATGCCTACCCAGGGCTCCAAAGTCCTCCATGGCCCTCCTATCTGCATACAAGCCATGATGGCTTCTCAGGGGCTTTGGGCTAGACTGTGGAAAAGCGAAATCTCCTGCAGAGAGACCCGCTCGCACCTTGGAGACCCCTTCTCTGGGGAAGCTCAATTTGTCTCACACCGGCCTGTGCTTTTCCTGCAATCCTGACCTTCATCTCTAATTTGATTTTTAGGTCCTTACTCCTCTGCCAAGAGTCGTCATCTCGTGTAATGATCAGCCCGGCTGGCTCTACATGCTCAGACAGTGGTTTGACTCTGGAATCCTTGTCGCTCTCACACAACGCTCCGGGTTTCATCTTCAAGGAGAGGCCAGGGCCACCAGGTGACAAGTATTCCACAAACATGTTTTGTTCTGCCTCCATGAAGCAAAAAGTTGACTAACAGCCTCCTGAAAAGTCCAGTCAATGTTTCCAAAATAAATGTTAGCTCTGCTTGTAAATATTTCTAAAGGCATTTCAATAGCTGAAATGAAAGAAAGCCTTGCAGTACCGGCCAACAAGACATGAAAAAACATGCTTGCCTTCAGTCTGGAGCACTTGGAGACGCTCTGAGTTCCTACTGACGCTACCCTAGAACTCTGAAATTTCTGGGTAAAAATATTTCTTCTGCGGCACTCCCCACCACACACAGTACACAGTGAGCACAAATAGTTTGTTTGCCTACAAGAAGGTATTTCTAGACGCTACACACACACTGCAAATTGTTTGCAGTTCCTTGCAATTAAGTCCTCGCAGTGGCAAACTGGTAGAAAAGGGCTGAAAAACATAGAAATGTTTGCCATTGACAAGTAGGTATACATTCATTTCTTAAAAGAGCTAATTGCCCTACAAGTGTAAACCCAAAGCGGCAAAACTTGTCCTCAGAAAACTGCACAATTTAGAGGAGAGACAGCCAGGGAGTGGTTCTCAACAAATGGTCAAGGGACTGACCGCTGCGGTCACCAGAGAGTTTCGGGGCGTTAAAGGTATCGAATTTTATTTTGTAATAATAAGATGTCTTTACCTTCTTCACTCTTATTCTCTCATGAGTGTACAATTTACAGTAAATTTATAGATTATTGCTGTTACTTTAAAACAAGAAGAGAAACGTAGCTATAGTAGTAACTGATTTGACTCTCAGCTGAAAGGAGAACCATAAATCTATCTAGTGGTGGTGGTGGTGGCATGTTGTAAAGTCGGTTCCCAGTCACAGTGACCCTGCATACGGTTTCCAAGTCTGTAAGTCTTTACGGGAGCAGAAGGCCTCATCTTTCTCCTGCGGAATGGCTGGTAGTTTGGAATGACTGACCTTGAGGTTAGCAGCCCGACTTGCAACCAGAGCTCCTGATAGACCTCTGTCGTCGCTCGTCATGAGGGATGGTGTTTTCGTGGAGCAGTGATGACCACCGCACTGCTGTCCCGGAGACTGCAGTTCCGTTGGACTCATGCATGAACTTGAGGGGAAAAGCTATCACAGTGTGTCACAGGTAAGACAGCAGACATGAACCCCGGCACGCAGTCCACTGTGGCTCCTAGCGTCCCTGCGTGATGGAACACAGTGGCTCCATCGGATTCTCAAGGCTGTCATCTTCATGGCAGAAGATGCCGCCTCTTTGTGCCATGAAGCAGCTGGCCAGTACATCGCCAGGCTTCATAAAACTGGCATCAATGACATTAAAGAGGATGGCTCCTTTTTTTTGACCAAACTCTGGTTGAATTTAAGAGAAAACAAATGTCATTCCCATATCCTACCCTTTCATATATATTCTACTGTCGAAATGTTATCTCTGGAAAAATTCAAATTTTAATTATATCTGCTATTCTCTTCTTTTGAAATTTATAATGAAATTAAATGTAATATTGTCAGGGTAGGAATTTTTATTCAAATAGGAATCTCAGTTATAATCTATAATTACGCCCATCTTTTTTTAAATGGAAAGTCTTTAAGATGGCATTAAAACGGTGTCACATGCTTCAGTGGTTCCCAGCTGAGGGCACAACTCCCCTAAGGGGCCATTTCACAAGATGGGAACAGAGTTTAGATTGTCAGGCCCGGGAAGCTACTGGCATCTAATGGGCAGTGACCAGGGATGCAGCCAAACACTCTCCAGGACAAGGCCAGGCCCACAGCGAGGAATGGTGCCCTCCACGCGGCAGTGGTGCTCCACTTGAGAAACCTTAAGTCTGTATCTTCTGGGGACCCGTGATGGCACACTGGTTACATCTCAGCTACTACCAAGGGGGCTTCCAAAAGTGTGTGTGTGTGTGGGGGGGAATTCCATTATCATTTGATTTGATTTTTTCATAAACTTTTTTGAAGCCCCCTCTTGGGTATGTGTATATATATGTGGGGGCTTCAAAAAGTTCCTGGACATGGAATGAAAAGGTAATGAATCTTCCTGTGAACTTTTTGAAGCCAACTTGTGTATGGTGTGTATGGTGTGTGTGTGGTGTGTGTGTGTGTCATTGTTCCAATTGTAAATCTGCATCTAAATCCGTGTGACTTTGTAAGTGGGTACCAAGATAACACCAGGAAAAGCGCACTAACCCTGCTGTCCTTGAGTCATTGTTCCCTCGTACCAACCCTGTCTGATCCAGGAGAACTTCCCCGGACGGCTTGCTACGTTGTAATACGTACACTAGCAGATTGACAGGCCTTTTTCCCACAGAGCCACTGGGTGGGTTTGAACTGACAGTCTTCCAGCTAGCTACTGAGCGCTTACCCATTGTACCACCAGGATCCCTGTGTAGCAGGCTCTCATGGTATTTAAAATGCACACACACCACGGCTCAGTGCACGGAGTGGACGCAAACAGAGATCCTCACACAGATACGCTCACACCTCCCACCGGCATGATCCCTTTTGGCCTTTGAGAAGGAAAGCTTTCCAGACTCTGTGAAAGCGCATGCACCCTGAATTGCGGGTCCACCGCATGCACACATGCCCAACTAGGACACGATTGTTAATCTACTGCGCACCGCACAGCACACACATGCACCCAGAAAGAGCCAGTTCCAATGACTATGAAACCAGATTCCCCTAAACATGCTTTCGTTAATTTTGCTTTTGTTGTTAGTTTACCCATTTCCCCCCATTTTTCCAATACTCTGATGTGTTGTTGTTGTTGTTGTTGTTATTGTTGTTATTAGGTGCTGTCATGTCACTTTCAACCCTACAGAGGGTTTCCAAAGAGTGGCTGGTGGGTTTGAACCACTGACCTTGAAGTTATACCAACCTTGCGGTCCAGTACATTACCCTACAGCACCACCCCAAAAGTACATGTCTTTTTCCTCTTAGGGTAGAAGTAAATGTATCTCCTTCTGCCAAACAGTTCTCTGCTTAGCACCTCAAATGCTGGCAGCCTGGGCGACTCTGGGTTCAACTTCTTTTCCCTGGAGTCCTGGTGTGGCTCTGTGGGAGGAGCCCTGGACTGCTCACTGTGAACCTGCTGATTCAAACCCACCTATCGCTCCTTGGAAACCCGATGCAGGTGAACTATGTGTCGGAACCAACTCGACGATACTTCACCATAACAACAAGCACTAGTCCTAAGGAGCCGTGGTGCCACAGTGGGTTAAGGACTGGACTGCTAACTGCAAAGTCGGCAGT
This sequence comes from Chrysochloris asiatica, assembly GCF_000296735.1. NCBI lineage: Eukaryota > Metazoa > Chordata > Mammalia > Afrosoricida > Chrysochloridae > Chrysochloris > Chrysochloris asiatica. The sequence goes on from NW_006408536.1 coordinate 29,703,398, forward strand.
TGAAAACCAACGGCCACTCACTGGGAGAAAGATCAGGGTGTCTGCTCCCATGAAGATGACAGCCGGGGGAAAGCCTCGAGAGCTTTCACACTGCCGGACAGGGCGCTATGACTTGTGGTTGCTGCGACAGCAGTGGAACTCATTCTAAAACTCACGAGTGGCTTCCGACTCATAGCGGCCCTATGTGGGTGTCCAAGGAATGGCTGGTGACTTTGAACTGCCAACCTTGCGGGTCAAACCAAGCCTTCAGTCCAGCGCATTATCCTGCATTGCCACACTAAGACTCCAAAATTTGAGGTTGCTGGTAGTGGTGGTGTGCCATGGAGTCGGTTCCAATTCATAGGGACCTTATATGGGGTTTACAAGGCCTCATCTTTCTCTTGAGGAACCACTCGTAGTTTCGAACTACTGACTGTGATGTTAGCAGCCTGACTCATAACCACTACGCTACCAGAGGATTCTCGAAATCTGGTCCCCAGATCTGCAGCCCCAGCCTCACTGGGACACTTTTGAGAAATACAAATCATTGAGCCTTAATCCAAACCCAGTAAACGGGAAATTCCCGAAGTGGGCGCCAGCGATCTGTGTTTTCACAAGCTCCCCAGGTCATCCAATGGACTATGAAGCTACAGAAGCAATGCCTGAGCTCATTGGTTCTGTGTACCAGTATGCACGGCCATCACCTGGAACGGGTTTCCAGTCCAGGCTACACCCTGTTTTACAGAGCAGGCTCGGACACCGCAGCTCCTGCTGTTAGCTGCTGTCCAGTGGACCAGACAGACTCAAGGGGAACCGATGTGAAGCAGAAGGACATGCAGCCCACTCACCAGCCATCTCCTGACTTTTATGTCAGAGCCCATGACCGGTCACTGTGTGGGTTAGGTACCTCCCCACCTAGGGGGCTCATCTCTCAGCACTCTCACACGGTATTCTCCATCAGCCATGGAGCTCTCAGCAGCTGATTTTCAGATTTACATGGCCAGTCCCTTCTTCCTAGTCTCTCTTAGTCTGGAAGCACCGCTGAAACCTGTCCACCATGGGTAACCCTGCTGGTATCTGAAATACTAATGGCGTCCAACATCACAGCAACACACATGCCACCCCAGTGAGACAAACGGACAGATGGGGTTGAGAGTCCAATTCTAACTTCCGATGGGGGCTAAAGAGCATGCTGCCTGGTCATCAACCCTGCCACAGCAGGGTGTAAGAGAATCCCCACTTTGTCACGGCCTGGGTTCCGGGATAGGGTTGGGGGCTGGAGGCGGGGGGATGACAGGACCCAGGGAAAGAAAAGAGAAGGCTCTGCTTGCCCCTTGCTGTCTGCTGACAGATAGGTGTGCAGGCCACTGGCTGAGTGGACACACGATGTGCTGTCAGCCACAGACCCTGACACCCACCTGGTGACCCCACAGAGCCTGAGCCCTGAGTCTCAGAGGTCACTGTGGTGTGGCTCAGCAGGGCCACAGATGACCAGGGAGTCTCCTCGGCCAAGCGTCCCGGCCCAGAGACCGCCACATCCGAGACCATTCCACAACTGTCGTAAAACACAAAACCAGATGGCAGTGAGCTAATGCACTATTTCCTGGGCAGTGTTTTGTTCTCTTGTGCACAGGGTCACTATGAGTTGGAGCTGACTGGATGGCACCAAACATCAACATTTGACAATTTAGAAGCTTCTAAGACTTCCGGTATGGAGCTCTGATAGCGTAGTGGTTACGAATTGAGCTGTTAAGCTCAAGGTCAGCAGTTTGAAACTCCCAGCAGTTCCGTGGAAGAAAGATGAGGCTTTCTGCTCCTATAAAGATTTACAGCCTCGGAAACCCTGTACAGGGTCGCTATGAGTCGGAACTAACTCCATGGTACTTAACAACAACAACAAAGACTCCTGGTGTGGCGCTGTGGGTTCATGCGCTAGACTGCAAGGTCAGTTTGAACTGCAAGGTTGGCAGTTTAAGCTCACTAATCGCTACTGGAAAACCCTATGTTGTCATTGTTGTTAAGTGCCATCGAGTTGGTTCCAAACCATAGCGGTTTCCAAGAGCGACTGGTGAGCTTGAACCACCGACCTTGCAGTTCAAACAGCTTTGCAGCCGCTATACATAGTCACAGTGCTATACAGGGTCACTGTGCCTCAGAACAGACTGCATGGCTCTTAACAACAACAACTCTTTTAAGAGTCCATTGGAGAAGCACTTGATCTCAAGGTCGCACAAGATTAGCAGTTCAAACTCACCAATTGCTCCTCAGAAACCTATGAAAGGTCACTGAGTCAGATCCAATTGACAGCACTTACCAACAGCAACAAGATAAACACTGGACTGCTAATTGTAAGGTCGGGGGTTCAAACACACCAGAGGCTCCTTTTAAACCTAATACAGGTTTGCTGTGAGTCGGAACCTACTTGACAGTTCTCAACAAGAAGAAGAAATATTTTAAAAGTCAGTCTGATCTTCAACAGTACAGCTGCATTTTTCTGCCTACAGGGCGCGATCTGTAACCAGCTAATATTCAGGCAGACAGGCAGGCTGACTGTCGCAGTACTGAAGAAATATATTACAGACACTGGGTCATGAAGCATGGTATTGTAAATGTATTCAACTAGAGGGCGGGCACCAGAGCCTACTGGGGCCTCCACGGTGGTTTCTTGTGCAACAGTGCCCCCTGCAGGAATGAGTTGCATCCTGCAGGTTAGAATCTATGCCCTGGAGGATATGATAGTTCCCTTGTTCATTCTCCCAGGAAAAGGCAGGTCAGGGGTCTGTGAGGCAATTTCCCTCCCACTGAAACTAAATTTTGTTTGTAGCACTGATTCCAAAAGCATACCATGTGCAAGAGTGAATCTTCCATTTCTTCTCATAACGAATGGCACACACAAATCATGTAGGAGCCAAGAAAGTTAGAAATGGTCCTTAACCAGGCACTGGGGAAACGAATCCCCACAATAAAGGGTTATTCAAACCGTATCACAGCACAACTTTACAAGCTTTCCTTGCATTAAAACAAAATTTAAAAACACTACCATCTAATTGATTCTGACTAGTAATTAATTGAGTTTGTTAGTGTTGATGTAAAATGCCATCGAGTCAGTATAGTGGCCCTGTATAGGGTTTCTGAAGAACAGGCTGATGGGCTTGAACCACCGACCTTGTGGTTAGCAGTCCAGTGCATATCCTACAGCACCACACCAGGATGCTCGTAGAGAGTTTCCAAGGCTGCAAGTCATTACTGGAGCAGAAAATCTCGTCTACCAGGAACAGCTGGTAGGTTTAAACTGCTGACCTTGTGATTAGCAGTCCAGTGCTTACCCTACAGTGCCACCAGTGCTCCAGAGCAACACTCTCTAGCTCTACGTTATCAATGAAGGATGCTTTCATTTTACGCATCTGTAACTCAAGAAATCCTACAAATCTAGTTCACGTTTGATGGGACCAATAAATTGTAAAAAGGGTGTGTTTTTCCGGGAAGAAAATGATAATGAAAAAGTAGATAATCATCCCAGGAAGTTCTTTAGCAGCATCCTGGAGGTGGATTCTTGGTATGGGAGGGAGGGTGGAGATGATGGAGCAACATGGGGAGGGAGCAGGCAATTAGGTGGAGGGG
>NW_006408536.1:29714496-29716104 GCF_000296735.1 Chrysochloris asiatica
CCCCAGCCTCCATTGCAAACCCTTATAATGCAATCAATCCATCACTCTTAATTATAGATAATCCCAAAGCCATGACTAGAGAACCTTCAATAATAGGAAACTATGGATTGGGAGCCGATGTTTCAGGAAAGGATCCTATAGGAGTCTCTTTGCTAAAAGTAATTAGACAAAACTCAAGCCCTTCCATTACCAAGGATAGAACTCAAACACAGAATCCTAGAAATGATTCAGATCTAGTACCCCTGCCCCTTAAATTCAAGAAATGACCCTTCCAAAGTGACAATTACCTAAGTTAAAGACCTAAGATAAACTATAGCTATAGAAACAGGATATGGGGATGCAAATGCTTGGTTGGAATGGATTAAATATTCTGTTCGCACTCTAAATAAGAGCGATTGTTACACCTATGCAACAGGAAGACCAGAAGCCCAAGTGGTCCCCTTTCCACTCAGATGGTCCTCAGACTCTCGGGGCATGCACTGTATGGTTTCTTTCTTCCAAGACCCTATATCCTGGGGCAACGAATCCTGTAACTCCTTGTCACAACTGTTCCCTAATGTCAGGGTTCTTATGGGTCAGCCCCCCAAGGACCATTAGGCCTTCAGCCTCAAATGTCAATTTCACTTCCTGTCTCTCTAGACATGGAGCGAATTTGATGTTCATCGGTAACCTGACGGGATACAGTGAGCGCAAACTCTTCAAAGAGCTCCAAAACCGGTCAGCCCCAGCTACTCCACGAGCAGATGTATGGTGGTATTATGGGAAACAATTATGCGGGGCTTTACCAGCAAATTGGAGTGGCACCTGTGTTTTGGTGCAATTAGCCATCCCTTTCATCCTGGCATTCCATCAACCAGCAACTCCAGGAAACAGGCACAAAGCCAAGAGAAGTGTAGTTACTCCCCATGGCTGTTTCGATTCCCATGTTTACATGTTTACTCCTGTAGACATATAGGAGTTCCCTGAGGGGTACCAAACAAATTCAAAACAAGAAACCAAATCAAATAGCTGCAGGGTTTGAATCTGTATTATTCTGGTGGTCAACCATTAACAAAAATGTGGACTGAATTAACTACATCTATCATCATCAACAAAGATTTGTAAATTGTACCAGGGGTTCTATAAACGGAACAGCAGAACAATTACCACCTACCAGCAAAATGGCCTGGGAAAACAAGTTAGCCCTAGATATGATATCAGCAGAAAAAGAAGTGTGTGTTATGATCAGAGTCCAATGCTGTACTTTCATTCCCAATAACGCAGCTCCTGATGGTACCATTGCCAAAGCATTACAAGGGCTGACCACCTTAGCTAATGAACTTGCTGAAAATTCAGGCATAGATGACCCCTTTTCTACTATCATGGAACAATGATTCGGGAAATGGAAAGGGCTTATAACTTCAGTTCTCACCTCTCTAATGATCGTATTTGGTGTATTAACACTAATGGGATGCTGTATTATACCCTGTATAAGAGGATTAGTTCTAAAACTCATAGACACAGCCCTATCCAAACAACCCCCAACCCATACCAAAATAACCTTTTCACCTAGAAACATATGAACACCAAAGTCAACATCTCCTTGCAAAATTTGAAGAAAAGAATGAA
>NW_006408536.1:29716204-29721299 GCF_000296735.1 Chrysochloris asiatica
AAACGCTGGTCTGCCCAACCCGGTGGAGACCCTGGAGCCAAGCAGACCCCTCCTCCTTCTTGAGCACCAATTGTGTCCACTGGCCACCCCACCCACTCCCCTTTACTAGCTCTCACGCTCCTGGACCACTGTATTGTTGTTGTTAGTTAGATGATGTTCCAAACACGAAAGGTTGAAGAAGCTTTGATGCCTCTGCAGGATGGTAAATTTGAAGAATATCGGATATTCTACGGATTGTCAGGAGAAGTAGGAAATCTGTGTTGGGAGAAGTACAGCTAGAATGTTCCAGGGAAGTAAGGATTGCTTGACTGTGCCTCACGTACTTTGGACCAGTCCCTGGAGAAGGACATCATGCTTGGTAGAGTAGAGGGTCAGCAAAAGAGAGGAAGACCCTCAGTGAGATGGATTGACGCAGTGCCTGTAACAATGGGCTCCAACAGCAAGGACCATGAGGATGATGCAGGACCAGGCGGTGTTTTGTTCTCTTGTACCTAACAACACTTCACGACAATAACAACACACTTCAACTCCTAAACTCCGCCTCATCCTCTGGCCAATACAAGCTACACAAAGACCCTCAGTGGGCCCCTGGAAGTCATGAGGAGAGGGACATTTCTCTCCTCTTCCCTCTTTGTTTCAAGAATTATGCAGCCTTCCCACTGGAGACTCAGTTACACAGACAACCTCTGGCCACTGAGTGTGACCACACACGGTCAAGTCAGCCTCCTGTTTACCTCCTCAGTGGCCTGATTGCTGCCTAACTTCTCAACCATGACCTTGCCTCATCCTCTACACCTGGGCCTGACAACAACAGGGTTAGTGTAGGCTTCTCCCTCCGTCACTCCCAACTCTCAGATCCAGGCCTGTCATGGTAAGATCGCTGTGTGCGCATGTGTGATCGGGCCAACCTCCCAGGGGTGCTCTCCTTCTCCATGGACTCAATCTCTGGGAAAGACCCCTCATTGGAGCAGACAGAGTATGTTGTTATTGTTGTTAGGTGCCATCTGAGTCGGTACCGACCCATAGCGACCTTATGGCACTGCAAAACGAAACACTGCCCAATCGTGGGCCAACCTCACTGTTGTTGCCACACTTGAGTCCATCGATGCTGCCACTTGGCCAATCCATCTCATTGGGGGTCTTCCTCTTTTTCTCTAACCCTCTACCTTACCAAATATCCTTCTTCAGCGATTGGTCCCTCCTGATAATATGCCCCAAGTATGAGAGACGAAGTTTGGCCATCTTGGCCTTCAAGGCCAATGAGACAGAGTATAGATACATTAGATTTTGATACATTAGTCTGAGCACAGAAGACCCGTCTCCTCCACTGTACTGTTGTTGTTAAGTACTGTCAAATCAGTTCTGACTCATAGCAACCCTGTATAGGGTTTCCGAGAGCGACTGGTATGTTTGAACAGCTGGCCTTGTGGTTTGCAGTCTAGTGCTTATGCTACAGTGCCACACCAGGACTCCATAGATTAGCCTTCTTTCAATCATGGAAGCTGGAATTTGGTGGCCAAAGTGAACAGGAGCTGGATTTCGGGACAGTGTGTGTCTTCAGTGTTTGGGCGGGCCCTTTACCAACAGCCATGCTGTGTGATGATACAGTTCTGTGGCATTCGGTCAGCTGTGGGGCGAATCGAGTCATAGTATGTAATTACACTCTTTCCCAGCGTCCTGGTTCCCTCCACCCACTGCTGTCAAGTCGGTTACATCTCTTAGTGACCCTATAGGACAGAACTGAGCTGCTCTGTGCGGTTTCCAAAACTTTATAGTAATGGGAGCAATCTGTCACCTGGTTACCCCACAGAGCAGCTAGTGGGCTTGAACCGCTGACCTTTAGGTTAGCAGGCCAGCATTTAACCCACTGTACCACCAGGGTTCCTAACACTAATACCACAAGCAGGGGGACTGGTGAGGGTTTGAAGAACAGACGTCTATTTTCTCACTCTTCAGGAGGCTAGGAGCCCGAATTCCGGAGCTCTAGGGGAGGGCCTTCCTTCGCTAGTTCACCTTCTCCCAGCCGAGGCTGTCCTTGCAGGGCCTGTGTGTGTTACTAGAGTCTTCCTCTTCTGACAGCCTTGAAAAGCCTGTGTAGCAATTCTATTCCACACACACGGGGGCGCCCTGAGTTAGAGTGGACTCAAATACCACCACCAACAACAACGGTTGTGCAACACTGTGAATGTAATATGTACACACAGACATATACACAGGCATTTCTCAGCACCTGTGGGGGATGGTTACAGCATCTCCAAGATATCAAGATGTGCGGTGCTCAAGTCCTATGTGTATAGGGGCATAGGATGTGCATTTAAGCTGTGCACCTCCTCCTACCGACTTTAAATCAAACCAAGTGTAGATTCCTTATAATACCGAACACAACCACACAGTGTGATACAGATTCAAACAATGTAAAGAGCACCTTACACTTCCTCTTAGCCTTTCTTTGACCAATTCATGGCTGTTGTTTTGTTTCCCCCTCAAATATTCTCAATCGATGGAGGTGGGTGGAATCGTGAATATGGGACCCTAGGACGGGATGGGGTGATTTAGTTAAGTGTCAGATCGGAGCAATTGTGGAGACTGAACTGGGGAGAAGACACTTGGATAGCTGTTGACTCTTGGGGTGTTCACTCCATCACCCCAAAGTGCTGTGCTGATATAGAATTACTCTGTGCATAAGCCCCCCGGGGCTGTTGGGATGTGATTTAACAAAGGAATTAAGGATCTCGGCTCAGCGTTCCTCCTATACACTTCTCAAAGCGATCCTTCTGATGAACTGATGAAATTTCCATCGCCATCACAACAGTGCCTTGTGTTGTAGGGAGAGCCCCACTTCCAGAAGATTCTCCCTATGACTTACGGAATAATAATCATGCTGTTGGGAGGGTCAAGGCCAGCCCACTACCCTCTGCCGGGCAGCCTCGACCACCAGAACGCTGGAGGGTGCAATGAGCAGACTGTACCCTTACGTACAGCAGGGGAGAAAGTGGCTTAGAGACCTGAGGATAAAAAAAAAAAAAGAAATGCCTTATGAAATGTCTTACACTACAAGTCTTGAAGATGATGAAAGAGGCTTCGGAGAACTTGGAAAGGTGCGCTGTAGCTATTTACGGCTCCACCCCAGCCAACTGCACGTATTTAATGATCTCCTTTCAGGCGGCTATGTGAGTCTATTTGTCACTGAGTGAGTAGCTACTGTCACGACATTTGAAGAGACATTTTCAGACAAGTCTTTGTATTTATTCATCTCTTACTATAGTTTCAAATCCATGGCTCGGGCACAGCAGCCCCTGAAGACCGGGGCATGCCTGATTCATTGCTTCTACGTTAGAAACAAGTGGCTTTTACTACCATGTGTCTTTGGTGTTGCCAGTTCTTGAAAAGTACGAATGCAATCCTTTCAGGGAAGCACCCAGGAATGATTTCAGTATCTGTCACAATAAGGGCTGGAAAGTTGGGGCCAAATTGAGTAAGCACAGCAGATTTTCCATAAAAACACACAATTTTGTTTAAGTTCCAGAATGATGAATCCCTTGTTCCTTTCCATTCACCATGGCTTCAAATCACACGTGTGGAGAGGAAAATATTATTCAATAATTTGCAGTCAACTTAGCCCTGTGCTCTAAAACTTAAATAAGTCATCATTTAGAAAATGACATCTCAGAAAAAGGCAAGATGGCAGCAGTGTGGTTTTGAGTCTAATAAATCACTTACAAAAAGAGAGACACCAACAGAAAAAAGATAGCATCATCGAGTCAGTTCCAACCCATAGCGACCCGATATAGGGTTTCCGAGGAGTGGCTGGTGAGTTTGAACCGCTGACCTTGCAGTTAAAACTGACCTCAAGGTTGAGTGCTTACCCTACAGCACCACTAGACCCCCACTTACAATGGGGCTCCATTCCAGTTGCTCTGTTACAAATTGGTTCCGACATAAGTTGAAAGCTTCTCTCTCTCTTTCAATTTTCACTGTTACTGTCTTTTATTATCGGTGTCTCCATGAATCTGATCTTTGAACATCTGCAGGCGAACATCTGAGAATGACAACACCAGCAAATTGCACACTGCTACACTGTGTGAGGCACATACTTCTAGCGATACAAACAACACAGCGGGTTGTGGGTGTTCTTGGTTGTAACCATATCATAAGTCGGGGACTGACTGTATTATAGCTTGCTATCATCACCGCTGCTGTATTGCTGTGGTGCTGTAGGATAAGCAATGGACTCATAACATCAAGGTCAGTGGTTCAAACCCACCAGCCACTCCTCGGAATTCCTATGCTGAGTCGCTCTGAGTCAGAATTGGCTAGGCAGCAGAGTAGTAATGACATCATCAGTACTTTAATAAATAAATAGCAACTTAGCAAAAGTCAGTTTAAAAGAAGGCTACCACATTTTGTAACAAAAGGAAGGGAGTGGTTAATCTTGCAGTCCAGGAGTGGAGGACTAGGGGACCATCAAGGGAGAAGAGCGTGGTGTGGGACCCTATCCAGAGAAGCAATGATGCCAGAGATGGAGGCAGAGATGATGACATCGAGAGATGCAGTGGCTGGGGACTCTAGACTCAAGGAGGGAGAGGGACTGTGTGCTGGTGGCCGGGGAGCGGGCTTGCAGGGTGTGGCCTTCGGTGGTTTAAATGGTTATAGATTCCTGAGTGCCTTGGTGTAAATTTAAAAAACAGAGGGAATGATGATGCATGCAGGAGATTGTAATCATTGCAACGAAACGAAATATGACAGGATGACTGTAAAGCCAAGGTTCTCCCATGTAAACTACCACTCAATTCACAATAAAAACTTAAAAAAAAAAAACATCACACACAACAAGAAGGCTACCACTCAGGCCTCTGCTGAAGCAAGTATTTGGCACTGTGTTCTAGTTGGTGCCTCGGGATAATGCGCTGGACCCAAAGGTTGGTTTGAACCACAAGGTGGGTGGTTCAAACTCACCAGGCACTTCTTGGAAATCCTACACAAGGTCGCTGTGAGTCGGATTCAACTCGACGGTACTTGGCACACACACAACTGAAACCCAGGGACAGCGCCATAGGATAAGCACCACACTGCTAATGGCTAACTGCAAACTTGA
>NW_006408536.1:29721399-29722015 GCF_000296735.1 Chrysochloris asiatica
ATATATATATATATTATAATCCTGTTTATTGTATTTGGGTAACCTTTCTTTTTTTCTTTATTTCCCAAAGTACAGACTTTAAGATCTCGCTCCTTTTGTTTGGTTACTTCCTCAAGTGAGTAAAGAACTTAAGATTGCTCTCTTTTTCTTTTCCTTTTTTTTAATTTTAATTATCAATGGCTTTGTTGTAGTTGTTAGGAGCCATCGAGTCGGGACTGACTCATAGTGACCTTATGCACAGCAGAACGAAACACTGCCCGATCCAGGACCAACCTCACTACTGTTGTGACGCTTGAGTCCATGGATCCTGCCACTATGTCATTCCATCTCGTTGGGGGTCTTCCCCTTTATCTCTGACATTCCACCTTACCAAACATGTTATCTTTCACTGTGGAAAAAAGTGGACTGGGAGCTACAGGTTCACAATTCACGTCCATCAGCTGCTCTGCAGGAGAAAGATGAGGCCTTCTGGTCCTGCAGAGATTTAGAGCCTCAGAAACCCGATACAGAGTTACTATCAGTTGGAACAGAGTTAACTGAATGGACAGAAATCAAAGTATTATGGAAATCAGAATATCTGCAGTCTCAAAGTATCACCCTATGAGATACTAAGTAT
>NW_006408536.1:29722482-29726424 GCF_000296735.1 Chrysochloris asiatica
CTGTTCCTGTATGTAAGGCTATGCGCACGCACCCTCTTACAGGAGTAAATTTTGCTTTGCCAAGGTTATTTAGTCTCACCAAGTGTCTTTTATGTGACATTGGGATTCATTTCTAACAGTACCAACTCGATGGCACCTAACTACAGCAAGTAAAGTTTTATTGGAACACAGCCAGTGTACTGTGTACATTTCTCTGTGTACTGTCTTTACTGTTGCTGGAAGAAGATAGTGAAGCTTCCTAGTTGCAACCAAGACCTTATCTTTGCAGAATCTAAAACCCTTACTGTGTGGCCCTAGTCTCTGCCTATGCCACACCCTCAGGCTCTCCACAGGCTGCCTTAAGTAAGGGCTGGTTTACCCAAGAGCCCCTGCTTTCCTTTCTGAGATGTAAAGCAAGCTGTAAATTCCTACCCCAGACAAAGCCTGACTCTCAGGATGGGTCCTTTCACCCTAGCTTCTCAGAGAAGGACAGAGAACAATGGCCCTATTCTCTTCCCTGCCCCGCTCCCACCTTAGAAATCCCAATTGGCATGTGGTTAATGGGTGTGCTGGCTCACTGGGGAGGAAGAGCACAGGATGGTTATTCAAAGAATATCATCCTGGGATGATCACAAGTAACACCCATGAGAGGCACCATAAATTTATAGGAAAGAGGCATGTGGGGACTAAGGAGAGAGTTGGTGCTCAGTGGAAAGTGTGAAGAGGGTTTCAACTAGACCTTTCCACATGGGTAGGATGCTGGTGAAGAGGATCCCTGGTGGCGCCATGGTTAAGTGCTCGGCTACTAACACAAAAGCTGGCAATTCCAACCTGGTGATCCAGTCCCAAAAAGATGACCGCCTAGAAAACCCTATGGGGTAGTTCTGCTCTGCCATCCAGGGTCACCACGAGTCAGAATAAACTTGAGGGTACACAGCAAGATGTTAATTTCTGTCCAATGTTTTTATTTTCATAAATGTTATTTCAATAAACACCCCAGGTCTTTTCTGTCTGTTGTTGTTAAGTGATGTAAAGTCGGTTCTAACACAGTGTGACTCTGTATAAGGCTTCCAAGGAGCCACTGGTGGGTTTGAACCACCGACCTTGTGGTTAGCAGTCTAGTGCTTATCCTACAGCGCACACCAGGAGTCTATTCTTTGTACAGCTCCTCAGTAATCTGCATCCAAACCATGCTCTAACATGTGCACTGTCTTGTTCGCTGGCGGTACCCTTCGTTTAACCCAAAAGTGTTAAATCACTACATCAGGTGAAGCTCTAAGGTGCTACTCTAATGTGGCCCTGTTGGCTCACAGACCACGCTGTTTCGTTCTATTTCCCACATGCCTTCTTTGATGGTTCACTGAGTGGTCCTCAGTCCTCACTTTCAAAACCTCCAGATCCCATTGCTGTGTTCGCTCTGAAACTGTTTTGATGAGGAATTCACACCACGGCAGAGCATCCAACATCCTACTCACCCTCCTTCACACACGATTAAGCAATGTTTTCCGGCAAGCAAACTCACTGATCAGGGGATTATTGGATTTATACTTTTCACCCCATTTAGGAAATTAATTTCTATAGCCCTCTTTTGAACACCGTCTCTGCTCCTTTCGGCTTCAGTGGAGCATCACAATAAACACAGTTCTAATACACTGCCCGTTGCCACATCATGGAATCTGCCATCCAAAAAAGGCATGGCAACAGCATCACGGAATCCTCCGGAACGTCTCCAGAATCCAGTTCAATCTCCCTGAAGACTTCCTTCACTCATTTAACAAATTATCAACTGAGAAGTCTGACTCAATGCAAACATGGCTGGAATATGTGTAAAGCATGTATGAGAATTTCATAAATAACCTAATGGCATAGTAGGGGCCAAGTGTTGGGCGGCTAACCTCAAGGTCATCAGTTCAAACCCACTAGCTGCTCCACGGAGGAAAGGTAAAGTGGTCAGTTGTACTCTGTCGTAGAGGGTCACATGAATCAGAATTCATTAGATGGACAGTGGGTTGGGTTGGGACACACACACACACACATTTGCAAGGGGGCTTCAAAACATTCTTACAAAAATGGAATTTTAAAGGATAATAGGAGTTTTCCAAGAACATTTTGAAGCCTCCTGGTCTTCTCATTACACATACATTGAAGTTATGAGTATGGTATTTAGCTTATGCTGTGCATTAATCTTTCTGCTGGAGAGTCTCAGCTCTAAAAGCAACTTCGACCCTCCGAGTCTGCTCAGAGAAATCTCCTTCGGAGTTGATGATTACAGCATTGGTACACTTGTTAGAGCCAATCCCAGAACTGGCGGCTTGTTTGTGGAAGCACTGGGTTATGGAGTCAGGAAGATGTTCAGTATATGGCTGTTTGTTGGTGTGAGAGGCCTTGGAGACGATTCGGACTCACAGCGACCCCATGCACAACAGAACGAAACACTGCCCGGTCCTGAGCCATCCTCACAATTGTTGTTACACTTGAGCTCACTGCTATTGCCACTGTGCCAGTCCATCTTGTTGGGGGTCTTCCTCGTTTTCTCCAACCCTCCACTTTACCAAGCCTAATGTCCTTCTCCAGGGACTGGACCCTCCTGATATCATGTCCGGAGCATGAGACATCCTGGCTACATCTTTACTAGTGACAGCATTTCCGTATTTGTTGCTCACACAGTTTTGATGCCCCAAAGATATTTCTTAAATTATATTTCAGACAGAATATAGTTACATTTTGATACATATTGATACATCCATATGAACAGTGACTTCTACTTCAATTAATTGAGCATGATTCCAATTGCTGTTGAAGCTATTCTGACTCAAGCCTACCCCATGTGTGTCAGAACAGAAATGTGCTGCATAGGTTTCTCAGTGACTAATTCTAAAAATATATCACCAGGCCTTTCTTCTGAGGTGCTCTGGGTGGACTTAAACTGCCATCCTTTTGATTAGCAGTTGAGGGCATTTGCATGCAAATCAACCCGAGTCAATAAAGTATGTTACCTTATCATTACAATGGCATCATTATTTTGTCCTGGTGTGGCACTGTAGGATAAGCACTTGACTGCTAACTGCAAGGTTGGTGGCTCAAACCCAGCAGTTGCTCCTGTATGGGTCACTAGGCGTTGGAAACGACCCGAGACAGCACTTAGCAAGAACCACACTAGTTAATACTGCTTTGGCACTGATGGCTCACATTCAGAATGAGGGGAAGTTAGACCCGTGAGAGCTGCCCCACGCCGCAGAGCTCCCCAGGAGAAGCCACTGGCAAAGCCCGCTGCTCCAGCCCTGGTATCCAGGGCTCAATCAGCTTACTGACAAGCTAGCAGATGAGCCCAGCAAATCTGAGACCCAAACAAGAATGGGACCCCCATGGCAGCCCTGAGCTGACTTTGACACCCCCAGCTTCTATCACTGTCCTGCCAACATTCAGGTCCAGCAGGGGTCTCGCTGAGCTCTCAGGAGAGTTATGAGGAACTTGCGTCCAGGGTGTGGCTCCGGAGGCTTGGCGATGCTGTATACAGTTTGAGCCAGAGTCTTTATTTGTTAATGTGCTGTACATAAACTCCTGGCCAGTGGAATTAGGGGGACTGCAGTAACTCAGTCCTCTCTCAGTATCCCCGATTTGCCTCCCATGTCTCTGAGCCATACGGCATGCATTAGCTTATCCAGCACTCTGAGAAAATCTTTCCAGAAGATGTAACTGTTTAGGAACAACATTCTAGTCCAGATCAGCTTTCTCCCTTGTTTCTCCTCTTTATTTTGTAATTGAAGATACTGTGTGTGCAGTGGGGTTTTCCTGTGGATAAATTTTTTTACTTTTTATTGTGAAATGAATGAAGGGTTACAGGGCAGATCATCAGTTTTACAACCCATGAACCATATACTTTGCTTCACTACAATGAGTGAAATCTCCTCCATATACCAACAGCTAACAGTATTTTAAGGAGCTCTGGTAGCGTAGTGGTTA
>NW_006408536.1:29728689-29730906 GCF_000296735.1 Chrysochloris asiatica
TGCTTACCTCCTTGTTCAGGTAGGTCCATTACCTTTTCTTCCTCAGAAACGTTTCTCTGGCTCTGCATCTTGGTCATTTGTTTGATCCATTCTCTCATTTCTTTGTGTGAGCTAAACTTGTCTATTGTTTCTGCGGCATCTGTATGTAACTGATGGCTATATGTTGATGTGTTCATGTGAGCTCACCAGCTCCCCGCTGTGGCTGCAGTTAGAGACTGGAACTGTGCACACCCTTCTCACCGTTTCTGCACCTCAACTTACGGGGCTTGGCTGCTGCTGGCTGCTGTCAATGGTTGGTCAGGTGGTACAGGAGCCGGGACTGGTCCTTGCCTAGTGGGTGGAGCTGCAGAGGGTACGGTGGTGGCTGGGTTATGTGGACACGACTGCTGTCAGGTGGAAAGAGAACCTCCACCCCACCCACAAGAAAATGAAACAGAATAAACAAACAGGAACCAATAATGAAAAGACAAAACAATCAAGAGAAAAAAGAAATAAAAATGGGTAGCTACCAGAAAAAAAGAATATGATAGCTATAAAGAAGAGTCCGTGATGTGGCAATGAAGGGTAAGCACTGGACTGCAAAGTCTGGTTTGATTCACAAGGTCAGAGGTTCAAACTCACCAGCTGCTCCTCAGAAACCCTATACAGGGTCGCTACAAGTCAGAACCAACTACACAGCACTTAACAACAACAGAAACAAGAGACAAAAGAGGGACAGGGAAATGTTGCCATAAAACCCAAAAGTATGAGAGAAAATGAAAGGAAGAAATTTTTAAAACATGCAAGAATAACTGAAAAGTGAAAAGATGGGCAAAAAAAAAAAAGGAGCTATAGAAGAGAAAAACAGAAAAGGAAGAAATTTTAAAATATCAAACAGACAAATTAGGGAGAGATAAAGAGAAAAGAGTAAAAAAAGCTCAAAAGGGAAAAAATAAAGGAAATGAGAAACAGAAGAAAGGAGGGAAAACCAAAAGCAGAAATAGTAAGGATAAAATTCAAGGGAACAGAAAGAGAAGAAAGAATAAATAAACAAAAACAAGGAAATAACAAACCTAAAAGAAAAATGAAAAATCAACAGTGCAGCTGCTGGACCCCAAGAGAAGAAAACCGTACCAGCCAAGGAGCTCACCCTGAAGGTGCTGAGGGCTACGGCCACGGAATCCCTGGCCCTGGGTTTCCTATCGGCCTCCTGGTTTTCTGCATCCAGGACACTGAATCTGTTAGTAGTTCCTGGAGGCCCTAGATGGAGCTGGTTTCAGTGTCTGTCAGGACCACAGGGGTAGTTGGGGGCAGGGTGACTGGTTAAATGCTGGTCTGGTGGCTCTGCAGGTTCTGTAGGTGTAGAGCCAAGTCCACCTGAATCCAAACCTCACGCTGGTGTGCCTCACAACCATGTGGCTCCAAACTGCAGGAAAACAGGCTCTTTGCTAGGGATGAATGAGGTTGGGAGCGCACCACCCCTCTGGTCAGCAGGGCGGTGAGGGAAAAAGAAGGAATCACAACTTTGCTGTCACGTGGGTGAATCTGCTCCACCAGGCCACCTTCTACTGCTAAGCTGCCCACAGAAGTTCAAGATGGTCATGCCAGCTGTGCACCAGCCTCCGTCCCTCGGCATCCCCGCTCAGTTTCTCCTCCAGCAAGCACTCCATCCACATCTCTAACCTTTCCTCTGAAGTTCAGGTGCCAGACTTTTCATCTGTGTCTGTTTCATTTGGTCTCTCGTATCTTTGTTGTAGAGGGTCCGTGTAATGCGGCTGTCTAGTCCTCCATCTTGCTAGAAGTTTCTGTGGATATATCCTTAAGGAGCAAGGTTTGTGATGGTGCAGGTTAGCTTCAGGTATGAAGATTCTGCATCCCAGCAGAGTGAGAACACAGAACAGAGTGACAGGACAAGGGGCTGATCTAAATAAGAGCAGAGCAAACCTCTCCCCTCTCCTGCCTGTGTTACATGTTCTGTTAACAAAACAAGATTACTGCTAGGAAGGTGTTTGCCGGGGAGCCATCAGCCATCAAGGAAAGCAATCAGGTCCCTTCAGGGAAAACCCCCTTCCAGTGGTGGCTGTGTGCCGTAGAGTTGGTTCCGACTCATAGCGACCCTGTACAGGGTTTCCGAGGCTGTAAATCTTTACGGGAGTGTTGCAGACCGTGTAAGACTAGTCAGAGGTTCGAGGCCCTCTAGGGCTGAGTGTAACAAATGAGGCCACTGGCAGTTAATGG
>NW_006408536.1:29731652-29745904 GCF_000296735.1 Chrysochloris asiatica
CGCCGCTGGATCTCCCCTCCTCGTGAACCAAACACTCGTGACAACTATGTCGAGGGAAAACCCCGACACGGGAGCAGTACTGAAACTTAAAGGGAATACACGAGTGGGCATGTAACCTTGCAGGTGACCATGTTGGTCTACTGATAAAGAGAAGTAGGTGAAAAACAGCAATGAAGCTGTGAGCTAAGTCTGACCACTTTCACTAGACTCCTGTCAACCTGGATCGCGACCTGGTTATCCAGCGGTATAGCAAGACCTGGGGACTCCTGAGCCCATGGACAGGGACAGAGCCACAGAGGACTAGAGCGGAGAGTGAAGGTTCACCTGATATGAAGTGAGGACAGATGCACAAGAACTCCCATACTTGAAGACAGCACCCATTTGACCGAGCTTTAATAGCTGCATGATCAGAACTTGACTAGAGGAAGAAAGAGGAAAAAAAGTAAAATGTGCTGCAATTTGATAAATTTAACCTATACTTATGGATGTAGTAGCTTAAAAGAGGGAATGAATCTTTACAGCAAGGCTCAGTCCCACCCCCTCTGTATACAAAGTTGACAGGGATGGGCAACTTGGACATTGGCTACCCAAAATGGGGGGTGGGGGGTGCACAAGAAAGGCACAAAGTGACTAGCTTACAAGTTTTCAAGAGGAAGGTTAGTTTCAGAGGGTGTAGGGAAAGGTAGAATCTCCACTGAGTGGTTTCCAACCTGTCTGGACAGGGCTGGTGAAAGGAGATGGGGATAAGACTCTTGTGGTTCAATAGTGAATAACTGCTATCAGGACTGATTGTGAATGTTGCAAATGTAAAGGCAGATGTTTTGTAAGAAAAGGAGGGGAGTGGTTGATTTTGCACTCCAGGAACAGAGGACCCTGGGACCATCAAGGGAGAAGAACGGAGTGTGGAACTGTATCCAGAGAAGCTGCGACGCCAGAGATGGAAGCAGAGATGATGATGTGGAGAGATGGAGTGGCTGGGGACTCTGGACTCAGGGAGGGAGAGGGGCTGTGTGCTGGCAGCTAGGGGGCTGGCTTGCAGGGTGTACCCTTTGGTTGTTTGAATGGTTTTATATTCCTGAGTGCTTCAGTGTATATCAAAACAACAACAACAGATGGAATGGAAGCAAATGCTGTTGAATGATGATGCATGGAGGGAATTGTAGTCATCGCAATGAAATGAAACACAATAGGATGAATGTAAAGCTGATGTTCTCCCGTATCAATTAACAATAAAAACTTAAAAAAAAAAAAATTAGTGCTAGGTATGTCTTTTGCCAATGTCTCATAAGAGATAAGATGAGCGTATTTAAAAAGCAGATATGGAGGGAGAGAGGTGCCGAGTCCCCTGAAGATCACCCAGGAGCAGACGTGCAGACGAGACCAGGACCTTCCTCCAGAGTTCACAGAGACAAAGAGCCTTCCCTTGGAGCTGGCCCACTGAACTTGAGCTTCTAGGCTCCTGAACTGTGAGTGAATTCATGTGTGATGTGGTATTTCTGTTATAGCAGCAGCAGGTAACGAAGACACATGCTGTAGGTTGTGTTGTTGTTGTCAGGTGCCTGGTCCTACACCATCTTTATAACTGTCTAGTGTTGTTGCCACTGTGTCAATCTATCTTGTTGGGGAATCTTCCTTTTTTTCACTGAGCCTCCACTTTTCCTTCTCCTAATAATAAATCCAAAGTACGAGAGATGAAATTTCATGATCCTGGCTTCTAAGGAGCATTCTGGCTGTGCTTCTCCCAACAGAATTGTTTGTTCTTCTAGCAGCGCATGGTGTCTTCAATGTTCCTCACCAACACCATCATTCAAATCCTTAGGTTCTTCTCCAATCTTTCTTATTCATTGTCAATAAGCAAGGAGGCTAATACCCAGTCTGAGTTAGCAGCTCTTTTCCCGAGAGAGCCTCTTCATGTCTCATCCACTCGCTCTTTACCCAGAGTCCTTGTGGGATGGTGAGCCAGGCTGCTGAGCTCCCCTATTTACTGTAGGACTTGGCTCCTCTGGGCACCTCTAGCGTTCTCTCTCCATCCTCTCTCTCACCGTCACCCCTGACCAATATAGTCCTTCACAGAAGCTGCTGGCGCCCACTGTTGGCGGCCTGAGCACCCAAACCTCCCCCCACCCAGCGCCCCGTACTCCTAAGCCAAACCAAACCGGTTACCATCTAACCCATTCTGACTCCTGGCCACCCTAACTGTGGCAGAGTACAAGTAAGTACCCCCCAGGGTCTTCTTGACTATGATCTTTTTACAAGAATTTTTATTGTGGATTGAGTGAAAGTTTCCAGTTTTACATTCATCCTATACTGTGCTTCATCTCCCTGAAACCACAGTTAACACAGTTTCCCTGCGTCCTTCCTGTGTTTCCTCTTTCCTTTCCACCCTCCTTCCCATTCCTTCTCAACTTTGTCCTTAGGAAAATGGTGCTGTTTTGATCTTGATTAGTGGGCCAGTCCATCATGAGCATACCTCACTAGTGTTGTTGCCCCCTCACCCCCATAATGATCCACGACTGCTGGGCTGGAAGTTAGGCCACGAGGGTGAGTGCTTTTCCAAAAAGGAAAGGTGATCAAGAGCCACCGTCTCAGGTTCCTCCAGGCTCTTTTTGACCAGTAAGCCCGGTCGTTTTTTTTTTTTTTTTTAATAATCTTGAGTTTTCTTCGACATTTTCTCCCACTCTATCCAGACCTTCTAATATCCCTTTCAGAGCAGTTGGTAGTGGTAGGTAGGCAGGCACAGTCTAGTTCTTTTGGTCTCAGAATCGTGGAGACTGACGTTCACATGTTTCATTAGTCAGTTGGACTAATTGATCACAAGCATCTTCAACTCTTATCACTTTTCTTTCTCCCCCACATGGAGAAACCAATAGCGGCACCTTAGCTAGCCACTCATAGGCTTTTAAGATCCCTACGCTACTCACTGAAGTAGACTATCGAATGCTGTCTTAGTAGGCTATGTTATTGGCTATAATCTTTAGGAAAGGAGATTGCCTTGTCTTTCTTCTGCAGCATCTAAGTGAGTTTAAACCAACAGCCTTTAATTTAGTGGCTGTGCCACCCATTGTTCCCAGACCCTTGGTGAAATTAGCTAATGCAAACCAATTCACGGCGGGTACAGAATGCATAGCATTTTCTAACTCTACCACAAAGTTGAACCCTGTCAACACGTCTTTAATAAACATGGGGGCTTCAAAAAGTTCATGGGAAATGCAACGGAAAGATCCTGGAATTTTCCCGCCAACATTACTTTGTAAGCATTGTGTGCACCATAGGTACCCATTCCTTGTTGCTGACGGTGTCTCCTTCCAAACCTCAGCCCTTCCCTAAATAGTGTGCTGTGAATTTCAAGAGGTGGCACGTATGTAAAGATTTTTAAGAAAATAATCTCAAAAGTTAAGACAAAGCAAGCAGCTTTAATTCTAGTTTAATCCTGATGCTTTTTCTAGAATTTAAGAACAAATCTGATTTTCTTTTAAAATGTCCTAAGCCCCACTACCCATTACATCTCTGCAACCCTTAAACCATACTGTGTTACCATGGAGTATCGCAGGTTACGAGGAAAGAAAGTATGCTTCACTTTACTATTCAAGGAGTTAGAATTCCTATTTGAGGAGAATTTAACTACTTATGAATAAAGTCTGCAGAGAAAAATGTATATAGATTGCTATTTAAAGCAAGGACTATATACTTTTATGACTTTTCTAAATCTGCCTGGAGCATCATTCTTTCCCGTCCTTCACCTGGCTCTGAGACTCTGGCAGTGGAAGGGAAGAGACTGTCAGCACCAATTACAGGCGAGTTAGCTGAAGTTCTCACACTCGATGAAGTGTCAAGAATGACACAGTACAAGGGGAGAACCAACTCAAAAACAGATGCCCCTTCACAAGGTGTTTTCAATGAATTGACCAACAATCTCCTCGTGCACAATATCAGACACATACGTACCCCGGTCATTCTGAATAAGATGGCACCAAAAAATAAGAATTTCCAGGTCCATCCAATATGTATTTGAATTAGCTATAAAAAATTCAGGCTGCCTCACTTATATTCTAAATGTAAAAAGATTTGCCAGGATGTTCCAAGACGTGACTCAATTTGCAATGTATTTTATCATCAGTTGATAATACATTCTGTGTGGCGTTGCAGGATTGACACTGGACTGTGAACCACAAAGTCAGCAGTTCAAACCCACCAGCTGCTCCTCGGAAATGCTATGTGGGGTTGCTACGAATTGGAACCAACTCAATGGCACTTAACACGAACAACAATCCTTGTTATCTTTTGGGCCTTTAGAAATACATTTTTCACTATACAAAACATTTTTTTCCTATCCAACATAAAATTGGCAGTGAAGAAATTAGATGTTCAGTCCATGTATTTAACTGTAAGAGACAAAAAAAACAGACTTTGTATCTATTGTCACACTTAATCCACCAGCAACATTATCATTTAAGCAGAATATCTGAAACATAACCATACCACCAGGGTCCCTTTTTGATCAAGGCTCACAGAGACATATTTCATTTTACAAAACATAGGTTATAAAAGCCTAAACACAAGAAGCGATGAATCACCAGGACACCGGTCATGTGGAAAAGACAAGACTTGGTTGTTTTATGAAAACACTGGGGAAACCACCGGAAGCGAAGGTCGGGGTGTCAGCCAGCCCCCCAGTCTGTTACACGGAATCCCCAAGGCTGCATGCTTGTGCGGCCGGAGAAGCAGATGTGGATGGACTCTGTTCAGGGTGTGACGTGGACCGTGGTTTATGAAGTGTCGTCTGAGGCAAGGGGGTGCAGGGGACAAGCCAGGTGCCTGCGGGTCTCAGAGAACAGAGCCAGGGCAGGGAGCCAGGAGCCACCTGCAGGACCAGTAAGCATCTGGCCAAGCAGTCCTCTCAGGCCAGGAGAGGACAAACAAGGCAGGACAAAGCAGCAGCCAAGGGAGAGAGGGCGGGAAACAGCATATCCAAGCAACACACACACACAGTGTTCTGAAGGAAATGAAATAGGCATGTTTGACTCTAAGTGGAAGAATATCCACATGAGAATGTCAGTGCCCACATCAAAGTGACAGAGAAACAAAGCCAGCGAGTGTGAACGAGTGTGTTCTGTGGGAAATGTGGCATTTCACGTTAAACTCTTAAAGACTGGCAAGCTGGACAGCTGGACCTCACTATCTGGAACCAACAGTCCAGAACCAGAGCTGGCAGACAGGTCACAGAGACAGGCAAATGCCATGGGAAGGTATCCAGGGGGTCCTTAGAGTTAAGCTATGGAGAGAGACTTTGTGTTTTGTTTCTTTGAAACTGAGGGCCCCCAGATCACTAAGTTCTTCCCTATGGCCCTGCTGAATGCATTCTTAAAAGGTAAGTCCCAAACCAAATCCACTGCCGTTGAGTCGATTCCAACTCGCGGAGACCCTACGGGGCAGAGCAGAACTGCTCCCCTGGGTTTCCGAGACTGGCATCTTTACAGAAATAAATGTCCACATGGTTCTCCTAGGGACCCTTGGTGAGTTTGAGCCATTGACCTTTCAGCTGGCAGCGGAGCGCTTTAACTACTGAGTTCTATACAGTCTTGTTGCTGCTAAGTGCTGTTGGGTCGTTCTGAGTCACGGTGACCCATAGGGTTAGCGAGAATATAAGTCTTTGGGGGTCTTTGTGGGAACGGAAACCTTCAGAGTGGTGTACCTACACAGGGGCTTCAGAAAGTTCAGGGAAAAATGGAATTTAAAGAAAATGAAATTTTTCCAAAACTTTTTTTTTTTTTTTTTTTTTTAATAAGTCACATCATATATAGTATGAGTCCTGATATGGCACTGTAAAATAAGCACTGGACTGCTAACCACGAGGTTGGTGGTTCAAACCCAGAAGCCACTCCTGGGAAATGTTATACAAGGCACGACTGGACATTTTGATCAAAGATTCCACTGAAGAATCCTGATCTAAATGGGGGATACAGAACGGAATTTCAAATTCTAGGGACCCCAGACTTTCCGGAGCCATGGAAGCTGGCTGAGCCTCTGTAAGTATTGCCCTGAAATGATCTTCAAACCTTAAAACTAGAAATATGCCCTGAAGTCTTCAAACCTAGCATCATTCAGCTTCACTATTCAGAATGTCTGCCGCCTTGAGCAGTGTGCTCTTTTAACATCGTCTGTACGACGGGATCCACCGGACAAGGGGACCTGGAAAAGTTAGATGGGAATCTTAGGGGAATCTTAGGGGCAGTGAGTTTATGTTTGGGGGGTGGGGGAGAGAACAATCAACTCAGAAAAGAAAGGCCAAGATGGATGCACAGCTCAAAGAATTAAGCCATCACTGGCTAGTACCTGGGGAGATGGTGTAGGTTTTGCTGTGTATATTCTCAACAACAAAGAATGAACTCTGAAAGACCAAAAGAAAAACAAAAGCACAAACAGGAGAGAGACTCAGGCCTTCAGGTTCGCAGCCAACTGAGCTGCTGTGGTCCCAGGAACTGTGGGAAACATGGCCCTCCATATCATTTGGAAATACTGTATCAAAGACCTGCCTGGACACCCCTAACAGCACTCCACCAGAACACCGCCAAAGAAAATTACCATCTCTCGCATCATCCTTTGAGTAAAAGCCACTAGCTTGTTTACATGGTCTTGTGAGCTCCTCACGGCAAGAATTTTTATTTGGATGACTATGTGAATTCTTGAGGGGCAAATATCTATGCTGATGTGTGACTTGCTTACTGTCCTTGAAAGACAGCTTATGAAGCAAAGCCTCCTCTGCATCACAAGGAACCCCGAGTAAACTTCAGATCTGTCTGCAGTCTCCAGCACCTTCCTATAACGATGTCTCCCACGGGAGAAATCTAGGGACTAGGCACTGTGAATGGTGGCACTGTGGGTTAATGCGCTTGACTGCAAGGTCAGAGGTTCAATTTCACCAGCTGCTCTTTGGAAACCCTCTACAGGGTTGCCATGAGTCGGAACCGACTTGACGGCACAAGGTTAAGCACTGGACTGCTAACTGCAAGTTTGGCTGTTCAAACCCAGCAGTCACTCCTTGGAAACCATCCCTATACAAGGTTGCTATGAGTCAGAATCGACTCCATGGCACCTAACTACAAGGCTACAAGGATGAAGCCCTGGTGGCGCTGTAGGATAAGCACTAGACTGGTAGCCACAGGTAGGCAGTTCAAACCCACCAGTGGTTCCTTGGGAAAAAGATGAGATCATCTGTCCCTGTAAAGATTTAGTTTCAGCAACCTAGAATAGGGTGCCTATAAGTCGGAATCAACTTGATAGTAGTGTGTGTTTTTTAAGTTTTGTTTAGTTATGGCTACAGGGAGGGGTCCTGGTGGTACACTGATTAACTGCTCAGTTGGTGAACAAAAGGTCAGGGCTAGTGGGTAAAGGCTGTTAGCTGCTATTGAAGTGGCTCATTTATGGTGACCCCATGCCCAATAGGACTGGACCATCGTTGTGATCAGAGCATTTTCATTGGCTGATTTGTGGAAGGCGATCTCCAGGTCTTTCTTCCTAGTCTCTCTCAGTCTAAAAGCTCCACAGAAAGCTGCTCAGCATCACAGCAACACACCAGCCTCCAAGAATAGACAGATGGTGGCTGTGCGTGAGGGTGTGGCCTGGACTAGAACCCAGGTCTCCCACACGGAAGGGGAGAATTCTTCCACTGGACCACCACTGCCCTCTACTAAGCTGAACTCCATCAGCCGCTCCGCAGGAGGCCAATGTGGCAGTCAGCTCCCGAAAAGATCCCAGGCTTGGAAAGCCAATGGGCTGTTCTCCTCTGTCCTATAGGGGTGCAATGAGTTGAAATCGACTCAAGGACAATGGGGGAAGGCTACTGAGAGGAACAAGATAAACTCTAAAGCCTTAGAGGGGTTGGGGCATGGAGACACACGCACGGTGACCAAGCAGAGGAAGTGTTATCACAGAGAAATGTGGAAAGGGAAGGTGGGAGCAGTGAGTTCAGCCCAAACCAGCTATGCCCTAGGCTCTCCTGGTCTGCAAGTCTGATGGCCAAACGGCCAAGCATAGGAGGGGTTGGCGGGAGGACACGCTTGGAGAAAGGAGTGCTGTGTGCAGGAGCACGGAAGCAGGAGAAAAGTGTAGCGCTCCACTCTGGCTCTTCTTTGCTGGCCGTGAGCTGCCACCTCTGCTTCTGAGATGGTTCATTTTATACTCAAGTTAGAGTTCCAAGTTGTTACAATCACAATCATTCACAACTGAATCCTATCATCCTGCCAACACCTCCTCCCGCCTTCTCTTACTGACATCCATCAGGAAAAGAGTCATCTGGTGGGAGTTAAAACAACTGCAGCTAGAGGAGACATAGTAAATAATTCACAACACCATATTCATTCTTCCGGTAGCCCACAGTGTAGTCAATATTCTTCTCAGCATCACAGTCCAAATGCATCAATAAAGACTTGCGGAGCTCTAGACTAGAATCATATTAAAAATCTGCAGACACAAGGGGATTCCTACAACTTACAATCAAACTAGCCTCCATGGTAAGCCATCTGAAAAATGGATTTTAATATGTTCTCCACTGCCGCAGAAAAGGCGTGCACTTTTAATATGACAGAGCGGCTGGGGACTCCAAATGTACCCCTTCACTCGGCTGCAGAAAGTGTCACCTAGAAAGCGGCACACATTGTATCCTGCCATCAGAACACAGGTTTGATTCTAAGTTTCAGTTGCTTATGGAAAAGCCAAAATCTATGATATTTTTAATCAACTCATGAATTACAGGACCAGGCAAGAGCAGCGCCACCTACTGTTAAAATATATAACCTTTTCTTCTGTTTTGAGAGTCCTTGCTGCTAATTCATGGGATGTCACTGATTCGGACTCACAGCGGCTCTGTAGGAGGTTTCTCCGGCTGTACATCTTTACACGAGCAGAAAGCCTAGTCTCTCTCCTGCAGAATGCCTGGTGCATTTGAAATGCGGACCTTGCTGTTAACAGGCCAACGTACAGCCCAGTACGACACTGACACTGTTGTTATTGTTGTTGTTAGGTGCCACTGACTCAGTACTGACCCATAGCGACCTTATGCACAGCAGAACAAAACACTGCCCGATCCTGGGCCAACCTCACTACTGTTGCCACGCTTGAGTCCATCGATGCTGCCACTTGGCCAATCCATCTCGTTGGGGGTCTTCCTCTTTTTCTCTGACCCTGCACCTTACCAAACATGATATCCTTCTCCACCACTAAAGCATCCTTTTTTTTTTTTTTTTAATTAGGAAAAGAAAATATTGAAATATAAAAATAATGAACAATATCCAGATGAACATGTTCAACAAGTGGGCTTCAAAACATAGACCGGGAAATGGAACGAAGAGATAGTGGGATTTCCCATTTGACCATTTCATACATAGTTCATGGAAAACTTCCATTATCTTTTTTCACTCCATTTTCCCACAAGTTTTTTGAAGCTCCACTTCAAAATAAACCAAAGGATAATAACAATAATAAAAGTATAAAATTAACCCTCTGGTAGCGTAGTGGTTAAGAATCGGGCTGTGAACCGCAAGGTCAGCAGTTCGAAACTACCAGCTGCTCCGCGGAAGAAACGTGAGGCATTCTGCTCCCGTAAAGATTTACAGCCTCGGAAACCCTGTACAGGGTCGCTATGAGTCGGAACCGACTCCACAGCACTTAACAACAACAACACAATAACAAAAATGAACCTACTGGTGTCGAGTCAGTTCTGACTAAACAACAAAACACACAACTCTGTTGCCGTCAGGTGAAACCCAACTTCCAGCAGAGTAGAACTGCCCCACACCGTTTCCCAGGCTGTCATCTTTACAGAAACACATCGTCACATCTTTCTCCACTGGAGCGGCTAATGAATTAGAACCACCGACCTTTGGGTTACCAGCTGAGCACTGAACCACTGCGCTACCAGGGCTCCCTAGATGTCTCTTAAAGTGATAGCACTGCCCAAGGTTATTGTGGTAGCTGTCAGCTGTCACCGAGTCGGTTCCAACTTACAGAGACAGAGCGAAACCTTGCCTGAGCCTGCGTTAACCTCACAATTGTTACGTTTGAGCTCACTGTCGCTGCCACTGTGCCAATCCACCTCGTTGGGGGTCTTCCTCTTTTTCACCAACCCTCCACTTTACCAAGCATGATGTCCTTCTCCAGGAACTGGTCACTCCTGATAACATATCCAAAGCATGAGAGATGAAGTCTGGCCATCTCAAAATGAGGAGAAACAGCTGTAAACATCCATTCATAATCAGAACTGCCCAAGGTTACATCTGAAAGTCTCTCTTTTGTTTGGAAAAAGAGAAAGTCATAATCACTTTGATTCAAGTCATGTGAAAATAGTGCAATGGGTTATCTGTAAAAGTTTCTTTAAGGGGGGTGGGAGACAGGCAAAGATACCAACCACCCTTTCTGAGACACTGGACTGCTAACTACAAGGTGGGCAGTTCAAGCCCACCAGTGGCCCCAAAGGAGAAAGGCAGGCTGTCTGCTCCCATAAAGATTTACATCCTAGAAAACCCTACACAGGGTCGCCATGAATCAGAATCAACTCAACAGCACTTCACAACAACTATGTACTCCTGATGTTCTCAGCTCAGTTACAGTTTTAAGGGGACGGTCTCAGCACTTTCTATTCCATTTTAAGGTGAGACTTATCGGTGTTGTCTCCTGACCAGAAGGCCCTTCTGAACTAGCGGAGTTCATCTGTGGAGCTCTGTCTCTCTGTCCCCGAGAAACTCAGTGAGCCCCTGAGAAGCCCATCTGAGATCACAGTCGGCAGGAGAGCACAGGCGGGCGAGCCCTGGGAACAAAGTCTGACTTTCCAAAGGACCCCAAGAAAATTTTCCCTGTGCTGTTTTGCATGGGAGTGCTGTGGCTTTATCGGGTAATCACTGGACTGAGAACCACAAAGTCGGTGGTTTGAGCCCACCAGTCGCTCCATGGTAGAAAGACTGCCAGCCTCGGAGACCCTGCACAGGGCCACTATGATCAGAACCGACTGGACAGCAGTTCACAACAACAGCACTGCTTTACACGGAGTGTGACGCCTCTGAATGAAAGTGGAGCATTTAACAGTCATTTAACTAGTGTGGGGATCCAATGTTATTTCCCACGTGCTATCTGAAATCCTGGTGTTACGCAGTAGGATCAGTGGACTGCTGACCACAGCTCGGTGGTTCAAACCCACCAGTCACTCCTCAGAAACCCTATACAGGGTCGCTATGAGTCAGAACTGACTCGACAGCAATTAATAACAACAACAACAACGTCTGGGGCACGTCACCAGAGCCTTTGCACTTGTCCAGTTACGGTGAAAACCAGGGGAGGGTGCTCAGTGGGGCACTGCCGGTCTTTGAAGGAGGGCAGGGTGGGGGCTCAGGTATTGCTGACTATGTGCTGGCCCACCCACAGCGGCTGTGTCCTGCTCAGTACAACAGCCAAAAGCCCCCAGTACAGTTCAAAGCAGTCCTAGTGGCACAGTGCTCAAGTGCTTTGCTGCTAAGCAGAGGGTAACAGTTCAAACCCACCCAGCTGCTTCATGGGACAAGCAGCCAGGTGACTTGCCTAGAAAAGTGTCTGTGCAGCTTGAGTCTGTCCCACGGGGTCACTGTGGTTCAGAGCTGTCAAGTCTGTTCCAACTCTTAGAGACCCTGGATAGGGTTTCTGAGGAGGGACTGGTAGGTATGGACAGCTGACCTTGAGGTTAGCAGACCAGTGCTTATCCTATAGTGCCAAACTACGGGCGCTAAGTTGGCTCAACAGCACCTAAAAACAACATTCAAATATTCTTGAGGCTCTTCGGGGTGGGGTTGGGTTTGGGGTGTTTGGGTGTTGGTAAAACAATGGCATAGATAAACTTAAGAGAAATCATTCGGTTACAAAATTCTACTTTATGATTTTCTAATGGACTCCTGGTGTGGCGCTGTGGAACAGCACTGGACTGCAAACTATAAGGTTGGCAGTTGAAGCCTACCAGGAAGGCCTAAACAGGGTCACTATGAGTCAGAGCCAACTCGACGGCACTTAACAACCACAACAAAATGATTTTCTAATAGTGTATGTGTGTGCTTGGTAAACTGGATGGCGCTATATGACTGCCTTGTTTGTCTTTTAATGGAGAGTCTACAACACACAGTGTATTGGGGGGGAAGTCATTATGGGTCAGGTTCTGTTCATGTAATCTTTGCTTTGCAAATTAAATTTGTTATGCCACATTAGTCCAAAGATATGAATATTTTAATAATGCAAACGTATAAATTGCAAGTAAAACAACTTCTCATTAGAAGCTGTTTTCAGTTCCAGAGAGCTGCCGTTCTGGGGATGTGTACTCCATCTAAAGAGAGGAAAGGCGTTTCAGATGACTCTCCTCTGTTTTCACCCTCTGCTTTCGGCCAGCAGAGCGCAATGCCGTCATTTCTACACAGCCTGAGAGCATTCAAGAAGGTGACAGAAGAAACACAAGGCCTGAAGACCCTCTGAGAGCTCTTGAAGGTGGAGTCCCATCTCATAAGCACTGGACTACTGACCACATGGTCAGCAGTTCCAGTCCACCAGCTGCTCCTTGAAAACCCTACATGGGGTTGCTGAGTCAAAACTGACTCGACGGCACCTAACAACACCAAGGCCACGGTGAGGCTGCCGTCCCCTTTGTCCTTGCAGACTGGTGGCCTCTCTCTGCCATGAATGAACCTCTGTCTGCTACACTCAATTCCTACCGGCCAGCAGGGGTCAGGCTAGACACAGCGGTGGAAAGCAGTCAGCTTCCAGAAGAGCTGGGGAAGTTATTTTGGCACGCAAGTCAGTTCTACCTGGCATCAATTTTTGTGGAATTATGCACGTGTGTAATCTTGGGGGTGGGGGTGGGGGGGCTGCTGCCTCTACTTCTGAAAGCCACTCAGTCACTGGTCAGTGTTCCTGCTGGGCTTCAGTGTTGATGTCAAATGCCATCCAGCCGGTTCTGACTCAAACCCTGTATAGGGTTTCTGAGGAACAGCTGGTGAGTTTGAACTGCTGACCCTGTGGTTCGCAGTCAAGTGCAGACCCTACATGCACCACACTAGGAGTCGGACCTTAAATGCTAAGATGATTTAAATTGAGATCCTTAGGAAATCAAGGAACAGAAACTTCCTCACCTCTGCATAATGGTTGGTTCAAACCCCACAGCTGCTCTGTGGGAGAAAGATACGGTCAGGCCGACTGTCCTGGAGGGTCGTTATGAGTGGAATCCACTTGAAGGCCGTGGATTGGGCCATTAAGGTGCAAAGTAGGACAGTGCTAATAATAGGGTCCACAACTACCTAAGAAGCTTCCAGCCGTCTCTAGTCAAACAGGGAAGGGCCCAGGTGAGGGTTCTGATGAACTCAGGTGAGATCCTGCTCTGTGCCGTAGCAGCTACGTGGTCCCCAGGAAGCTCCGGACGTTCAAAGTGAGCGTCCTTTCCCACCTCAGAGCATCTGTGGCAGAGGCTGAGACAACAGATGTGGCACAATCAGCAGAGACTCGGACACACAGTGTAGGCGCAGTAGCCCCTACAGGATGGTTAATGTTATTGCTCTGTTTATAATCGACTATCTCATCTTCTGGGTTGCTCTTGTTTCAAAATGAAACATGTACACAATAGCCAGGGATGAAAAAGAAAATTTACCACTTGCCTGTCACTTTGTTGTTATTAAGTCAGTTCCCATTCCTAGCGACCCCTGTATAGAGTTTCCGATGAGCAGCTGATGGGCTTGAACTACTGACCTTGTGGTTCAAACCAACTTTGTGATATAGTTCTTGTCGTACAGTGCCACACCAGACTCCCCCTGCAAGTTCATTGCATGGCAATTGTTGCTATGATGCTTGAGTCCCCGCGTATTGCTGTAGGATCAGCATTGGACTGCTAACCACAAGGTCACCAGTTCAAACCCTCCAGCTGCTCTGCAAACAGGTAGCATATGATCAAGAGCCAATGATACTGAAGGAGGAAGTCCAAGGTGCATTGTAGGAATTGGCAAAGAAAAAGGCAATTTATTGATGGAATAAAAATGGAAATCTTTCAAGAAAGTGAGGCGGCATAGGAGGCACTCACTCATCCATGCCAAGAAATTTGGAAGACAACTATCTGGCCGACTGATTGGAAGAGATCTGTATTTGTGCCCAATCCAAAGAGAGGTGACCCAACAGAATGCGGAATCACTGGACAATCTCTTTGATATCCCATGTGAGTAAAGTTTTACTAAAGGTAACACAGAAATGGCTGCAAGCATACA
>NW_006408536.1:29747194-29753398 GCF_000296735.1 Chrysochloris asiatica
CACCTGTTCTATTACTCGGGGGACCCTCAACCACCTGTTCTATTACTCGGGGGACCCTCAACCACCTGTTCTATTACTCGGGGGACCCTCAACCATCTGTTCTATTACTCGGGGGACCCTCAACCATCTGTTCTATTATTTAGGGGGAGTCCTCAGAGTCCTGGTGTGGCGCTGTGGGTTAATGTGCCAGGCTGCAAAGCTGTTTGAACTGCAAGGTCGGCAGTTCAAGCTCCCCAGCTGCTCCTTGGAAACCCTATATAGGGTTGCTATGGGTCAGAATCAACTCGACGGCACTTTAAACAACTAAAGTCCTCAACTAGTATTGTTGAACTTCACTTCTGTCATGTTTTTGCTTTCTATATTTTGGGGTGGCACTGTAGGGTAAGCACTGGACTTCTAATCACAATATCAGTGGTTTAAATCCACCATCCACTTCTCGAAAACCCTGGATAGGGGTGCCATTGACAGCCTGAAGTCTTTGCCTTTAAGAATTCTTGTTTCTGCCTTGCAAGAAATAATCTAAAAACTCTCCCATCTCCCCTCAGAAAAACTGTCTTGAGCTTTAGTTTTACAGCCTCTGGAAACAAATCAAGATATGCCTAAGCCTTCAGATTATGCTGAAGGCCACTGGAGATAATTGCCTGAGTCAAGGGGTCATGAAGACCCTGGGAAGGAAATGTTTTATTCATGATAAAGAGAAAAGGTTCTGTTATTACTCACCTTACTATGGAACGTAAAGAGAAACAGATCAAATGCTTAACGGATGTGCACTGCTCTATATAATATGCGTGTTTTCGTAAAT
Organism: Chrysochloris asiatica; assembly: GCF_000296735.1. Classification (NCBI taxonomy): domain Eukaryota; kingdom Metazoa; phylum Chordata; class Mammalia; order Afrosoricida; family Chrysochloridae; genus Chrysochloris; species Chrysochloris asiatica. The sequence goes on from NW_006408536.1 coordinate 29,747,997, forward strand.
CAGGTGGACAGTCTTGAGGGATCATCTGCCCAATTCTCCAGACTGCTGGCTTTCGGTTAAGAAAGCTTAGATTAGATCTTTCCCCATGGCAACACTGTCAGTTGGAACCAACTCCAAAGCACTGACCAACCAGCTGAAGTCGACTCTACAATAATACCTAACCACCTAACCATGACACGTCACCACAAGAAAGGATGAAATCCACCACTGCTGCTGAATGGATTCCAACTCACGGCAAGCCTATGGGGCAGAGCAGAGCTGGCCCAGAGCGTCCCGGGGATGCACATCTGTATGGGAGCAGACAGCCTCATCTTTCTCCTGAGAACAGCTGGCAGGTTTGAGTTGACCTTTCAGGTTTTCCCAGGGCACCACCAGTCCAGCATGTTAACCTGCAGCGCCACACCAGGACTCCTCCAAGCGGAGCCATTGAGCTGTGGGAGTTGCCAGGACTTACACTCCAGGTCACCTCTAGTCCTCTGGCCTTCACAGAGGGTGCTGTGGTGGCTTCGGAACTACTAATGTGCAGTGGCTACCTGTAGCTGAAGCCATGGGCACAATGGGATGAGTTACCTGGGTGGAGCAGGTGTGTGTGTGTGTGGGGGGCGGTGCAGCTGGGGAGAGACCACAGGTGAAAGTCCTGGCCACCCCCACAGCTGGCTGGCTCCATGGAAGACCAAGAGCCGATTACACAGGGGACATGCAGCTGCATGGCCTCTTCTCACTGACCGCTCCTGTGTGTGGGTTAGAATCCAGAGCACAAACATGGAAGGCTTTCTGCGGGCCAATGACTCCAGCCAGGCAGAGTTCAAGCCCATTTTGTGCCTAGATTTAAGTGTTCAGATACCAATTTTGTCTTGAGTGCCCCATGTACCTCTGACGGCTGAACTGCCTGAGTTAGCTGCAGAATATATTTAGAAGTGAGTTTTAGACACTTCCCCCAGCTGACCCCAGCAGGAAGTTTCCTGGGCATAGCCCTTGGCAGATGCCTGGTTGTGAGGTCAAACCCGAGAGCCTCAGAGACAGTTTGTAAGTGTCCCTTTCTGCAGAAGTCCCCTCGCCACTTCCGTATGCCCAGCATGCGGATGTGATGCCTTGTTGTCTTCGGGTGTGGTTGTGGGAGGAGATGCCCTCATTCTCTGTGCCTACACCAGGTCACCACGTGAAGACAGAGCTTTGGAAACCCATCATGGCATCATATTGATGACTCCCCTCGCTTGGGTCATCTAGGTTTGTCTTTGTCTTGTTTTAACTCCTGTTCAAGACTTATAAAGAGGCTCTATAATATTTATGGAGTCCTAGGGGAGCTCTGGTAGTGCAGTGGTTACGAATCGGGCTGCGAACCGTAAGGTCAGCAGTTCGAAACTACCAGCGGTTCCGCAGGAGAAAGATGAGGCGTTTCTGCTCCCGTAAAGATTAACAGCCTCGGAAACCCTGTGCAGGGTCGCTATGAGTCGGAACTGACTTCACGGCACATAACAACAACAAAGTGTGGCGCAGTGGGTCAATGCGCTAGACTGAAAAGCTGTTTGAACTGCAAGGTCTGTGGTTCAAGCTCACCAGCTGCTCCTCAGAAGACCTATATACAAGGTCTCTGTGGGTCCGAATCGACTCGATGGCATTTAAAAACAATAGTATTTATGGAGTCCTAGTGTGGCGCTGCACCACAGTATCAGAAGTTCAAAACCTCGGAAATCCTATAGAGGGCCGCGATGGGTTGGAACTACCTCGACAGCACTTAACAACAACCACATTTATCTGTGTGTCGCGCTGTAGGATAAACACTGCACTGCTAACCGCAAGGTTAGTGGTTAAAATCTACCAGCTGCTTCTTGGAAATCCTACATAGGGTCGCTGTGAGTCGAAACCAACTCAACGGAACATAAGATTTATTTATATTTGAAGAAGGGCCTCTTTCTCCCCTATAACATAGATACTGACTTCTGACTGTCCCTGAAGAAGTGGCTAACAGCTGTGTGGTCTTGGGAAAGCTCCTTAGTCTCTCTGAGTCTCATCCTTACGGTTGTAGTAGCCGTGGGGTACCCTCGAGTCAATTGTGACTGGTGAAGACGTCTGGTGACAGAGGAGAACCGAATCACAGGGTTTTGTGGGCTGTCGTCTTTACGTCAGTAATGTGCAGGCCTTATTGCTGCAGAACTGCTGGAAGCTTTCAAACTGACAACCTTTTGCCTAGGAGCTTCATTTACACATCTTTAAAAGGCAAGTACTATTTGTTAGCTGTTGCTGTAGGCCTCTTAGGAATATTACATTATTCCTATTTGTCAAGAGCTTAGAAGGGGTCCACTGTAGGTGTCATGCCAGTGGATTTGGAGGAAATAAGCATACATGGGAATCTGGCATTATTCCATTCCTCTATGGGAGTCTGACGACTCCGTGGTGGCCACTGTTGGTATAGAAAACAAACTGCTTCCTTTGGGCTGTTCCTGTATTAGGCCGGCTGCCAGCTTCCTTCTCAACCAACAAAAGTCAGTGGCTGGGGTCACAGAACCAGTTCTGACCCACCAGTCATACCCGTACCAACCACACCATTTTATGGCGTCACTAGGCTGAAACTACACCTCAAAAGAGTCCCTGGTCTTGGCACAAGATCAACTCTGTTACCTCCTCCCCGACTGAGGGTACAAAACACACTAGTCCTCTGTCGGAGTCACCCTGTGCCCAGCACCAATCGGACACCAGTTACTGCCCTGGAGACCCTAATAGGAGAGTCCTGGCCCAGGACTTAAGGGCCAGCTTGGCAACATGCACCCATGTGTGCTGCTTTGCCTGGTCACCCAGATCAAGCTGCTGCTTTTGCTTCCAATCATTTTGTATCTCTATAGTCACGATGAGCAAGACTCAGGAGCCTGCGGTGCCACCTCTGATGAGCCAGCCAGGAGATGCAGTAACATCACCAATTCCAACAATGAAACAAGCAAGTGCACCCGTCTTTGCGGTACAAGATACATCACTGAGCTTTCCTGTTCAAGGAGAAGTAGAGGAACTGGGCTGGAGGCCAACCTCAGAGCAGGCGGGAAAATGATGGAAACCACCTTAGGATGGCAGCCAGGCTATGTTGTTACTGCTGTTGTTAGGGGCCGTCCAGTCCTTACCGACTCTAGCAACTCCATAGTGCAACAGAACCAAACACTGCGCAATCGTGCTTTGAGCCCACTGCTGCTGCCACTGTGTCAATCCATCTCACTGGGGGTGGGGGAAGGTCTTCTCTTCCGCTGACCCTCCACTTTACCAAGCTTGATGTCCTTCTCCAGGGACTGGTCCCTCCTGACTCTAAGGAGCATTCTGGCTGCAGATTTTGTTTATTCTTCTGACAGTTCGTAGCGCTTTCAATATTCTTCACCAAAGACCTCTCTGGTCTTCCTTATTCACCATCCAACTTTCACATCCATATGAAGCTACTGAAAATACCCGGACTTGGGTTAGGCGCACGTTAGTCCTCAAACTGACATTTTTGCTTGTGAAAACTTTAACAAGGTCTTTTGCAGCAAATTTGCCTAATGAAATACGTTGTTTGATTTCCTGATTGCTGCTTCCATGAGGGTTGATCGTGGATCTGAGCAAAGTGAAGTCTTTGACAACTTCAGTCTTTCCTCCATTTATCAGGATGTTACTAACTAGTGCAGGTATGAGGATGCTTGTTTTCTTCATATTGAGGAGCAATCCATACTGAAGGCTGTATTTCTTTATCTTCCTCAGTGAGTACTTCAAGTCCCTTTCCTTTCAGCAATCAAGGTTGTGTCATCTGTGTATCGTAGGTTGGTAATGAACTTTGCTCCTGATGCCACATGCTTTGTACAGTCCAGCTTCTCACATTATTTGCTCAACATACAGTTTGAATTAGTATGGTAAAAGGATACAACCCTGACGCACACCTTTGCTGATTTTAAACAATGATATGCCAACCCCTAATGAAAATATAGCTTTGGTGAATGGCGTAAGGCAGAAATAAAACCAGGGTCACTGAACTGAGGTGTTTGTCTTAGTTGTCACGAAGGTATTTCTCCTCTGAAAACCCTTCTGCGATGTTAGTTTAGTTTCTTGTCAAACAGAAGGAGAGTGAACTTTAGCTTGTGCCTATGTTCAGAGAATAGTAAGATGAAGCTCATTTATGTATAAAACGTTATGTTCTTATACCCTTCAAAACCTGATTGTTTTCTGTGAGAATAGAGGGGGGAAGTGTGGCCATCTCTATAATCTGGAGTGTGAGTACAAGGAGATAAAGCAGAAGTCATTTTCAGATGTATGAAGAGCCTTTTCAAGGATCTTCAGTATATGGGCTGTTTCACAGAGTTTGAAGCTAGCTGTGCCTGTGTGGATGACGCACCACCAAGGTCTGAGTGTTTCCATCTGTTAGATTCAAGGTCACTGTGAGTTGGTACTAACTGAACAGCAACCAATGACAACAACGGATTGATGACACATTTGAGAAGAGTTCTGTTCCTACAGTGGCTATTTAAGGGGGAAGTAAATAAAGGCTATGGGAAGGACTATATTCTTCAACGTCTACTTCTCAAAAGGGTACTTCAGAAGCATGCAAACAACGGAGTCACACTCTCCCTAAGGTGAGGAGTTGTTGTTGTTAGGTGTCTTCAAGTCAGTTCCGACCCATGTTGTTGTCAGTTCAACATGAACTAAATTCCAACTCATGAAGACCTTACGCACAACAGAATGAAACACTGCCCGGTCCCACACCGTCCTCGTATCATTCTAAAGCTTGAACCCATTGCTACCGCCACGGCGCCAGTCCATCTCGTTGCGGGTCTTGCTCTTCTTTGCTGACCCTCCGATTTACCAAACACGATGTCCTCCCCAGGAACTCAGACTCTGTACAGACTTCCAGAGACTGTAAATCTTGACAGAAGCAAGCACACCCACTTTCCTCCCTCAAAAGTGAGGAGAGTCAGAATGAAATACCAGAAAGAAAATTTGGTGGTTAAAATAACAATACAACTCATTGAAAAAACAACAACACAGTAATATAAGTAAGAATTTCCAGGGATTCCATGTTGGAATTTAGAAACACAGGGTGTTAGGCAACCATGCCCACGGAGGGGCTTCCTCTAGGGAACGAATGCTGTTAGAAACACTTACACTCATTTTCTCTTATTCTATGTGTTCAGTAGTTTAAATGTATCTGCCTTCTGGGATCTAAGGAATCCTTGGGTGGCACAAATGCTTAAATGCATAACTACTAGTCAAAAGGTTAGCAGTTCAAACCCACCTAGTGGGACCTTGGGGAAAAAATCCTGCCAATCTACTTCCAAAAGTTTACAGACACTGACCACTCTACTTTGACACACACAGGGGGGGTGGAAGGGGAACCAGCAGTGCGATCTCCTTATGAAAAACCATCCACTGACAACACTGTGGGGTACAGTTCTCCT
>NW_006408536.1:29753643-29755526 GCF_000296735.1 Chrysochloris asiatica
ACATGGGGCACCATGAGTGGGATCTGCTTATGGAAAATCATCCTCTGAGAACCCTGTGGGGCACAGTTCTACTGTGACACATGCACGGGGCACCATGAGTGGAATTTACTTATGAAAAATCATCCACTGAGAACCCTGTGGGGCACAGTTCTACTCTGACACACACGGGGCACCAGGAGTGGAATCTACTTATGAAAAATCATCCACTGAGAACCCTGTGGAGCACAGTTCTACTCTGACACACACAGGACACCATGAGTGGGATCTACTCATGAAAAATCATCCACTGAGAACCCTGTGAGCACAGTTCTACTCTGACACACACGGGGGCACCATGAGTGGGATCTACATATGAAAGATCATCCACTGAGAACCCTGTGAGCACATGGGTCAGAGTTGACTGTTTTTTGTTGTTGTTTTTTGTTGTTGTTGTTTGTTAAGTCCAGTTTTCTGAAACAGAGCCATGTGAAAACACATCCCATCAAGAAATAGACAAAATCTGTACTATAGGCAGAGAGTTTGCCTTAAGTATTTTTTTTTATTTAATGTATAGCCCACTCCTTATCACACATTAAACAGTCAATAAAGTTTATTTAATGGGCAAAGACATGAAGACAGACAGGCATATGATTTATTTGGATTTAAGACCTTGGTCAATAACATGATCCTCATTCATGACATTACTCCTAATGGAAATCATGTCCTTTTTACAATAGCTGACTTAATGACAGAGCTTCCAGGAAAAATAATCATCAAAAAATTCTATCGTTTTTGATAAATGGAGACAGGATAGGTGTAATTAATTATAAGGCTTGCTTTATTTTGTTCTTTTAAAGATGTGAACAGTTAGTTTTCTAAAGCCTGAATTTTTTAAAAAAATTCATGCATCAACTGTATTAGGTATGCTGTTACTTTGTGGTAAGACTGTAATTATCTAAATATGAACACTATTTACAAATTCTGAGCAAACAAATAATCAAAGACAGTAGCTAGGGTCTGCGACCCATGGTAGCAAATGAAAGTAATGTGTGGTGTTAATTAACTTAAGAAAGAGCAGAACGAAAGTGGGTCTGTATTAGTGGCGTCACTAGGGGGACATGGGGGCATGGGCCACACTCGGGGGCACTGTCAGGGGTGGTCTCACCAAAACGAAGGTGTATTGAATTTGCATGCAGTGTTTCAACAGAATAGCTTTATGTTTTTATAAAACTATCCTAGCAGCAAGTTGTAACAACAAAACCTCCATGTCAGTAGTCCTACAAGGGTAAGACTGTGCTCATTCACTTTTTGTACCTTCAAATGTGCTCTGGTGCGAGTCCTGGTGTGTCGCTGTGGGTTAATGCACTGGACTGCACGGTCACCAGCAGCTCCTCAGAAACCCTATATAGGGTCACTATGAGTCAAAACTGACAAGACCAGACACAACAACACAGCAACAACAACATGCTCAGGCTCTGGCCAGAGCTGGCACTATTACCCAGTTACAATGACCATTCCTGTCACGTGGCTTTGTCTGCCCATGCTATGCACTGGTGATTTCGTTGCTGCCGATGTTTATGTAGGCCTAGATTGTGTCTAGAAAAACCAAACTGCTACCACTCGTCTGTCAGTTAGTCTTACTGTGGTGGCTTGTGAGTTGCTGTGATTCTGAAAGCTGTGCCACCGGTATTTTATATACTATTATTCAAATTTACGCACCAACCACTAAAGCCAGTGAGAATGAAATAGCAAAATTCTACCAACTTCTTCAATTTGAAATTGATCAAACATGCAATCAAGATGTATTGATCATTATTGGTGATTGGAATGCAAGGTTGGGAGCAAAGAGGAAGGATCAGTAGTTGGAAAATATGGCCTTGGTGACAGAAATGATGCTAGAGAAC
>NW_006408536.1:29757741-29771100 GCF_000296735.1 Chrysochloris asiatica
GGTACCAACTCGATGGCACCTAACAACAACAACAACAAAAGATTTTGTCTCAGTATCTGGTGTCTTAGCTACAGTTTGGTGGTATAGTATTTGTGACCCTAAATGAATCCCCAGCTTCAGAATGAGTTAGTCTGTACAAGTCATTGAGTCAATTCCAACTCATAGCAACCCTATATATGGTTTCTAAGGAGCAGCTGGTGGGTTTAACTGCCAAAATAGGAAGAAGAAAATCAAAAAGGCTTTTGCTCAGTTGCTAGTAATATTGTCATTCAATGTAGAGAAAGATTTTACAAGACATGTTGTTAGTATTCACAGCACCTCAGAACTAGAACATTTCAATAACCTGCACGTAAGTATGACTAAGGAGGCTGTAAGGTCTGGTACAGGGAGAGGTACATGGCTTTGGATGCAGGCAGACATGTGCATACCCTGTCTGTCTATGTGGATCGAGGAATTTCAGCTTGAACGTCTCGTCATTTATACATATGAGCTTTCCCCCACTGAGGTAAGTATAGAAGGTGTAGACGCACAGAAGATCAGCAAGTATAGAACAGAGTCCCAAGATCCCAGTAACTAGGAGTGGATTCTGGGAAAGCAAGGCAACTTGCCAAACATAACATAGACTGAGATCCTTATTGTGTCTCTGTTAAATGGGGCGATTCCTTAAGCGAATGTTTTAGCAATTGTCGTTGCTTGTTGTCTGATGCTGTGGAGTCAGTTCCAACTCCACATACAACACAAAGAAACACTGCCTGGCTCTGTGCCCTCTTCACAAATGTTGTTATGTTTGAGGCACTTGGTGCTGCCACTGTGCTACTCCATCTCATTGGGGGTCTTCCTCTTTGTCGCTGACCCTCCCCTTTACCAAGTATGATGCCCTTCTCTAGCGACTGGTCCCTCCTGATGACAAGTTCCAAATATGGAAAACATAAATAGACTCGTTGCTGTTGTTAGGTGCCATCGAGTTAGTACCAACTCATAGCGACCCTACGTACAACAGAACAAAACACTGCCTGGTCCTGGGCCAACCTCACACTCACTGATACACCTGAGCCCATCGCTGCCACCACTGTGCCAATCCATCTCCTTGGAGGTCTTCCTCTTTTTCTCCGCTCCTCCACCAAACATGATACCCTTCTCCAGTGACTGGTCCCTCCTAATAATACGTCTGAAGAATGAGAGATGAAGTTTGGCCATCTTGGCTTCCAAGGAGCACTCTGAGTGTATTTTTCCAACACAGATCTGCTTGTTCTTTGGGCAGTCCATGGTGCTAATCTTAATGTTCTCCTCCAACACCACAGCTCAAATGCAGCAATTCTTCTCCGGTCTTCCTGACTGTCCAACGTTCCCACGCCTCTGAGGTGACTGACATACCACGGCTCGGTGACGGGAAATCATCCTAGTCTTAGGCTACCGGGCACCAGTCCCTGTACGACTGCATCCCAAAGTCTAGTGTGGTGGTGGTGGTCATGCTCTGTAAAGACGTACAACCTCGGAAACCCAATACAGAGTCACTATGAGGTGGAACTCACTTGACAGTAACAACAACAGTGTGCTTACAGGGAGCACTGGTGGCACAGCGATTAAGTGCTTGGCTGTTAACCCAAAGTTCAGCAGTTCAAACCCACCAGCCGCTCAGTGGGGCTAGATGTGGAATTCTGCTTCTGTAAAGGTTTACATCCAGTCTTGGAAACCCTCGGGGGCAGCTCTGCTCTGTTCCACAAGTCACTGTTCCGGCAGGAGATCATCAGGTCCTTCCACCTGGAGCCACTGAGAGTTTGAACGGCCAGCCTGTCAGCTACCAGGGGAGCACTTACTGAAGGCTTATGAGGATGCACAGTGTTCACTGTTGCTGGTGATTGTGAGCCGTGGAGTCGGTTCCGACTCACAGCGACCCTATACAGGGTTTCCAAGGCTGTAAATCTTTACAAGAGCAGAAAGCCTCATCTTACTCCCATGAAGTGGCTGGCAGATTTGAACTGCTGAACTTGGGGTTAGCAGCCCAACTCATAGCCCATTATGCTATCAGGGCTCCTTAGAATGTGCATTGCTGTTATTGTTGAATGCCACTGATTTGGTTCCAACTCACTGCGACCCTGTATAGGGCTTCTGGGGAATAGCTAGTGGGTTTGAACTGCCGACCTTGCAGTTCAAACGTGTGGTCCAGTGCATTAACCTGCAGTGTCATAGCAGGACTCCAGAATAACCTCTTAAATCTACAAAAATGGAAACATTCAGACTCATTCCAATCTTAAATTGATCGCTTAGTGGGAGCCTACATCTATTCCATCAAAATGAAGCTTCTAAATAAATTTACTTTGAAAAAAATCTCATAATCACAGTGGCTTGATATTCAGTTTCAATGCCATGTCAAGCAGATCTATACAGTATCGTATACTGGCACATGTATCAAATCGTAAATAAACTCTTTCTTAAGGATTTCCATTTCTTATCTTATTTTCAGAAGTTATTAAACTAAAAGTCTTCCTACTTTTGAAATTCGCTTAATCTCCTGGGTTTTCAAAAAGGAATGGGTTCTGTTCCATCAAAAATGTCATGAAAATTCAGGAGGAAACAATTTATATGATAAGTTTAACTGCACTATAGATATGGATGGCTCAAATGTTTCCCTTGAATAGCTTCAATATTAAGGAAAATTTATTTACATATGCATACATATAAGGAGCTCTGGTAGCGTAGTGGTTACAAATCGGGCTGCAAACCGCAAGGACAACAGTTCAAAACCACCAGTTGCTCCGGGGGAGAAAAAGGCTTTTTGCTCCCGTAAAGATTTACAGCCTCGGAAACCCTGTACAGGGTCGCTATGAGTTGGAACCGACTCCACAGCACACAACAACATACATACATACATATATGTGTGGAGTCCTGGCGTGGTGCTGTAGGATAAGAACTGGACTGCTAACTGAAAAGGTCGGTGGTTCAAACTCACCACTGGCTCCTTGGAAACTCTATGTAGGGTGGCCTGGGTTGGAACTAATTCAATGGCACTTCATAACAACAATATATGGTGTTATTGTGAAGTGCCGTAGAGTTAGTTTTGACCCGTAGCAACTCTGTACAGGGTTTCCAAAGAGCGGCTGGTGAGCCTGAACCACTGACCTTGAGATTCAAACTGACTGCAGTCCAGCGCGTTACCCCGCAGCACCACACCAGGACTCCTACACACATACATACGCATATACACATGAACATGTAAATATGTGCATGGCGGGGCAGGTGTCTCTCTCTCAACCCCGCAGCCCCTTTACTCTCAGGCTCTCCCTCCGTGTAGGAACACGCGCCCTTGCCTCTACCCCCTTGCTGCGGCCTCAGACCTGACTGCGAGCCTGGAAAACGGCTGCAGCGTGTCTCCCGGGGCTTCACATGGGCAGTCTGCCCACTCTCGAACGCCACCACCGTCTCAGACAAGGACTTGCTAAAGCTGGACACACAGGACGTGTGCCTCGCCTCTCAGGGACAAGGCACGGCTGCTGCACGGAGTCCCTTTTGATTCACAGGGACCCTGTGGAGGGTTTTCGAGACTGCCATCCATCTTTAGGGGAGCAGACAGCCTCATCGTTCTCCCTCAGGCCGGCTGGTGGGATGGAACTGCCCACCTTGAGGATCACGATGCAGTGCTTGGCCCACAATGTGACCATGCTTACACTTGGTGGGAGGAGGGACACAGCCAGGAAGCAGGTGCCAGGCGCAGGCGTAGTTGCGCCTTGACTGGGCCCCTCTGAGCCGTGCTCCCCGCCTGCCTGGGACCCCCGACTGACTCCAGCATGAACGAGGAGGTCTACCTCCCAGGGGGCGTCTCACACCTGCGACCGAACCAGTGCTCAGTCGGTGGCCCCGCTCCAGTGCAGCTGAATGGATGGTGCTGAATGGACGCGGAAGCAATGCCTGATGAGTCACCGAAAGAATGGACTCAATTACCACCGAAAACGCCAGAGGAACAAGGAGCACAGTAAGGACCGACAAGTGTTCGTCAAGACAACTGAAGGATTAGACGGGTCAGAGGGCTGTGAACCTCAGGGTCAGCAGTTCGGAACTACCAGCTCTTCCGCGGGAGAAAGATGAGGCTTTCTGTTCCCGTAAAGATCGGAAATCCTGTGCACCACGGCACATAACAACAACAACAAACAGGAATTTAGCGAGACCCAGTATCCTCAACAAATATGCATCATTACACGCCCTGAGCCCACTCAGATACGCAATGCAGGAACCCTGATTGTAGAAAAGCTGGTGGGCCGTGGAGTCGGTTCCGACTGATAGCGACCCTGCAGTGGGTTTCTGAGGCTGTAAATCTTTACAGGTGGTTTCGAACTGCTCCCCTTGAGGTTCGCACCACTACGCTGCTACGGATCCTGGGGCAGGACAAGCAGGCAGGTGTACAGGGCTAAACTCGCGCGGGTCACGTGATCGGGCGTGGAGCCAGACTTACGTTTGCTGGGCCATCTGCTCCCCGCGGGCCCTCACTCCCAAGGGACTCCTCAGTCACGGCTGGCGTCTGTCCCTCCGGCCGGGCTGTCCAGAGCTCATGTGTGCCCCAGTCTTGGGAATCCACCCGCCCCGATACCGGAACCGGCTTCTGACCACCACTCCCCAGCACAGCTCCAGAAAGGAAAGCAGGGGCCTGGGGCTAAAATGCAGAGCAGCCTGGGGACGCTCTTCACATGCACATGCGACTCTGAGACCTAGGGGCGCCAGGAAGAGGTGTTAATGAAGAGCACAGAGGGGGGGTGGGCCTTGGTCGCCCCGATGGCAGCAGAGACAGGAATCAGGAAGCTGGGCCCGGCCTTGCACAGGCTTCGCTCTGGCAGATTGCTTGGGAGAGTCTCAAACAGTACATCCGGGGCTCTTGCTGACACGGGGCGTTGTGGGACAGAAGCCAGAGCTCCCTCACTTCACAAGGAGGGGAAAAAAGACTGAGAAGAAGTGATGCGTGATGCAGTGGCATCGAGGCTTAAAGCCCACAGTGACATTTCCGTTTCTCCTCTTTGGCAACCCTGACAGTCCATCTCTGGTCTTGAACCAGAGTACTTTTAGCTGGGGATCGCCCCGGTTCAAAAGGCTCACACTAGGAAGACATTCCTAAACATAAACAGTCTGGGTGGGGACCTAAGGCCAGCGCCCATGGTGCTGTCCAGGGCACAGCAGGCTGACTGTGGAATGACCTTTACAACAGACAGCCACTCCGACTGGATCCACTGGTTACATCAGAGAGGTTATGAAACCTGCCCAAGGTCACACAGTCTAGGGCAGATGGAATGCGTGGACACTGCCGATGCCATACTCCAGCCTAATAACTGTTTTAAAAGAAACCAAACATAAGCCCTGAAAAACTGTGGGGCATTGGTTCTCGCCCTCTGTGCAATTCGAACGCCCCAGGGAAGGTGTGAGGGGCGGGAAACAGAAATTAAACACTTCCGGGAGAACGACGAGGCAAGCCAAACACTTCCGGCGCACAAGTGAGGGTCATTCAGGGTCAATTAATTCGCAGCTGGACAGCCCACAGACCTCGTCGAAATGCGTCCGGAAACTAGAGAGCGCCCCTGTGTAGAATAGAAGACTCTACACACGAAAACTTTGCTCCTTGCCCATGGCCTGAACTCCGGTCTCAGCGGCCGAGCGAGTGCCGCCATATTGAACTCAGTATTTTAAGTAGGGCCGGACGGGGGCAGGGTGGAGGCTAGCGTCCGGGCAACGTGAGGCGGCAGGCCCCGCCCTCTTCCGCAGGAAGTCCCCAGGCAAGCGCGCGACCAGGAAGTCGGGCGCTAATAGGCGAAACTGCAGTGAGTGATGTCCAGCCCTCCGTGCAAGGGGCGGTTCTACCGGAAGTTGCTTAGGCCTGCATTGGTAGGAGGGAGCGCAGGGCAGGGCTAGGGCGGGCTCGGGTTTCCCTTGGTCAATCAGGTGGTGGTGATGGTGGTGGTGGTCGGGCGCGGGAGGAGGGCGACCCCAGCCTCACATCCTCCAGGGCGCGTGCGCGCAGTGGGCCTGCGCAGTCCGTACCCGGTCCTTCTGGACGCTGCTTCCCCCACTCCCCATGTCGAACAGTAGAAATGAAATCAAAACCGGGCTCCAGAGAAGGGCCCATGTAATACGTGGATTCGGCGCCCGCACTAATTGGTGGAGATAACATGTCCTGGAGGCTGCAATTGCCTTTGCCAATCCTGATGCCGTTTATCTGGAAACTTGGACATTTATATATTGTGAAGCTCTGGTGGGGCGCTGCAGGAAAAGCACCTGACTGCTAACCTAAAGGTCGGCCGTTCAAACCCGCCAGTAGCTCTTCAGAAACCCTATACAAGGTTGCTAATAGAACCGACTAGATGTCACTTAACCACCACATATTATCTTATATATCCCAATAATATATGCATTTATTGCTGGCAGTGAAATGCATAATATAAATGTGAGATTATTGAATTGTGAGCATTCTTTTTAAAGTAGCTGGTGCTCGTGCACAGAAGGAAAAACGGGACTCGACTTAACATATTTGCATGTCATTGTTGCACGTTTGGCAAAGAGCATACTGATCTACAATGTGCTACAGCCTCTGATAATTCCACGTTTCTCAAATAATAGTAAAATGAAGATTTTTTAAAAATCAAGAAAAAAGGCCAAATGCTTTACTAATTGGAATGTATACATCTGCATCTCTCCAAGTAATTAGGTAGTAGATGCCAAATCTATATACTGAACAAATATGAAATGTAAACTCCTTTTTGTTCAGCTACGAAAACTCTATTGGATTTAAGGAGACTTGGTAGCGTAGTGGTTACGAGTCTGGCTGCTAACCTCAAAGTCAGCAGTTCGAAACTACCAACCGGGAGTTTTAACTTCAACTACGAGTTGGAAACGACTTGAAAGCATTTAACATCAAGAAGTTTAATAGAAAGTCTTGGAAGGAAAACCAGCATTAAATCTGTTAGACTGTCACAGAGTCATTTCTGCCCGTTTGGGTTGTCTTGTCATCTTTATGGGAACAGATCGCTAGGTGGCTGTTATTGCTGTTTGTCATGGAGCAGCTGGGTGGGTTCGAATCTCCAACCTCTCATTTACATATCAATTGTAAATTCTTTTTTGTTTGTTTGTTTTTTGTTTTGCCAGTTTCACAGCCAGGATGAAGCCCCTCAATTTGTCCTTCTCTGCGTGTGGGTTTCTTGGCATCTACCACTTGGGGGCAGCATCGGCCCTCAGCCGACATGGCAAAAAACTGCTGGATGATGTCAAGGCCTTTGCTGGAGCTTCTGCCGGATCCCTGGTTGCCACGGTCCTTCTAACAGCACCAGGGAGAATCGAGGTAATGTAAGAGTAGCTGGGCCCCTAGGAAAGTCCGACCCGACCACAGAGACAAGGGTTGACTCTGCCAGAACAGAGTAGCTCCCGAAGCAATCTTTGGTTTGTGAACCATCAAGGTGGTAAGCAAGACTTTTAAATAGTCATCATTAGAAAGGTGTGCTTAGATTTTGGACCAGAGAATGAGTGATTTGAGGAGACTGTGAGACAGGGAAATAAAATACCACTCTGGATTTTCTGTTTCCTTTTAGTATTCCAGCTAGTTTTTTCAAAGCTATTGCTTCCATGCACAAGGATGAGAAGAAGTTTGTTGTTGTTGCAAAGTGTTGGCTAGCCAGTTCCAACTCATAGAATTTCCGAGGAGGGGCTGCTGGATTTGAACCGCTGGCCTTGTGGTTCAAACCGACCTTGGGATCCAATGCTTCTCCTCCAGCGCCACACCAGGACAACATGACAAGAGTGCAGGGACTGTTTTCAAGGTCTGGAAAATCTAAGTGATAGTTTTTCTTATTCCTGTTTACAGATAAGGATAGAAATCAGAAACACAGGCGTGCAATTTCTCTGCATTTTAACGGTCAGCAGCAGAAGAAAGCCCTGAATTCCAAGTAGTTTAGCTAGAAATAATGAAAATAAGCCTTCATTGGGTATTTAATGCAATCAAGGTTTTACAAATCTGTGTTCTGCTCTATAGATAGTGAGTTTGCATTTCCTGGCAGCGAGGTGGAGGAGACTGCATGTGCTAATGACTTGCCTACTCCAGAGGTTCAGAACAGCCCTCAAAAAACCTCCTGTGGTTAACTCCTTCTAGCCCAGGAGTGAAATAAAGTCCTTTGAAAATGTCATAATTCACAACTGCAAAATCTTGCTCTCACAGCGCTCGTGAGTTGCATAAAGAAGCAACCCTAATTTGAGGTCTGTGATTCAGAAATCCACTTCTCTTTTCTTCCTGCTGTGGGTTGAATTGTGTGTCTGTAAAATCTGTATTGCGGTCTCACTCCTAGATTTGTGACTGTCACTGTGGTTGGAAGGAAGGCCCTCTTTGTTTTGTTCCTGAGGCTATACCATTGTAGTTCTTTCTGTTAAGTGCCGAGGAATCATTCCAAGCCATAGCGGCGCTGTATAAGGTTTCCAAGGAACCGCTGGTGAGTTTGAACCACTGATCTTGTGGTTCAACCGACCTTACAGTCCAGTGCATTAGCCTGCAGCACCACACCCAGACTCCACTGCAGAGTGTGTCTTAACCTTAATCCCTTGTAAACTATCTAAAGGCCAGACAAGAGTTAGAACACAAACTTGGACTTGGAAGACAGGCTCTGTGAGGACCCCTGAGGAAGGCCGAGGGCTGCCCACTAGACACACCAAGGCCACCACTGTCTTCAACTCTAATGCGGCTGTTACAGAAACTCCACAAGAGGGCAGCTGTCACAAACACACTTACTCCCTCACAGTTTCCGAGGCTAGAAGCGTAGATCAGCTGTCGTCTCTTTTTAGCTTCTAGAGGTTGCTGGGAGAGCCCTGTGTGACTTGGCACCAACCTTCCCCTGGGTTTCGGAGGTTCTCAGTGCAGGGATCTGAGAGCCAAAGACTACACTTTACTTCCAGTTCTTCTTTGGTGGCAGTGGTTGTGTGCCTTAGCCACCCTGCCTAGGACTTCCAAGGCTATAAATCTTGCCTGGAGCAGAAAGCCTCATCTTGCCCTCTAATCGCTGCTGACTTCTCTCTCCTGTGAGCTCTTATAAGATAGAAGGTGTTGCAGGCCACCCCTCCAGGAAACACCCCTTACATCAGATCAGGGCTGTGATGGAATTAGGGGTTTGAACCTACCAGCAACTTCTTGAGACAAAGCTGAGACTGTCTGCTCCAGTAAAGATTGACCCCCTCAGAAACCCTGACTGAGAGGACTACTAGGAGCTGGAGTCAGCTTAATGGTAGGGGGTCAGTTCTGGTAGCCAGTTCTGAACCCTCCTGTTGGTCTATCACATCAGAGCACATCCTGGGGGCAGGGGGATTGGGGTGGGGGTCACATCCCTGCCACATCACATCATCATCCAACTGCAAACCACCAAGAATCGTGGCCCAGCCAAGTTGACACATACAAAGGGGCTTAAAAAATTTGGTGAAAAAAAAATTCTGTTACCTTTTCATTTCATTTTTTCACCAACTTTTCTAAGCCCCTCATATTTGGGGGTGGGGGACAGTTCAGTCCATGACTCAATGGCCAGCAACTGAATTTTAGCTTCCAGAACTGTGAGAAAATAAAATTCTCTTTTTTAAAGGCTAAGTTCTAGCAGCATTGAGGAGGCTGATTTACAGGGTCGCTCCGAGAAGGAACCAACTTCGTGGTACTTAGCAACAGTAAGGAAAGGGACGAAAAGCAGGAACAATTGTAAAGGATGAGAACTTGAAGTCAGAAAACCGATAAACCAACTAACCCCACACAAACACACACTGGGAATTGAACTGTGGCCTAGTTCCTTCTAGAATTTGGGTTTCATTTCTTTTCACTTTTCGGGAGATGCCATTGTATTTCTGTGTAGACTGGTTAAGACTCAGCAGTAGATCTCACATTGGAGAAACATCTTTCCCATGTTGCTTCAGGTAACTCCCTCTGTCATCCTGGGATTGTGTGTGTGTGTGTGTGTGTGTGAGAAAATTTGAGCACCAAGACATACATCGATTTCTGTGTCGGGACCCATGCTCTGGGTACTTCCTCCTGTTGTGTTAGCGTTCTCCCTACCCTGTCTCATCACCACTGACTTCCGCTCGCTGTGCCCCACAGCTTCCATTTTTGCTGTAACCTTTGTGCTGTTGGTGTGATCTCAGGAAGAGAATTCTTGAAAGAGGTAGGTACAGTGTGTCTGGCAGCCATTCTTTATTCATTGAGCTAACCTCTTGTTTCCAAATAACTTCATGGACTACTTTAGGTTCCAGACTTAAAGGCTATTTCCAGGCAGTAGATTTGGGGCTTCCTGTAATCTCAATGCATCTGGTTTCCAATAAAAAATTTACATTCTGTTTAACAGTTTCCCTCCTTTTAATCAAGAGCCTTCCATTAGTTCCCTGGTGAAAACGTTCAGTAATGTTCACTGGGCACCAATCATTTCTTCTGATCTCGTGAGGCCTATGACCATTTCCTTCTCTGAATCCTGGGTCCCCATCAAGTGCTCCTGGTGTACAGATACCGATTGGTTTTCTGGTCCCCTAAAATTGACAACCTCGGAATCTACACAGGGTTGCTATGGGTCAGAATGGATGTGATGGCAGTGGGTTTGGGTTTGGGTAGAGCACGAGGTTCCGAGGGGCCTGCTTACCGCAGTCTTTCAGGGTGAAGGGGCCCTGGTGGCACTGTGAGTTAGGCATTGGGCTGCTAGACCGGTAGTTCAAATCCACCAAGTGCTCTTGAGGAGACGATTAGGCTGCTGCCCCTAAAATAGACAACTTCGGAATCCCTCTTGACAGGGCTGCTGTGATATGGAATCAACTCAGCGGCAGTGGGCAGCTGTGGACTGGAAGCCGCAGCATAGTTGGAATGTATGAAGTATGAGTTGGGTCGCCAGGGCTTGGAAGCAGTGGGAGAACACAGCCGCAGAACTCCCCACAGTTGTGTGATATCAGGACATTGCCCATTTGCCTCAGTTTGAGGCCGAGAGATCTCTGAGACGGAGAGAGTTGTGTGTAATCAGGTGCAATGACCTGTTTGTTTCTGTCTCGTTGGTCCACGGGTGACTCGGTTGTGTGGTGTCATGCAGGATGCTGGTACCACAGGGAGAGGAACTCTTTCCAGGCGGTGCCCAGCAAAGAGTCTCGTTACCTGTTGTTGTTGTTGTTGTTGTAAAGTATCATCAAGCCAGTTTCAACTCATAGCAACCCTGTACAGAGTTTCCAAGGAGCTACTGGTAGGTTTGAACCACCGACTTTGCAGTGAGCGGTCTAGTGCTTATCCTGCAGCACCACACCGGGGCTCAAACAACTCTGTACTTTAGTGTTGTGTGTTGTTGTGACATGCCATCAAGTTACTTCTGACTCACAGCGACCCTGTATAGGGGTTCCGAGGAGTGAGTGCCTGGTGGGTTTGAACCACCCGCTTTTCGGTTAGCAGTCCAGTGCTTATCTTACAGCACCACACCGGGACTCTTCTCTTTATCTAGTGTGTCCTTCTCCCATGCCAAGCAAATCTTTAGTCATTGCAAGCAAAGTTACTTTTGTTGTTCTGTTTAGTCTATGAAATATTTCACTGGTACGATTGCTTTTCTGGTTTTTACGGGTTTTCTTAGTAAATTCTGTTCTAATTACTTAGCTCCGCTCTCGCTGATGGTGTAGGTTCCCAGAGCTCTGTACCGTTGTGACAAATCCAGGGGTAATTAATCCCGTCCTTGGCTGGTGCGTGAATAATTAACAGAAGCACCTGATGCCGAGTGTATTTTCTGCAGAAGGCAAATGTAGGCATTGGTGTGGCAGAGTGGAAGCCTGCAGGCATTTCCTCAGGCCTCCCAGTCAGCAAGGTGTGGTGAGAGACTGTCCTGAGGGACACAGACAAGGTCCCTGTGTGTGTGTGTGTGTGACAGAGGGGGTGGGGGCGGGGGCTGTGGGCAGGAGCGCTTGCCCATTGGCTGCTGACCTACAGGTTGCCTGTATTAACTCACCCAGTAGCACTACGGAAGAAAAGCCTGGTGTTCTGCACCAAGAAAATGTCACAGTGCAGCTCTGCTTTGTAAGCCGGGGGCACCATGAGGGAATGCAGTCAAGGACAGTGGGGCTGGGCCGGCTTTTAGTTTGGTCCTAGACACAGTGGACGCCCCAAGATGAATAAGTCCACTCAGTTGTGTGTGCATACCTCTGCCTATAGTTCACACCGGAGAAGACACTGAGTGGGCTGTTACTTATCGTTACCCGTTGTGACGTCGACCCCAGTCCACGACACTGCTGATGCTGTAGGATAAGTGCTGGATGGCTAAGCACAATGTCAGCAGTTCAAACCCACCAGGCACTCTAGGAGAAAGGTGAGGCTTCTGCCAAGATTTACAGACTCAGAAACCCTGTCCAGGGTCACTGTGAGTCAGAACCAACTCGATGACAATGACCTTGTCCAGGGTCACTGTGAGTCAGAACCGACTCGATGACAATGAGCCTGGAAGTTTTGAATCTTCATGAGAGAAGACCGTCTGGTCTTTTCTCCCTTGGAGCTGCTAGGTGGATTTGAACTGCCAACTCTTCTGGTTAGCATTTGAGGAACATTTTTCTACCATGCCACTAGAGCTCCTTGGTCAGCATCCCAGCGACATAGGAGCGTCTGCGAACACAGGGCGGGGGCCTCACAGGAGGCTCAGAAGCTTTTCTCCCTCCTCCTGCCCCATCGTTGTCTTTCTCCCAGATAACTGGGTGGCCCCTCTCTGTCTGTGTTGTGAGGTGGTGGTCATCAGGGAGGCACGGGCCTGTGGTGCCATGCACAGGCAGGTTCTGAGGACGAGGACATCTTTGGGCGGGAGCGGGTGTCACTCTATGTCCCTGTAATGCTGCACAGGGATTACAGAAGTACAGGAGAGCAGGGGTGAAGGAGCCCAGTCTACACCCAATCCCAGAGCACCCCCAGTGCCCGGCTCCGTGCACGGTCAAGTGAGTGAGCTATGCAGAGTGAAAACCTGAAGTGGCATCTCCTCCTCCAGCCCTCTCTACTCTACTGGGTTCGCTGATCCATTGCAGTGGTCGTGGAGAACTCAACGACCATCCTCACACTGCGGGGTATGAGGGAGTTAGGTTAGCCTGCAGACTCAGACAGTCACCATCCTCACACTGTGGGTTATGAGGGAGTTAGGTTAGCCTACAGGCTCAGACAGTCACCATCCTCACACTGCGGGGTATGAAGGAGTTAGGTTAGCCTACAGGCTCAGACAGTCACCATCCTCACACTGTGGGTTATGAGGGAGTTAGGTTAGCCTGCAGACTCAGACAGTCACCATCCTCACACTGCGGGGTGTGAGGGAGTTAGGTTAGCCTACAGGCTCAGACAGTCACCATCTTCACACTGTGGGGTGTGAGGGAGTTAGGTTAGCC
>NW_006408536.1:29772281-29792065 GCF_000296735.1 Chrysochloris asiatica
CTCAGACAGTCACCATCCTCACACTGTGGGGTATGAGGGAGTTAACAAGTTAGCCTACAGACTCAGACATGCTCAGAGCATAGCCCTTTGGTCAGGTCTCTCTGCCCGGCCCTGTAGGGATTACTGATAAATGCCCACAGGACACACCATTCCACCGTAAGCCTCAGCCTAAAGGCACTCAGCTCTAGCTCTGTGGGTCAGCAAACCTGGTTGTTGTTAAGTGCCTTCAAGCAGGTTCCAACCCATAGTAATCCTGTATAGGGTTTCCAAGGAGCAGCTGGTGAGCTTGAACCACCGACCTTATGGTTGAAACCAACTTTATAGTCTAGCGCATTAGCTCACAGCACCAAGCCAGGACTCCTCAGCAAACCTAGCTCCCCCAGTTTACTGCCTGGAGGCGCCCCACTCTGTAAGTGAACATCCTTCCCAAAGTCACTCTGCTTTCCTCACTGTATGGCCAGGGAAGACCACCGTTTTGTGTGGTGTTCTAGTTTAGCTGTGGGTTCCGCTGCGGCTGCTCCTCTGCTCTCCTCCAGTGCATAGCTTTCTGTCCCTGGGCTGAGGAGGCTCACTGCACTGATCTCAGGAGCACCCCACCCTCCTTCTTTTCTTCTTGCTGGTAGCAAGATCCCCACTCTGCTTCTGAGATGGCTCGTTGCAGACCCTGCAGAATGATACCACTGACCCATCTCTCATTAGATTTCTAGTGTTTACAATGAGCAGTCTTGTTAACAATCGCTCACAAGTGAATCGTAAGGCGGGATGCTTCCACTCTGTCTTGTAGAGTCTTCATGAGTAGGAATCCCGAGGGTTTTCAGTCGGTGTGAAGGTACTTTTACAAAACGTCAGGGTCCAGACCTGACCCCCATCCACTGGTTCCATGCACATGGACTACCGCCATCCCTTCTGCTGGTGCTGATACTGCATTCATCCATGCGGGGGCAGAGCTGACCCAGTGCTGGCTCAGGTAGAATGACCCCCTTGCATATGGGACACCCAGGTTTGATTTCCGGCCATGTACAGCCACCACCCATTTGTCAGTGGAGGTGTGTGTGTTGCTGAGATGCTGAACAGGTGTCTGTGGAACTGCCTCGCTGACAGTAGGAAGAAAGGCCTGGCTATCTCCTTCTGAAAATCAGCCCATGAAAACACCACAGATCCCAGCAGCCTGATCCACAACTGATGTGGGCATGGCAGAGGCCCAGGTAGTGTTTCGTTCCATTTTAGACGGCAGTCCGGTCTGACTCTGTAAGTTGTTAAGTTGTTGTTAAGTGTCGTCGAGTCGGTTCCGACCCATAGCGACCCTGTACAGGGTTTCCGAGGGTGTAAATCTTTACGGGAGTAGAAAGCCTCATCTTTCTCCCGCGGAGCGGCTGGTAGTTTCGAACCGCTGACCTTAAGGTTCGCAGCCTGATTCGTAACAGGTAACAATAATTACCAACAACAACGATAGCAGAAGTATAGATTGCATGCTCGAGGGCATGGAATCGGAGTGGGAGAGGAGGCTCATTTGTGTTGGGGGCCCTGTAGGAGAATGTGGCACGGTTGAATGAGGACTGGGCCCTGGCGGATTGTCCAGATACGCAGGACGCCACGTGAGAGAGCACGAGAAGATTTGGGAGTCCACTGTGGTGAGAAGTCATGCTCTGTGGAGCAGGAGTGGAGGGAGGGCCCGGGCACCTGGGGGGGCAGGCACAGCTGTGTAAGAGGGTGGAGGCCGAGTCTGCAGTGGGGCGTGTACTTCTAGAACCCAGACGGCACGTCGGAACCTGGAGTGTGTTTTTGACATGGCGTACGGCTGTTGCTAGTTACCACCCAGTTGATTCCGACTCGAGCTGACCCCACGTGATGTGTGCAGCCGGGAATTACATTCCACAAGAATGTCAAAGCTGTGACCTTCCAGAGGCAGATCACCAGGCCTTTATCCTGACGTGCCTCTGGGTGTGGGTTTGAACCTCCAACCTTTTGGCTGATACTTGACTGCTGAAGCGCTTGGGCCAACCCTGCCTTTGTCAAAGTGTTGTTGTGAAGTGCCATCAATTGGGTTCCAACTCATAGTGACCCTGAATTGGGTTTTCGAGGAGCAGCTGGTGGGTTCGAACCGCCGCTCTTGTGGTTCGCAGTCCAGTGCTGATCCTGTCACACCACACCCTCATTTATCCCCTTTCTTTTTTCAGGAATGTAATGAATTCGTCTACAAGTTTGCAGAAGAAATCCGAAGGCAGTCTTTCGGGGCAGTCACACCTGGCTATGACTTTGTAGCGCGTTTGAGGTACATATCCTGTGTGTCCCCCCGAGAACTCTAGGAAGATGGGGTGCTACTGGCTTCCTGTGACAAGCTCAGCAGCCTCTCTGCTGAAACACTGAATAGCACTTCAATAATTAACGGTGAATGATGCGGCTCGCTTCTCCTTCTTCCTTAGAAGCGGAATGGAGCTGATTCTGCCGCCCAATGCTCATGAACTGGCCCAGAACCGACTCCATGTGTCCATAACCAACACCAGGACCAGGGAAAACTACTTGGTCTCCCATTTTGCCTCCAGGGAAGACCTCATTAAGGTAACAGTGCAGTGAGCAGACTTTGGGGGTGTCAGCCTCGGTTGTGTGGAGTGGAGAGCTCCTACTCAGAGACACAGACCAGTGAGTGGTTGTTGTTAAGTACCGTGGAGTTGGTTCTGACTCACAGCGACCCTGCACAGGGTTTCCGAGGCTGTCAATCTTTACAGGAGCAGAGCGCCTCATCTTTCTCTCATGGAACTGCTGGTAGTTTTGAACTGCTGACCTTGAGGTTAGCAGCCCGATTCGTAAACCAAACCAGTGAGAGCTATAACTAAATGGGGCTGCTTGGTTTTGTCGAGTCTGGAAAGTTTTCCATCTTTGACTGGATGCAGCTGAACCCTTTCCTGCCACTATGTTAGTGTGCAACAATCAGTGCTTTCTTACTCTGGCAGGCTCCCGCCTTAACCTGGTTACGGTTTCCACAGGTTCCACTGTGCAGCAGGCCTGGGGACGAGCGTAGGTTCGGTTCTGGACCTCGGCAGTACATTGAAGGTCGCAGTAAAGGGAACCACACACATATGTTGGTGTCCCAGTGCGCATTAAAGTGGTGTTGGCATGAGACCATGGCCTGTTGACGAGCTCTGGTGGCACACTGGGTTCAGTGTCAGGCTGCTAACTGAAAGGTCAGCAGCTGAAATTCACCAGCCACTCCTGTGGAGGAAGAGGGATGGGGCAGTTGGCGTCCAGCAAGTTTTCCAGCCTCGGTAGCCCTCCTCTGACCTCTAGGGTCGCTGGGAGGCAGAGTCCAGTTCACAGCCAGGGTTTTGTGAGTAGACCATGAAGTATGCCAACAGCATGACGAAGGCCTTGGGGATGCGGTAAGAATGCCCCGGGCAGGACACAGAGACATAAAGCGAGCACTGTATCATGGGGAAATGGCACAGATACACTTGCTCCATGCAGGGCTGCTCCAAACCTTCGCCAATGTTGGGGAAAAAAAAAAAAAAAAAGCAATGTTATTTGCTGAGCGCAAAAACACAGAGTGTGATAAACAAGGTGTGTATCTGCAATTCCTGTGTGTAGGGAGAGCAGGACCCCATCCCTGAGGCCGCTGCCCCATCACCCACCTGGGAGGCAGGAAGTGCCCAGTAGACGATGCCCTAGAGGAATGGACCAAACACTGACCCTCAGGCCACCTCAGGCCCTGCTGGCCTCCAGAGTCCTCTGAGGAACCCTGGTGGCGCAGTGACTGAGTACTCGGCAGGGAGCCCAGTGTTCCTGTCATGACCTTTGACCTCCTCCTTACAACAAAAAGCAGGTGCCTAGTGAAATTTGTTGTTGTTAAGTGCCGTCAGTAGGTTCTGACTCATAGCTCATAGCAACCCTGTATAGGGTTTCCGAGTAGCAGCTAGTGAATTTGAACCACTGAAGTTATGGTTCAGACCAACTTTATGGTTCAGTACTTATCCTACAGTACCACGCCAGGACTCCTGGTACAATTTAGTAGCAATGAAAACTAAGTAAAGCAACCCAAATCGGTTGCCAGAGAGTCAATCCAGGTGCATTCCAGCTCAAGCCCCTGCGGAGAATTTGTATTGCCACCTCCAGTAGGCAGAATAAAAATCTACGCGGACACAAGATTTCCCAGGGGACCCTAATGAGCTCCCTGGGAATCTCGGGAAACTGTAGAGAGAGCTGATTCAAAGCCTCAGTCAGTCCCTGCCAGCTCATGGCCACAGACATGAAGTGTCTCCCCAGTTTTCAGTAACTCATTTTTCTGAAGTACATCACCAGACCTTTTTCCTGAGGCTCCCCTTGTAGATTCGGACCACTAACCTTTCCCGGTCGGAGCCGAGCATGTTAGCACCGTGTGGCAGTGACAGACAGGTCCTGGGACCTGTGGTCTGGGTAAGAGCTTTACCTACACCACCGCACTTGAGTTTGCTGACGATAATTCATAAACAGCTCCAGCAGCACATCGGCAGGGAGCTGCCCAAAGTCCAAGCCGGATTCAGAAGAGCACGTGGAATGAGGGATATCATAGCCGATGGCAGATGGGTCTTGGCTAAAAGCAGAGACTACCAGAAACATAATTGCTGGTGTTTTGTTGACTATGTAAAGGCTTTCGACGGTGTTCATCTTAACAAATTCTGGATGAGAACTTCTCAAGGGGATGGACAGACACAGTGGCCGTAGTCCTAGGGTCACACATAACAATTGTGAGGACAGCGCAGGACCGGGCAGTGTTTGGTTCACCTGTGCTCTGGGTCGCTATGAATTGGAGCCAATCCTGTCACAACTAACAACAACAACAACAACAGTCTTTACAAAACCCAACGGCCACATCTTCCTCCCGGGGAGTTGCTGGGAACAGAGGTGTATCTATGCGAAAAAGCACCTGCGAGGAGCACTGAAATTGCACCCCTGTCCAAGCCCCTGACTCCTGCCCCTTAGAGAACTTTACCATCCGCAAGTCAAGCTCGTGCGTCTTCCCATCACCACAGTACGTCACTGCACGCCAGTCACTGCTCCGTCCGCTTTTCGCTCATGAACATCAACCTGTAATGATCTCAGCATCTTTTTCTTCAGTCTTTTTCCTGTCTCTACACTCAGCAGAGCAGGATCAGTGTGACATAACCCAAGGAGACTCTCAAGTATGACAGTCCTCATTTGAACATGCCAAATGAACTCTCCAGCTGGCAAGGATTCATAGGAAAATGGCTCAGTGGGGCCCAGCCACGTACTAACCTTACACAGCTTGGATACGCCTCTGGCTGGCAAGTTAGAAGGGCCAAGTTTTCCGTTAGCAGCCGTCTTGGTTCTCTTACTGCTGGTGGCTGGCATTAGCAACCCGGAATGTATTCGCTCACAGCTCAGAAGGCTACAAGTCTGAATTCAGAGTGCTGGCTCTGGAGGAAGGGCCCCGTCTCCTTTCACCATCTGCAGGCCCCGCATTCCTCGGCGATCTCGGTGTGTCTTGACACCAGTCTTCCCTGGATGTAGGAGCTTCACTGTACAGGAACCCCAGGTCCAAGGCAGGCAGCCTACTCCTGGATCTTGTTTCTTGGTGGCAACCGGTCCCTCACTCTCTACCCACTTCCTTCTCCTTCTATCTCTTGTAAGAGAAAAGATATTGGAGACCACCTCCGTGGGACTCTCCTGTACTTCACATCAGGGTCCTGGTGGGATTAAGGGACTCATTACCCCCAAGAAGTGTTCCTGGTATAGTGCTGTGGGTTAATGCGCTGGACTGCAAAGTCGGTTTGAACCACATGTCGGCTGTTCAAGCTCACCAGCCATTCCTTGGAAACCCTATACAGGGTCGCTATGGGTCAAAACTGATTTCACAGCAATTAACAACAACATCACCAAGAAACAAGAGCCAGGAGTGGAGTGCGTTCTTTGTCCCTGGGGTCCCTTTGAAGCTCCCAGATCCAGGGAATAACAACCTGGTGTGGTGTTGTGGACTAATGCATCAGGCTGCAAAGCCATTTGAACTGCAAGGTCGGTGGTTCAAGCTCACCAGCCACTCTTTGGAAACGTTATATAGGGTCGCTATGGGTTAGAGCCCACTCAGGTGTGGTGCTGCAGCATAATGCACTGGACCACAAGGTCCATGGTTCAAACCCACTAGCTGCTCCTCGGAAACTGTATACAGGATTGCTATGAGTTAGAGCCCACTCAGGTGTGGTGCTGCAGCATAATGCACTGGACCACAAGGTCCATGGTTCAAACCCACCAGCTGCTCCTCGGAAACCCTATACAGGGTCACTGTAAGTCGGAACTGGCTTGATGGCACTCATCAACAAACAACATCTCACCTTTGCAGGTGCAGTGGCTCCATACGATAAGCACTGGACTGTGAACCACAAGGTCCAGTGTTTGAGCCACCAACAGCTCTGAGGGAGAAAGATGAGGCTTTGAGCTGCCACAAAAGATTTAAAAGCCTCATAACCCTACAAAAGGTCACTATGAGTCTAAACCAACTCCACGGCACTTAACAACAACGACATCCCACCCTTAATCCTCTTATTGTTTGATCACATCAGATCACATCCTCGGGGGGCATCACAGAAATGCCAGACACCTGAGAATCATGTTCCAGCCAAGTGACACCTATTTTGGGGGAAACACCATTCCATCCATGAAAGCTGTACACGGTGATGAGAGCAGCCAGCCTCATCTCTGTGGAGCGACGGGTGGATCTGAACCACCTACCTTGCAATGATCAGCCCACAGCCCCACCTGGCTCCATGTATTACAATTGCCTGTTGTTGTTAAGTGCTGTTGAGTTGGTTCATGCTTTTAGCGACCCTGTATAGTGGCCGGTGGGTTTGAACTGCCGACCTTGAGACTGGCAGTCCAGTATTTATCCTACAGCCACATCAGCAGCTTAATTTATAAAGAGAAAAGGAGCTACGTGCTACATGGGGAGTAACTTTGCGAAAACCTCAGCATGGTAGGTGGCCGGCCCGCTAGCATTGCTAACCCTGGGTTGCAGTGCTCAGCTCCAGTCACGGGGACAAATGGCCTTGCTCTTCATCCCTGAAGAGCCCCCTTTCTGATTTCCTGAGTCTGGGAGTGCCACACCTCCCAGGGCAGTGGGGTTTTCCAGATGATATGAAAGGTTTAGGAGAACGTTCTGGATGCAGCCCAATGCAGCACCTGAACCGTTAGACACGGAGGCCTCTCGGTGTGCTCAGTGAGGTACACCCACGTATGTAGTAGGATTGAATGCACTGCTTCTGGTTCTGAGATGCAAACCCTCAAGCAAGGGTCTTAGGGAGACCCCAGGTGCTCAGGACCACCCCCAGCTGCCCGCCAGCAAGGAAGTGGGGCCTTGGGTCATTCAGGTGCAGAAAACCACCGTCTGTCAGCACCTCCAGGATCAAGCGAGCAGACCCTCATGCGGGGCCCTCGGGAAGCCATGCAGCCCCGGGCACCTGGATTCTGTCCTGCAAGACCCTTCTGTGTCCTGGCCGCAGAACTGCAGGAAGCGGCGTTGGCATTGCGTTAGGCCTCCACATGTGTGAAAACTAGTGAGGACAGCAGTTGAAAACGATTGCTGTGTGTCAGCCGACTCCCCCCCCCCCAGCTTCCTTGTCTGGGGTACGAGCTGATCAGCCAATGGTGTCATTGCTTGAGTTCACTGAGAAGAGACGGGAGGTAGTGGACAGAAACGTGGCCCTCCTTCTAAGGAGAATATGGAAAACAGAATACTTATCCTGGTGATCTAAGAAGCATGTACCAATGTTTCCTACAATAAGCCTTCACCATTTAAAGAGCTACGACTAGCAGGGTGGGTTTTGATTACTACAACAAAGGAGTTTGAATCTGCATGTGGAAAAGTCACGGAGCATTGCCCAGGATGAGTGCGGGCGGGCGAACAGTGGGGCAGGAGGGAAGAGAGCAAGCTCCGAGGTGGAAGACAATAAGCCTGCCTTGGGCATCAGGAATCCTAGTGGCCCAGAGTTCAAAAGCTCAGCTGCCAACAGAGGGGTCGGCGGTTCAGTCCCACCCAGAGGCTCCTTGGGAGAAAGACCTGGCGCTCTGCCTCCGTAAAGAATTTGTTGTAGTTATTTAGTGTTGTCAAGTCAGTTCTGACTCATAAGGACCCTGTATAGAGTTTCCGAGGAGTTGGTGGGTTTGAACTGCCTACCTTGCATTTCAGTCCGACCTTGTGGTCCAGTGCTTATCCTACAGCGCCACTCCAGGACTCCCCTTGTAAAAAAATACAGGCTAAGAAACCCTCAGAGTCCATGAGACAGCACCCTGGGTAGGAGGGTAGGAGGGTTATTGAGCTCGTGTGATAGAAGAGTCCTGGGGGGGCTTGTCTCAGGGGGCTTGTCTCAGGTGGAGCTATGCACAGAGGGTCGAGTGGATACTGAACCGGAGGAGGACAAAGCCACCTGCACATCCTTCCTGTAGATGGAGTCTGGAGGCTCCCGACACGAAGCAGCTGCCCTTGTGAGATTGCAAGACCCGCCCGTGGACACACAGCCCCCCTCCAGTGTTTGTTGTGCATACGTGACATCACCAGCCATTGGGGGCCAACCGACCACAGCCAGTCCTAGGTGACCCTTTTTGCCAACGTCAGCAGGCTCTTCAGGAGGTAAACCTGCCTCAGAGGAGCTCATGTTTTAATGCATCGTGCTGTGGTCTGCTGGTGCTCCACTGAGTGTCTGGATGGGTACAAGTCATTGAAATCTTCACCTTCCCCATCAGGGCATCATGGTCCTACTGGGAATGTCAGTGGTGTACAGATGTGGAGCAGGGTGTCCCCGGACCTACTGGGAATGAGTGTGGTGGACAGATGTGGAACCACGTGGCCAAGGTTGATCATCTGAACCGTCCAGTGGCACTGGGGAAGAAAGGTCTAGCCATGTGCCTCCACAATGACAACAACCAAGAGAACCTGAAGGAGCTGATGTGCTCTGTGGCCGCGGAGTCGATGGCCAAGGTGTGGGGTTTTCTTGGCCCTACACAGAGTGAGGGTTATTGGTGAGCTCAATCTCCCCGGGAAGACATGAGATGGGACGTAAGAAAAGCACACATTGAGGCCCAGTTCCATCTCCTCCTTTCCAGAATCCTATTTGCCAGCAGTAAAATAGCTGTAAGTGAAGTACACATCAGAGAAATTGCTTAGTCCTTAAATATCCCGAGCTCATTTCCCCCTAAACTCGGTTTGATGTCCAAATCATCAACAAGGCCTGTGAAAGGAGATCAAGCTACAGTGGAGCGGGTCCATTGATTGGCGGAGTCACAGCTGTTCCAGCGTGATCACTGCCTGTCTCGTAGCACTGAGGAGGGACCTCACTGTTACTGACTGCAGCTGTAATTGAAGAGCACTTTTCATCCACACATCCCCAAACAATTGAGCATTAACGCGTGAGTCTTTGACATGGACTGAAATGCTCCTGGTTCGAAGGGGAGGGATTTGGTTTCTGTGGGGCACCTCAGTGTTTGGAGCATAATTGTAATAGTTATTCAAAGAGCGTCTCTGGTCCTTTAAAGAGCTCTAAGCACAGTTGTTCCATGTTGTGCATGCTCTCCACAAATTGTCTCAGTTTGCAGGGCCGTGTCAAGTTACAGTCGTGGAATAACGTCATTAAGTTGCTACAGGTATTTGCAAAGTGTGCCGAGCTGTTACTGTGGTCTATAACAGACTAGCTAGTGGATGATCGGGTCAAATATGGCCAGGGCGAATGCAGGGGCCTAGACTGCAAGCAAACGTTCTGTGAAACCGAACCGCTGGCTCATGCTCCTGTGATCTTGAACAAGTCATGTGAGTTTATCCTCACAAGCCCTGCCCACCTGTGAAATGAGCACATGAAGGTACTGTCACGTCACTCTAGTGTGGTACCCCAGTCAAAGCCAACGTTCTGAGAGGAATGGCACCTTCGGAAGGCGGTTGTGTCTACATGGACTCTTGCTCTAGGCTGTCAAGCCATCGTGAGCAATCATGCAGTAATACCAGCAGCCGCTCTGCCCCCGTGAAGCAGTGCTGCACGTGAGTGTGCAGCCCACCTCTCCGTACACAGGGAGCCTCGCAGTGGGCCTCCCGTGCCCACAAGTTGTGTCTGAGTCACGGCGGACACGTGCACAGCAGGAGGAAACGCGCCTGGCCCCACACCGTCCTCAGCATTGTTGGGGTGATGTTTGCCCCTTTCGTTGGGGCTGTACCGCCCATCTCTTGCAGAGTGTCCTCCGCCTTCGCTGACCTTGATCTGACCAACCACAGTGTCCTTTTTTAGCAACTGGGGGCTTCAAAAGGTGCCTTTATAAATGTTGTCAAAAGATTGTGGGATTTTCCCACCAACTTTTCAAATTCACCATTACTGTTGAGTCAGATTCAACATAGTGACCCTTTAGGACAGAGGAGAACTGCCCCACTGGGGTGTTCCAAACTTCTCCACTGGGGTGTTCCATTTATGAAATCAGGATGCCACATCTTTCTCCCACAGACCAGCTGGTGGTTTCAAACTGCCGACCTTGTGGCTAACAGCTAAGCGCTGAACTACTACACCACAGGACTCCTTCGACTAAATATACAAAGAGACAACACACTATCCCCGCCCGTGGCATCTTGTTAGCAGGGAGGTGGGGGTGAAGGTGGAGTTTCTGTGTGAGTAATTCGGTTCTAAGCGCAGTGCCAGGGTGCAGAAATGAACACATCATGGAACAGACTCCGGCTGTGGTGCACTGTAACTCTGGAAGGGTTTTCCTGTGAAAATCACGTTACGCTGGTGTCTGGTCTGTAATTTAGTTGCAGTTCAGAATAAATAGCCTCTTTGAGAGCTGGCCTCAAAAATCATACCTATAATATTGTTTCTTGGAGGAAAATGCTTTCTGAGTTCTCCATCATTCTGAACGGATGATTTACAAATCAGTTTGGGGCCAAGATCCACTTTCAAATAACACCTGTTCAAGAAGGGGGAAGAAAAAAAAAATCTCATGAAATCTCTGACAATAAACAGTCCTAAAATCTTTGCTTTTCTCATTTGAAAGATTGTAGCTGAAATACTCTACATATCTAATGTTGTTTCTTCTCAAATACAATTCCACTGCCAAGAAACAATGGCATTTCCCTGACATGAAAGCTGCCGGAGTCCTAGTTGTACCACAGGAAGAACGGGCCATTTCCTAAATGACGATGAGGGCTGGGTGAAGGTCGACAGAGCACATCAGTTTTCCATTCTACAATTCAGATCCATTTTGTTTCTGGTCATTGATTGCTGTCCTCACAGTGTAACATCACTTTTCCCACTTGCTTTCTCCTCCCCTCTTGCTTTTCTGAACCATGTCCTTGGGCAAGAGCTGCCCAACTATTCTAAGAACTGCATACCTCTCTGGTATTATTAGTCCCCCTGTAGATCTGTTATTTGAATGAAAATTGAGCCACAGGGGACCCAAAGGGTGACTAACGGTCATATTCATGGGCTCCACCTGCCTCTATCCAACCAGTAAACCCATGAGAGGTTACCTAAGGTACAACTGTTGGTCTCTCCTGTCCGAAGGGGAAAATGGCAAAGACAGTTGAAGACGCATGGAGACAATGGGCTAAGGGACCACAGGAACATCGCTGTCCGTGGTCCTGAGACTGGAGTGCTAGGTGGTGCCCAGTGATCATGACCAACTGCTCTGAAGGTCCTAGGGGGAAATGTGGAACAAAACTCAAGTCTTATTTGACTCTTAAATGGAAGCCCAGAGTATAGTTGGCAAGGAGCCCTAGTGGCACAGTGGGCTATGATTTGGGCGGTTAGCCAAAAGTCAGCAGTTCAAACCCACCAGCCACTCCATAAAAGAAAGATAAGACTTTCTGCTCCTATAAAGATTTACAGCTTCCTCAGAAACCCTATACAGGGTCACTCTGAGTTGGAACCTGACTCGTCAGCACACAGACACCACCAAACAGAGTATAATTGCTGTCCTTTGTGGCTGCCACCACTTGTTAACATACCGCAGCTGGGTCCCTAAGGGTAGGCAACGTGTTGTCCTCTTAGGAACAACCTGGTGGCATTGGGAAATCAGATGCAGTTTTGTTTTACTTTTGCGGGGGGTGCGGCACTCAGAAATATATAATAATTTAAACAACCAAAGGGCACATTCTGCAAGCCTGCCTCCTGGCCACCAGCTCTCAGTCCCTCTCTTTCCATGAAGCTAGAGTCCTCAGCTGCTCCCTCTCTGGTGTTGCTGCTTCTCTCAATAGGGTCCCACATTCTGCTTGTGCTCTTTCCCCTTGATGGCCCTAGGATCCTCTATTTCTGTAATGTAAGAGTAACTACTACCCCATTTTTGTTACAAAACTTCTACCTTTACAATTGTGACAGTCACAATTAGTCATGTTAACAGTTACTCACTACTGAATCATAAGAATCTTATCCCCATCTCTTTTCACCAGACCCATGTAGACAAGATGAAGACTATTCCGTGGGGATTCTACCTTCCCCCGCACCCTCTTAAACTAAACTCCTTCTTGAAAGCTTGTAAGCCAGTCACTTCATGCCTTTATCGCCCCCTCATTTTAGGTAGCCAATGTCTAAGTTGCCCGTCCCTATCTGCCCTGTGTACAGAGGGGTTAGCATTGATACTTGATGTGAAGACTCCTTCCCTCTCTGTTGATCAGATACAGTTTTTAAACAATCTTAACTGTCTATGTTAACAACAAAGAAAGCCACAGCATTTCCTGTCAAGGTGATTTTCATGTGGTAGCCCATGTGTGCAGAACACCACTGTGCTCCACCGTGTTTCCAAGTGCCGTCATCTTTCAGAAGCAGATTGCCAGGACTTTCTTCCAAGGCGCATCTGAGTGGACTCAAACTGTCAGCTCCTTCATTGAGTGCCTGAGTACTTTGTGCCACCCAGGGGCTCCACTCCAATGAGCCATTCAGTTTTTTCAGTTCGTCTAGACTCTGGCAGGTCGACTTTACCTGATGACTTGGTTGTCATCTAACATTGAAATGCTGATTGTGCTTTGGTGAAGTTGCTGATTCAGGGTGCCTTACCTTATACACCTCTCTTTAGGACCCTTTTGGATATTTAAAAAGCTGTCTTTTATGTAAAACCAGAAAACCCATCGATCATCAAGCGGATTTGAACTCCTGAGGAACCTACAGAATAGATTAAAATTCCTCCATTGGGTTACCCAGGGCTGAGAATCTTTAAAGAAGCAGATGACCTCAAAGTGGTGGGTGGGTGGGAACCGCTAACCTTTTGGTTAACAGCTCAATGCTTAACACACGGCATCAGCAGGGCAGCACTTCTTAGTTGTTGTTAATGTTAGGTGCCGTTGAGTCCGGCCCACTGCTGCTGCCACTGTGCCAGCCCATCTCGTTGGGGGTCTTCTTCTTTTTCTCTGACCGTCAACTTTCCCAAGCATGATGTCCTTCTCCAGTAGACTGGTTCCTCCCAACAACATTTTCAGTGACCCTCTACTTTCAGTTAGGTATATGCACTTGTGTATTAAGAGTCCTGGTGGCACAATGGGTTAAGCGCTCGTCTGTAAACTGAAAGGTTGGCTGTCCGAACCCACCCAGTGGCTCTGCATGAGAAAGACTTGGGTATCTGCTCACATGAAGGTGGCAGCCTAGGAAACCTAGTGGACAATTTTCTTCCATCACCAAGATTGCCAATTGACTGGGTCCCTAACAACAATAACAGCTGTTCTCTTGAAGTCTGTGAACTGATTGAGCACGTCAGTTACAGTAAACGTATAGCAAATCCACACCACAGCCGTGAGCCCCTGTGCCCATGCACTGCTTGTTCCCTTTCTCTGTCTAGGTCCTGCTGGCCAGCAGCTTTGTGCCCATTTACTCAGGCCTGAGACCCGTGGAGTACAAAGGGCAGGTAAGGAACAACGCCGTGATTCCCCAAGTCCGTACCGGCTTCCTGGAGGAGGCTGAGCTGACACGGGACCCCTCTGCCAGGATGATCCCTCATGGTGGCGTCTGTCGTTCGGTCTTGGCTGTCGAGTTGTCTCTGGCTTGTTGCAGCAGAAGGAAACGTGGCCTGCTCTGTGGCATCCCCATGATGTGTGGAATGTTTGGGTACATTCCTGAGGCTGCAGTGCCAGTGCGTCCCCAGGAGGGTCTCCCTTGTTTTTGGTGGTCCTCGGCTTCCCCAAATGTGCCCACCTAGGGTGGTGGTTGTGCTGGTGGCTAGACCCCTTTCAAAAAGCATTTTCCTCTTTCGATTTCTGCCCATCTCCCACAATGTGACTGAGAGAGTTGTGCTCAAGTGCCGTCGAGAAGAGGAGACATTGCTAACAGGGTCAAGTGTCTGGAAAGAGAGTCTCCCGTTGAAGTGTGCCGTGATGCATTTGCATCTTGGAGACAGTACAGACGAATAGCCGTCGTAAGCAGAAGGGACCACACTGCTGTGAGACAAAGATGAGAGCCAGCGGGACCCCAGGCTTCCATGCCAACATGCAGCACCTGTAGTCAAACATAACCAAATCCATGCTGTCCCGTCCATTCCGACTCATACCCACCCTAGAGGACAGAGGAGAACTGCCCCAGAGGGCCTCCGGGACTCTCATCTTTACAGAAGCAGCTGGTGGGTGTGAACCAGCAATGTTTTCATTAGCAGCTGAGCACTTAACCCATTGTGCCACCAGGGCTCCTTAAAGAAATCTGTAACTGTCTACAGTCAGTTTGTGTGGAACTACTCCATGGGGTTTTCACGGCTGTGATGCACCACAAGGAGGTCGCCAGGCCTTTCTTCTGAATCTTCTCTGAGTGGGAGTGGGTTACAACCACCAAGCTTTGGGCTAATAGGCTCTTAGCTATCTGTGCCACCAGGAGACACGTAAACTGTCAGTGGAATGTAGGTTTAAGTGTCTCCATGTTAATTTACAGGTTTTCCCACTTGTGTGGCTCTGCAGGATAAAGCCCTGGATCACAAGGTCGGTTTGAACCACAAGGTCGTTGGTTCAAATCCACCAGCCACTCCTCAGAAACCCTAGACAGGGTTCCTACAAGTCAGAACCAAGTGAACAGCACTTAACAATTACATTCCTGTATCCAGAGTGTCCGCATGCCACCACTCCTGAAGGAAAGAAAGTGTAGCTCTTGGGGTGATATACAGTGTTTTTACCCAGATAACGTTAGTCGTCTACATTTGTTTGCTAACCACTCCCTCCTCAACCCTAGGTTTTTTTCATAAGTGTGGTGCTGTGAGTTAATGCGCTGGCCTGCAAGGTCAGTTTGAACCACAAGGTCAGTGGTTCAAGCTCACCAGCAGCTCCTTGGAAACCCCATACAGGATCCCTGTGAATCGGAACCGACTTCACAACACTTAACAACAAGAAGCTATGCTAATATTTTGACAGCAACATGTAAAATACATTAAAGTTGTTGTTAGATGCCCTTGAGTCGATTCTGACCCAGAGCCACCCCAGGAACAACAGCAGAACGAAACACTGCCCAGTCCTGCCCCATCCTCACCATTGTTGTTACGTTTCAGCCCAATGCTGCCGCCACTGTGTCAGGATCCAGCTCACTGAGGGCCTTCCTCTTTTCCACTGACACTCCACTTTACCAAGCATAGTGTCCTTCTCCAGGGACTGGTTCCTCCTGACAGCATGACCAAAGTACGTGAGAGGCAGTCTCCCCGCCCTCGATTCTAAGCAGCATTCTGGCCGTACTCTTGGTTCGTTCCTCTGGCAGTCCCTGGCTCGTTCCATATTCCTCCCCACCAGCATCATTCAGGTGCTTCAATTCTTTGTCGATCTTCCGTATTCCTTCCCCAGCTTTCAGCTGAAAAGACAGGGCGTGGGCCAGGCACATCTTGTTCCTCAAACTTACATCCTAGCTGTTTGACCCTTTAAAGAGGTCTTTTGCAGCAGATTTGTCCAGTGCAATCTGTTGTTTAATTAGCATACTGCTTAGACAATGCCCTAGAGGGGGAGGGCACGGTGGGCAAGCAGACACAGAAGGCGGGAATGTGATTTTATCCCAGGAAATTTGAAGAAAAACACATTAGTTCACAAGCACTGTTGTCACTAGTAAGCTCTGCTAGTTACAGACTCCCTGAGCTCACGGAGACACTGAGGCACCTTGGTCGTTAGAAGACCCTGGTGGTGCTATAGGATAAGCTCGGGACTGCTAACCGCAAGGTTAACTGTTCAAACCTACCAGCCACTGCTCGGGAACCCTATACAGGGCCACTATGAGTCAGAAACCACTTAACAGCATGCAGTAGCAGCATTGCACAGGGGCCATGAAGATGAAGCAGGCAGTTTGCGTCCAACCGCTAACCACAAGGTTGGAGATTCAAACTAAAGCAGTCACACCACAGAAGAAAGACCTGGCTGTCTTCCGTAACAATTACAACCAAGAACACGTTCTGTGGCAGCTCTCCTGTGTAGTACCTCGGGGCTCGGAGTTGAAATCCACTCAATGGCTATGGGCTTAGAGTTTGATATTAGTTCTTGTGATTGTTGTTAAGTGTCGTCGAGTCACGTCCCAATCATGGCAACACTGTTTAGGGTTCCTGAGCAGCAGCTGGTGGGTTTGAACCGCTGGCCTGATGGTTAGCAGCCCAGGGCTCCTTGATATGGGGTCTGCTGCAAATCTACTGAAGCCCTCTGATAAACGGAACACTTCTCGATGTTTGCTCAGTGAGAGTAAGATCGAAGAAGCACAAACAAGATTTGGACAAACCGGCTATTTTCCATTCCTTCCGTTAGCCCATGGTCAAGTCCAGCTGCCTTCACCACCGTGAGCCAGGCTGTCCTCCTTCCCACTCTGGGCTCCGGCGGAGAAGAGCTGACTGACACATGGCGCAGCCTCTGCGTTCGCCTGCAGGAAAACCTGTAGGGATTTCTCGGTCATTGGCCACAGGTTCCATTGAGAATACGGGACAATTCCTAAGGGGGTCTTCTTCCCGCCTGATATTACCCTAGTCCAGAGTTTAGTATTCACATCCAAAGCAATCAGGAGGGTGCAGGGGAAGCAACCTGTTAGTTATACTAGTATACTAATTACTAGTAAACCAACTAACTAGTTAACTAACCAACTAATAGACCTGTACACAAAACCAGACCTGCTGCCATCACATCAGTCCCTACTGACAGTGACCCTGTTGGGTGTCCAACCTTTCGGTTGGTAACCATGCCCTGAACCACAGCTCCAGCTGACACACACAGACACACACGTGTAAGAGGCATAGCGGTGCCGTGGTTAAGCTCTTGGATGCTA
Source organism: Chrysochloris asiatica (assembly GCF_000296735.1). Taxonomy (NCBI): domain Eukaryota; kingdom Metazoa; phylum Chordata; class Mammalia; order Afrosoricida; family Chrysochloridae; genus Chrysochloris; species Chrysochloris asiatica. The sequence goes on from NW_006408536.1 coordinate 29,789,480, forward strand.
ATATAAAGATGGGCTGTTGGAAGCCACCGTAGCAACTCCGTGAGAGGAACGCCTCATGACCTGCTCCTGCCAAGCTGGCTGGCTCGGAACCCTAACGGGACCCTTCTGTTCTGTCACATGGGAGCGCTAGCACTTAAAATCGGATGCAGCATGCAACAACAACAAAATACACAAACGTGAAAATGCATATCTGTATAATACACACGTGGGTTAGATTATTTTAAAGATAATGTTGTTGTTGTTGTTGTTAAGTGCCATCGAGTCGGTTCCGACCCATAGCGACCCTGTACAGGGTTTCCAAGGGTGTAAATCCTTACGGGAGTAGAAAGCCTCATCTTTAGTAAGCAAATTATATTATTGTTAAATGTCGTTGAGTCAGTTCCAGCCCATAGCGACCCTATACAGGGATTCCAAGGAACGACTCGGTGGATTTGAACCGCTAACCTTACAGTTCAAACCACCCTTGTGGTCTAGCACTTCCCTGACAGCGCCGCACCAGGACTCCCGCAGATAACACAGGTCATGTGCATTACAATCCCATCGACTTCGGCTCTGTACTCCACCAAAGTGCAATGCCTTCCAAAGGCAAGTTCACCTCAGCTTCATCTGATTATTGGCTTCATTTCTTTTTAAGTTTCTTTCCCCATTCCGGGGAATCCGTCATTGGTGAAGGCCATCTCAGAGAGTACAATGAGGGTCATTTTGTCACCGGCAGCTTTGGAAAGAAAAGAAAGTCCACAAGCCTGGAGGAGACCCTGAGAAGATGAGACTGGATGAGTGGGTGATTTGAGGAAAAGACTGTGCGCTAGCCCTCCTCACTGCCCTGTGTTGGATAGCACACCTTTGCTTTTCCTGCATTGCATTTTAACCCTTCAGTGAAGGTAGTTTACACACTTCTCCATCAAAGAGTCCTATGGGAGGGATTCTCAGCCATTAGCATGATAGGTAGATGATAGAGACAGAGGTAGGTAGATGTTGTGAAATGATGTCAAGTCAGGTCTTACTCTTAGCGACCCTGTATAGGGTTTCCGAGAAGGGGCTGGTGAGTTTGAACTTCTGACTTTGTGATTGTTGCTTATCCTACAGCACCACACCTAGACTCCAGATAGATAGGTAGAAAGGTAGATAGGAAGGTAGGGAGGTGGGTAGATGGGTAGATAGGGAGGTAGGGGGAGATACAAAGATGATAGATAGATAGATAGATAGATAGATAGATAGATAGATAGATAGATAGATAGATAGATAGATAGATAGAGTAGTTAGGTAGGTGGATAGATGCGTAAAAAGAAGAGAGAGAGACAGGATTACAAATTTAATGGGGAAAAAAATGTCTCTTTTAAAAAACGACCGTGAATTGAATGACGGTTTGCAGAGCAGATCATCAGCTTTATGTGCAACAAATCATACACTTCCCTTCATTGCCGTGATTGCAATCCCCTCCATGGATCACCATTAACAGTAGTTACCTCTAGTGCCTTGAACTCTTATTCTTCCCTACCTTTATCTTTCTTCTATTATCTTTTTAATTCTACTTTTCATGAACGTTTTGAAGCCCCCTTATAGATACACAGGTAGATGTTGGGTGGATGGACGGGTGGAGGGGTGGATGGATGATGGAGCTATATGATGGATGGATACATGGATGAAAGGGTGGGTGGGTGGGTGGATGGATGGATGGAAGGAAGGATGGTTGGATGGATAAATGGATGGTGGTGGATGGATGGATAAATGGATGGTGGTGGATGGATGGATGGATGGATGGTGGAGAGAGATGATGGATAGATGGATGGATAGATAGAATGAATACAGATATAGCTATTGATAAAGAGAGCTGTACCTCTATCATCTGAAGGTTATTTTAATACAGATATAATTTCAGGAGCCTTAACGCTTTGTGTGTATGTGTGTGTGTATGCGCGCGCGCGCGTGCTTGTCACTAGAGCCCATCACAGATAGATGGAAACTCTGAGCCTTAGTGTGGACAGACTAAAGACTATTGGCTTTAGGCTTCACGCACCTGCAGTTCTCAGGGGGCAGGTCTGTCTCATGAAGATAGAGAAGTTGCTGTGGCCCAGCACACACCTCGCGTATCCCAACCTGCCATCTCCTTGCCTTGTGGCCATGCTTTCGGGCCCTTCCTCTAGAGGCTTTTCTTTAGTACTCTGCCCCTCACTACCCTGGGGGCCCAGGTTGACAGCTCAGAAACCCTTCTGAGTAAGGTTGCCGTTCTCCATGCCTCTCAGGGTGGCCCTCCCGCTCGATGTGCACCTGAGTCACCGTGAACATAGGAAGACTTTGAGTCCTTTGACTCGCTGGTTTCCACTTCCTGTGTTGAGAGACCTAAACTCCCATGCTGGTGGCTGTTTGATTTGGCGTCCGCAGTCAACTTGAGCGTGTGCGTGGTGATATACGGACCCCCAGACACATTCCACAGGGCAACTTTGCCAGGCGCCACAACCAGGCTGACTTTAGGCGCCCCCAGGCACCCTGTGGGTGGTTAACTTCGGGCTTCTGAATGAACGATTTGGGAGGTTGCCTGATTCCGCCCAGAGTTCTTTATCTTCTACGTAAAATACATGGGGGGGG
>NW_006408536.1:29792165-29795082 GCF_000296735.1 Chrysochloris asiatica
CAAAAAGTTTTTGGAAAAATCCCATGATCTTTTCATTACATTTTGCCATGAACATTTTGAAGCCACCTCGTATGTGTGTGTACAATGAGCCCTGGAAGGCTAGCAGTTCGAATCCACCAGCACCTCTGTGGGAAAAGGATGAGGTTTTCAGCTCCCTTGAAGATTGCCAGCCTCGGAAACCCTGTACAGAGTGCTTTTGTACACGGATTGACGGAATACCACCACCGTATTTCTGCAAAGATTTGTTTGCTTCCAAAACAAACCAAAAAACCCCAAATCCATTGCTGTCGAGTTGAGTCCAACTCTCAGTGATGCGGTAGACTGGAGTAGCCCCATCCCAGAAGGTTCCCAAGTCAGGAATCTTGACCAGAGCACAAGGCCTCATCTTTCTCCCACAGAGTACCCGGTGAGTTCAAACCGCTGACCTGTCCGTTAGCAGCCCAGTGCTTAACCCCCTGTGTCAGCAGGGTTTCTGCTTCAGAACAGTGTCACGGGGGCCGTTGAGTTGATTCCAGCTCCTAGTGACCCCAGGTGACAAGAGTAGAGCTGCCCCGGAGGGTTCTCTATGCTGTCATCTCTGCTGCAGCAAATCTTCAAGGCTTTCTCCTGTGAAGCGGTGGGGTGGGTTAGAAACCCCAGCCTTTGGGTTAGCAACCAAACAGTTACCTGTGGTGGTACTAGAAGTCTTTTAATCACATGTTGTTGTTGTTAAATAAGTGAGATTGGTGGTTCGAAACTACCAGCTGCTCTACATGAGAAAGATGAGGCTTTCTGCTCCCGTAAAGATGTAAAGCTTCGGAAATCCTGTTCAGGGTCGCTATGGGTCGGAACCAACTCGACGACACTTAAGAACAGCCACGTAAACTCTGTATAGGGTTTCCGAGGAACAGCTGGTGAGTTTGAACCGCTGACCTTGTGGTTCAAACCAACCTTTTGGTCTAGTGCATTATCACACAGCGCCACACCAATGATCTGGAAGCATCTCCCGGACAGGGCTGTTGGTATGCGCCAAGACCGTTCTGTGGAGACACACTTCCGGCTGTGTCCTGACGTGAGCGCTTCTTTCGGCAGCTGTGGGTGGATGGCGGCCTCACCAACAGCCTGCCCGTCTTGCCTGTGGGCCGCACTGTGACCGTCTCCCCCTTCAGTGGCCGTGTGGACATCTCCCCCCACGACAGAGCGCAGAGGCAGCTGTACATCACCGTCTCCAAACAGGAACTAATGGTGAGAGACAGTCATTGCCGTCGCAGGCATCTGTGTCCCCAGGACCCCCACTTTATGTGCTACCTGTGTCTGCTCCGTGTTGCACATTTCCTGCTTCTGCTCTGCAGCATGCCTGGTGCACACATGCCCCGGCTCCCTGTATTCGAAGAACAAGCAGCCTGCCCACTAGTCCTTTCACCGCACCGCAGGCCTTCTGCCACTCCTCTCTCCGGCAGGTCGGTGAGCTGGCGGGAAGGTCAGAGTCAGTTCTAAGGTGCTGCTCTTGTTAGGTGCCCTCGAGTCAGTACCCACTCATATCAACCGTATGCACAACAGAACAAAGCACTGCCAAGTCCTATGGCAACCTCTGACCCTCCGCATTACCAAACATGATGTCCTTCTCCAGGAACTGGTCCCTCACGTTAGCGTGTCTAAAGCATGAGAGGTGAAGTCTGGCCGTCCTGACTTCTAAGGAGCAGTCCAGCAGTACTCCTTCCTACACAGATCTCTTTGTGTTGAATGATCGGGTATTTGTTTAAAAACACGGAGATGGTTACGTATATAAAAATAGTGCAGAGGAAACTTAGAGACCCAAATGAAGAATTTACTTTACACTATCCATTACCTTCATCAGGTCTAGTGGTTCTCAGCTGGGGCAATTGACACCCTACAGTGCACACGAAGGTCCCCTGGGGTAGCATTATGAAACTTCAAACATTGACCTTGTTGAGGTTGAAAAAGCCATGTTTAGTCAGGGGTGAAGTCCACTTGATAAAGGTTAATATGTTTCTCCTGATTTTTACATTCCCAGTTTTCTCTGTGGTAAATGTGGATTGTGTAACTACACAGCTGTCTGCCTGTGCTGTTAGACCCAACGGCTAAACTTCCTGTCCTTCGGTTCTAGTTGTCTGTGGCCAACCTGGTGAGACTTCATCAAGCCCTTTTCCCACCAGACCAGGAGAAAATGCAGTCCCTGTACCGCTCAGGCTTTGCCGACGCCGTTACATTCTTAAAGAAAGAACACTGGTTTGAATAGAATTCTGGGAAGTTTCTGACACACAACAGATTTCCGATGACTTTTGACTACGATGTCTCCTGAAATGTTTTGTTATTTATTTTTATTATGTTTAATGTATCAGGACTTTGCCACTAAGTCAGGAACTGCCAGACCATGTATTAGAATTTAGCAACATCATTAAGGAGAATAGACTCAGGAGTTTTGTTTTTCTTTTGCGGTGACAATAGACGTAACAAGACAGAGGTCCTCTGCAGTTTTCACACGGATGATGTTAGTGACATGATCACGTTCTTTCTTCAAGCTCTACAACCATTCTCTCTCCTGTTCCAAGTCGTTCTCCCACCAAGAACGTCAACTCAGTGCCTGGTGAGCAAGCAAACAAACCCCTTTCCCCCTCCCTTTTACTCCTGTTGTAGTTGTTGTTAAGTGTTGCCGTGTCAGTTCCAACTCACAGCGACCCCACACATGACAGAACGAGACATTGCCTGGTCTTGTGCCATCCTCACAATTGCTGTCACGTGTGAACACGCTGTTGCAGGCACGGTCATTAAATCTCTGCTAGTACCAGTAGTAATTTTTGGTATCTGTGTATTTGCTTCTTTCATATAACAGAGTATATAACATTGATCGTTTTGCAACTGACTGATTTCATTCAGCATGATGTGGTCAAGGTTCACACATACAGTAGTTCGCATC
>NW_006408536.1:29795843-29815911 GCF_000296735.1 Chrysochloris asiatica
TCCATTCATTCTTCTGATGATGGACATTTCATTGGTTTCAGGAATCATTTTTGGAGCATAATCCAGGCAGTCCTTGGATGACCAACATCTGCCATACATGCAACCAACACCGTAAAGCATATTTCATCAAACACCTGAGATACATGCACTAGTTCGTAATAAGAAATTACGAATAACCAATGCACTTGCTTTGCATTAGTATCATGGTTGTTGTTACTGTATCGTGCTAACGATGTTTTCATGTATGTGGAAGTGTTTCATGTTTCTTAGGCACAGAAAGGGCCAGTGTCCCCTACAGACTAACACAGACGTGTCCCCCACTCACAGCAGACCCTGACTGTTCACTTCCTCTACACGTTTGACTTGAAAACAGGAAACTTGGTGATCCCAGGGCGACCTATGGAACCCTGTACAAAGCCCACTTACTTCAAGTGGAATGACAGTGACAAGAACCGGTGCTGTGAGGTGATCACATGACTGTGCCCATGTGAATTACCGCCCTTCACTCTCACTGCCAAACAGAAGGGCCAGCAGGCACAGGGGAGACCCTGGTGTCCAGGGCGCTGCTGGTGCAAAGGAAGGAATTGAGAAGTTCACAGCATCATGCAAGGCTTTGAGGCCTGGTGTGGCACTCACTGTAGGATCAGCACTGGCGTGCTAACTGCAAGGTCAGTGGTTCAAACCCACTAGGTGCTCCTCGGAAGCCGATACAGGGTCACTATGAGTTGGAACCCACTCAACAGCACGCAACGGTAGACCAAGGCCCTGTTCTGGTGGTGGGTGCTGTGGAATCGGCTCCAAGTCAAGATGCCTGTATGACAAGCAGAGCCCTCCACAAGGATGCCAGGCCTCCTTTTGAGGTGCCCCTGGGTGAGTTTGAACCTCTAGCCTTTCGGTGACCAGTCCAGTGCTTAGCCACTTGAACCACCTGGGGACTTCGTCTTTTTCATTGCTGCTGGGGAGTGGGAGGCTGGTGTCCAGGGGATTCTGAAAATCGAGGTGTCATTTCCATCCTGTCCACTGGGGGCTCCCCCATCCAGGCCTCCCCAAGCTGTGGGGATAATCAGGCCCTGTGAGGCTTCCCTGCTGTAAATTGGGATCTTCATGTTCTCTCTCTGTCTCCAGTCTATAGCTCCCTGAGGGCCGGCCACTGCTCTCTATACTGGTGTATCTACCCTAAGAAAATGCCTTAGTAAAACACTACTGAACCATAAAGACCCCTAACCACGGCCACCATGACTCCCAGCAGCCGCGTAGGCAAAGGAGAGCTGCTGCACATGGTTTCCGAGGCTGTAACGCTTTACAGGAGCAGACAGCCTCATCTTTTTTCCATGGAGCAGCTGGTGGGTTTGAACTGCTGACCTTGAGATTAGCAGCCCAGCACATCGGTAACCCAGTTTGCCACCAGGGTTCCCCATAAAGCTCGAGTTGCCTGGTAAACAGGAAGGAAACCTCCAACAGACTCACTCCCACGTGGATTTTCAGTCATGTCATGTGCGTCCTGGGAGCTTGATTCTCTGCTTTCGGTGGGTTTCCTCACTCTTCGCCTGTGGCGTTCGCCCACAGTGAACTCTTCATCCCTCACTGACGCTTACCAAGTGATCAGTTTAACTGAATGCCTCCTTGCACCCTTGGAAGCCAGTCTTCACATCTTTGTTATGATTCTGAAATCCTCAAATGCGGTTTCCCGCACACCACAGAGAAACACATAATGCCTCTCTCCTTCCACGCCCTGTGGAGCAGGAATGCCTCTTGGGGTATCTATTATTAATCATCTTTTATTGTATTTATTTAGGAGATATATTGTTTTTCTATTCTAGCAAAGACGTAGTTAAATTTTAATATGTTGTTATAAGAAGTGACATGAAACGGATGGAATGTCAATTCATTGTGTGTGTGTGTGTGTGTGTGTGTGTGTGTGTGTGTTTTAAGGTGAGAAACCTTTTATTTTACTGGCAAGAAAAAGTATTCCAACTCTGTAGAGTTCTACCTGCCACAAACCTTTGGGTCAGGAAGAAATAGAAGCAGTGACACTTTCCACAAGACTGAAAGAGTCCAAATCCAACAAGGCCCAAATCCAACCCCCAAAGGAAGCAAGAGGTGGGAGGGATGGCACCATCCCCCCAGCTTCTGCACACAGCGAGGCCAGGGAGAGAACAGAGCATGAATGGGAAGCTATGGCATATTGAAAAGCCAGAAAATAGTCAGGAGAGAGGGAAAGCAAGGCAGAGGAGGGCTGGATTTAGCCAGGTAAATAAATTCAGGTCCATGGCTCCTGAGGGACTGAATTGTCACTCATTGTTGTATCTATCAATGATGGAAAATTGTAGTTTTGTCTCTTAAGATTTGTTTTTCACCTTACCACTTTGCCCGCTCATTTTCACTGCATGTACTATTTGTACGACATTGCAATAAACTCTTTATGGATGCCTCCAGTAAATACAGATGTTAATATTTGTGACGTCTCAAACTACCTAGTTTGAGCCCATGACTTATGTTCGTGAAACACACCCTTTGATTGAGCAGGTTGGTGGATGGTCCATCCTTTGAAGTATCATGCCACTGACCGCCAGCTCAGTTGATAGCAGCCCAGCGGCTAACGGGGTCTACCCCAAAGGTGAAACTTCAAACCCATGGAGAAGGAAGGTCTAGACAATGACTTCTGTTGGATGGTTGGTGTTGTGAGTTACCGTTGAGCCAATCCCAACTCTCGGTGCCCCCATGTGTGTGGCAGAGTAGAACTGTGCTCCACAGGGTTCTCAGGGATGCTTTTTCATAAGTAGATCCCACTCATGGTGTCCCTGTGTATGTCAGAGTAGAACTGTGCTCCATAGGGTTCTCAAGGATGATTTGTCATAAGTAGATTCCAGTCATGGCACCCCCGTGTGTGTCAGAGTAGAAGTGTGCCTCACGGGGTTCTCAGTGGATGGTTTTTCATAAGTAGATCCCACTCATGGTGCCCCGTGTGTGTCAGAGTAGAACTGTGCCCACAGGGTTCTCAGTGGATGATTTTTCATAAGGAGATCCCACTCACGGTGTCCTGTATGTGTCAGAGTAGAACTGTGCCCCACAGGGTTCTCAGTGGATGAGTTTTCATAAGTAGATCCCACTCATGGTGCTTCTGTGTGTGTCAGAGTAGAACTGTGTCCACAGGGTTCTCAGTGGATGATGTTTCATAAGTAGATTCCACTCATGGTGCCCCATGTGTGTCAAAGTAGAACTGTGCCCCCCAGGGTTCTCAGTGGATGATGTTTCATAAGTAGATTCCACTCATGGTGCCCTGTGTGTGTTAGAGTAGAACTGTGCCCCACAAGTGTTCTCAGTGGATAAGTTTTCAGAGAGAGTTCACCAGGCCTTTCTTCTGAGGGACTGCTGGGTGGTCTCTGGTGCAGTGAATGACTTGGTGTGGCCGTAACAGTTACACTCTTTTGAACTCATACCAAATGACTCCACCTCGAAGGTATCGACCCTTGGCTTTTGATTTTGATTCTCCTTTCCTCTTGTGAAGCTAGAGGAGCTCAAGCGTATCACTACCACCCCATGGTTATAACTTGAACCTCCTGCCTCTTGTCTAGTAGTCGAGCGCCTGTGTGTGTCTCCCTTACATGAGAAAACCGTATGGAGCAGTTCAGCTCTGTGGCACCAGGGGGCGCTACCAAGGGGGCACTGACTGCACAGCCGTGAAGGAGAGCTGAGATGAGGCGATGTCATAAGATATATAGCTCGTGCATGTTGATCCTCTCTAGAGGAGCCAGATCCGGCCCGTGTGAGATGAGTCCTACAGCATAACTGCTTGTCCCCCTGTGGATCCTCACGCCTCCACGCTGGCCGCCAACACCCACTAGAAACCAAGTCTGCCTCATAATTGGGACCAGAGTTTTGGCAGATTGTGGAGCTGGTATATGGCAAGTCTGGAGAGACTTTCTGTCCCAGATACTGATATGCTTGCAGGGTAATTACTGTGATTGGCGGCTTGATACGTTCCCAGTTCCCTGTTGGGGCAATTTCCTCATATCTTTGAATCTGCCATTTAAAATTTCATTAGTCTTGCTTTGTAACTATGGTAACCTACTGCATCCATTGACAATTAGAGAAAATAGACTTGGTTTTGAAGTTAAATAATAAAGCAGCAAGCAGTGTGGCCCTGCGGGTAAATGCACTGGACTGCAAAGTCGGAGTGAACCACAAGGTCGGTGGTTCTAGCTTACCGACTCGACGGCACTGAACAGCAACAAGCAGTATATTACAAAAAAGAAGGCTTCTGGTATGTTCCAGTTTCACAGTATCGGGTGCAAGTATGGGCACACCAGATGTTGACAGAGAAACATTTGGTTCCGTTGTTCATAAGGTCATAGGGAGTCAGAGCCAACTCAAAGGCAGCTAGCAGCATGTCTACACTGTTGTTAAGAGCTGTCCAGTCGGTTCCAACCCATAGCGACCCTGTGTAGGGGTTTCGAAGTGAGCACCAACCACCGATCTCACGGTTCAAACCAACTTTGCAGTCCAGTGCCTTACCCCGCAGCACCACACACCATCAACCAAAAAACCAAACCATGCCCTCAAGTCGATTCCAACACACAACGACCCTGTTTAGGGTTTCCAAGGCTGTGAATCTTAATGGGAGCAGAAAACCTCACCTTTTTCCTTTGGAGTGGCTGCTGGGTGTGAACCGCTGACCTTGCGGTTCAAAGTCAGATGCTTAACTTACAGTGCCACCAGTGTAGCAAACTCAAATGGATCGTTGAAGTAATTATCCTCGTAACTCAAAGTAGCTGGAAGACGCAATTGCAGTTCAGAAAGAGTGAGAACCAAATGAAAAATATTTCTACAGGGTAATAAGTAATGTTGTTGTCGTTAAGTGCTGTCGAGTCGGTTCTAACACGTAGTGACCCTGTATAGGGTTTCCGAGGAGCAGCTGGTGGGTTTGAACCGCCGACCTTCCAGTTAACAGTCCAGTTCTGATCCTGCAGTGCCACATCAGGACCCCAGATAACTAATGGTTATGTCAAATTTTTTGCCATATTTAAAGACGAAAATTTTCAAGATGTCTGACATGAAAGGAATGGCATTGTTATGGTTTTAAGTGCCGTGTGACTCATAGCAAACCTGTATAGTTAGGGGTTTCTGAGGAGTGGCTGGTGAGGTTGACCCTCCGACCTCGTGGTTCAAATCAACCTTACAGTCCAACACATTAACCTGCAGCACCACACCAGGGCAGGAAATTGACACAAGTGTGGCTAGAAGATAGGGCTCTTGGATGGAGACAAGAGGGGAATGAATGGGAGAGGGGACTTGGGCATCATTGTCAGTGATGGGGAAGACCTTTACCATCTATCATTGGTACTGTGGCGATGTACTGCAGTATCTTGGATGTTACTGTCATACAAGAAGCTATCCCATTCATCCTTCAGATACCATAGGTTCACCCATGGTGGACAAGTTTCAGCAGAATTTCCAGACTGATTAGGAAGAATGATCTACTTCAAAAGGCTCACGAATAGCAGTGGAACTCTTTGTGATCAGGTGCCAGAAGATGAGACCCTCAGGTTGGAAGGCTTTCAAAATACGACTGCCTCCTCACAGCAGAATCGACCTCAGTGATGTGGATGAAGCAAAGTTTTTAGGACCTTCTTTTGCTGATGTGGTATGGCTTAAAATGAATAGAAGCGATGGCAAACACCCACTAATAATTACATTGTGGAAGGGAGAGTAGCTAAACTAAGCAGAAGAAATAGTGAGAAAGCAAAAGAGCTGAACACAAGATTTCAAAGGGCAGCTCCAGAAACCACAGTAGTTACATAATAAAATGTGCAAAGGCCTGGACTTAGAATCCAAAAGGGAAGAGAGCTCTCAACATGTCTCCAGGTGAACAAGCGGAAGAAAGCACTCAAGCCTCACGTGGCAACCTGGAAGGGTTCTAAGGGGTGGAGTCCTGGTGTGGCGCTGCAGGGTAATGTGCTAGGCTACAGGTCGATTTGAACTGTAAGGTGGCAGTTTAGACCCAACCTCTGCTCCTTGGAAACCCTATGCAGGGTCTCTGTGAGTCGGAACTGACTCAATGGCACTTAACAGCATCAACAAGGGAGGGACAGAGAAGCTGTCATTTAAAAATGTTTAAGTAACAAGAAGTCATTGGTCTTTCTGATGTTTGGTGCCATTGGATCGATTCTAACTCTTGTTACACCATGTGGCAGAGTAGACCTGTACCACAGGATTGCCTAAAAAGACTCCAATCTTTATGGAAGTAAATGGCTAGTCTTTCTCCCAAGGAGACCCTGGGTAGGTTTGAATTGACAACCTTTTGGTTAGCAGTTGAACTCTTAACCATTTGCTCCACCGCAGCCTCCTTTGTCTGTCTGTTAAGTTGGTTCTGATTTATAGCCACCCTGTATAGTGTTTCCAAAGTGTGACTGGTGAGTTTGCACCAGCAACCTTGCAGTTCAAACTGACCTTGAGGTCGAATGCTTATCCTAAGGTGCCACACCAGGGATCCTTGTCTGGCAGTAGTTATTTGTTATTAATAGAATTCACACCCAATAGGATTTTCAGGGACTCCTGGTGTGACACTGTAGGATCAACACTGGACTGCGAGCTGCAAGGTCGGCAGTTTAAACCCACCAGCTGCTCCTTGGAAACCTTATACAGAGTTACTATGAGTTGGAACCAACTGGATGGCACTTAACAACAACACGACAACAATGATTTTCATCTTTGAAAGGAAAACAATACAATAGGATTCAGAAGTTTGAAGAATAAGATGGAAGTGTTAAAAAAAAGGAGAAAAAAAAACAGAAGAAAAATTGAAATTGAAAATCATAAATGTCGAAACACAGGAAGGAGATGGCATGAGCAGTGTTACATTGTGGAGATTGCAATCCGTGGCTTGAAACAGAACCCATATGGATTGTTGAAAGGCAAACCGATTTGGTCTGTAAACCTTCACCCCAATCACAATACAAAGTCTTTCTTAAAAAAAGAATATCACACAGACGAGAGCCCTGTATTGTTTGCATACTTTTTCTGTAAGCCTAAAACTCCTCTGAAAAATAAAGTGCATTACAAAATTATGTGCAGTTCATCCTCCATCAAAGATGAGAGTTGGTGCAGGCTGGAATTGTGGGCAGTGCGGTGCTTGGGAAGATGGCTCTGCAGGTTTGGGCGTCAGAGAGAGCTCTGTTACAGACAGGTCCAGTTTGAGATGTCTAAGCATTTAGTATGCAGCTGGATACATGGGTGGGGGGCCATAGGGTGGGCTGTCTGGATTGGGACTACAATTTGGGAATCTGCACCTGACGGGTTGCATTTGATGTGCCGTTACTGCACTGAGAAAGATAGAATGGGAACAGCAGAGGGCTGGCAGAGATGCACCAAGGAGTCCTGGTGTTGAGAGGTTGTACTGGAGAGAAACAATTGGCACAGGACACTAAGGGCAGTGAGGGCGTGGGAGGACAAGGACAGGAGCACATGAAGGTGTGTAGCCAGCACCGGCAATGCTGCAGAGACCGCACACAAGGTAAGGAATGAAGAATGCCCTCCGCCTTTATTCTTCTGACTGTTTCCATATTTATACATTTCACTGTTTCCTCCTCTCTGACACCTTCATCTTATTCTTCAAACAGCTGAATCCTACTGCACTGCTTTCCTTCCAAAGATGAGAATCCTATCCAGTGTTAATTCTATTAACAGCAGACATCAAGGGCCAAAGGGGCCCTGGTGGCGCACCTTGTTAAGCACACAACTGTAAACCAACAGGTTTGCAGTTCAAACCCACCCAGGGGCTCCTTGGGAACAAGACCTCTCAGAGGATATCACCACAAAAGGAGTCTTCCTGGGGGGCAGGGAATGGAATGCAGCATAGCCTGGCCCACCAAGGGTTTATAACAAGAGAGCTTATGGGGCAGCCAGCAGGGCAAGGGGCAAGTTTTTTTCTTTTTCTTTTAACCTCAAGTTTGTTTGTTTGTTTGTTTTTTAACCTCTATTCACTTTATTTATTTATTTTCCATTTCTTTTTTTTAAGTTTTTATTGTGAATTGTGTGTTCGTTTACATGGGTACACGTTCATTCTATCGTACTTTGTTTCCTTGCAATGATCACAATCCCCTGCATGCATCATCAAACACCCAAAGGGTACACCCCACACTCCTGCCCCCCAGCTGCCAGCACACAGCCCCTCTTCCTCCCTGAGTCCAGAGTCCCCAGCCGCTCCTTCTCTCCACGTCGTTGTGTCTACCTCCATCCCTAGTGTCACTGTCTTTCCAGACAGGGTCTCACACTTTGCTTTTCTCCCATGAAGGTTCCAGGGAGCTCCGCTCCTGGACTGCAGAATCAGCCGCTCCCTTCCTTTTGTTACCAAACATTTACATTTACCTTTCCAACACTCACTGTCAGACCTGATAGCAATCATTCCCTATTGAACCACAGGAGTCCTTCCCCCCTCACCTTTTATCAACCCCATCCAGACAGGTTGGAAACAATTCAGTGGAGGTTCTACCTTTCCCTGTATCCTCTGGAACTAGGTTCCCTATTGAAAGCTTGTAAGCCGGTCACTTCTTGCCTTTGTAGTTTCAGTCTTGAGAGGGTGTTTGCTTTGAGGGGCCCTGAGGAACAACTTGCTTGTTCTTGTAGTAGTCAATTGGACTACTGTGTTGTTTTTTTTCCCCTGCTGGTCTTTCTTTCAAGAAGTGTGTTCTGTTCTTCTAGGTGTTCCAGACTGGTCTGCTTGTCCTTTCACGCGGGAATGCCCCACTTCAAAAGATTTTGGATTATGATCAGGATTCCACCTATGGTCTTGTGCAGTGCAAAAGCCTCCTTCACTGGGCAAGTTCTAGCCCCATTTTAGTTATTCCAAACAGTTATAGGCTGAAGACGGACTTATAAGCTTTCTCTGGTGATGTTTCTGGCTATTCCTTTCTCTCTCCTTCAAGTGTCGATTTTACAATAATAGGCAACACAAACCAAGATTCAACAAACAGCCAAGCATCTTAACATCATTTCCACACTTTTACCATCCAAACCATGCCTCCATCTTTGTATCCCCGAACCCTGTTGTTCCACATTTGTGCTTAGATCCCTATTTACCTCTGTCCCATTTAGCCCATGTAAACCTGCCTAGCTATTCTGCCATCCACCATTTTTGCTTTCCCCTTCCCCTTCTAGTATATTGCTCCCACAGCCCCAAATTATCCTGTGTCTATTCCATACTCTGTGTTCCACTAGCCTGTGCCTATTCCCTACCCTGTGCTCCACCATCCCCTCCCTCCCTACACCCTGGTAACCACCAACTACAACAAAAATGATAATAGTAATATAAAATAAAAAATATAAAATTTCCTCCCTTTTAGTGTGTTTGCTTTTTCTTAATTTTTTACAATATTGGCTCTATGCCGAATTTCTCCTTTTGTGACTAATTTCACTCAGTATAATGTCCTCAAGGTTCATCCATGTTGTGCCGTGGCTTGCTGCTTCATTGTTATTCTTCAGGGTAGCATAGTATTCCATTGTGTGTGTATGCACCAAAGTTTGTTTATCCATTCTTCCATAGATGGGCACTTAGACTGTCTCCATCTTTTTGCTATTGTAAATGTGCTGCTATGAACATTGGTGTGCATATATCTACTCGTGTTATGGCTCGTATTTCTTGTGGATAAAGACCAAGTAGAGGAATTGCTGGATCATGAGGTATCTCTATTTCCAACCTTCTGAGGAAGTGCCATGTTGTTTTCCATAGTGGTTGGACCGTTTTGCAATCCCACCAGCAATGTAGTAGGGTCCCAGTCTCTCCACATCCTCTCCAACACTTATTGTCCTCTACTTTTTTGATCTTTGCTATTATTGGTGTTGTGAGATAATATCTCATTAATTTGCATCTCTCTAATGGCTAGTGGTCGTGGACAATTTCTTCATAAGTTTGTTGGCTGCCCAGATCCCCTCCTTGTTGAAGTGTCTGTTCATGTCCTGTGCCCATTTTTTTTATTGGGTTATTTGCCCTTTTTTTGTAGAGGTGTTGTAGGTTCCTATATATTTTGGAAATTAGTCCCTTTTCTGATGTGTCGTTGCAAAAGATTTTTTCCCATTCTGTGGGTTCCCTTTTTACTCTTTTGATGAAGCCTTTTGATGCACAAAAGTTTTTCATTTTTAGTATGTCCCATTAGTCTATTTTGTCTATTTTTGTTTGTGTAAGTTTCAAAATGTTTGGTAGTCTGTGTATGCCCTGTATTAGAGCTCTCACATTTCCCCCTATTTTTTCATGGATGACCTTTGTAATTCTGAAATTCACATTTAGGTCTTTAATCCATGCTGAATTGGTTTTATATAAGGCGTGAGGTGAAGGTCTTGTTCCAGTCTTTTGCATATCGCTTTCCAATTCTGCCAGCACCAACTGTTGAAGAGACCATCTCCTCCCCATGCAATATACTTAGGAACTTTGTCAAAAATCAGTTGGCTGTATATGGATGGGTTAATTTCTGGATTCTCAATTCTCTTCTGTTGATCAATGTATCTTTCATTATACCCGTACCAGGCTGTTTTGACCACTGTAGCCATGTAGTAAATTTTGAAATCAGGGAGTGAGAGGCTTCCCACCCTGTTCTTCTTCTGAAGCATTGCTTTGCTTATCCTTGGTCTCTTTCCTTTCCATGTAAAGTTTGTCATTGTTTTTTCCATCTCTTTGAAGAATTTCATTGGATTCTGGATTGAGATTGCTTTATATGTGCAAATTACTTTGGGCAGTATTGACATTTTCACAATGTTAAGTCTTCCTATCCTGGAGCATGGTATATTCTTCCATTCTTGTAGGTCTCTTCTGGTTTCTTGTAATAGTGTTCTGTAGTTTTCTTTGTATAGGTCCTTTGTTTCTCTAGTTACATTTATTCCTAGTTATTTCATCCTTTGACTGGCTATTCTAAATGTATTGTTTTCCTAATGTCCTTTTCAGCACTGTTGGTATAGAGGAATCAGCTGATTTTGGGATGTTGATCTTGGACCCTGTCACTTTGCTGAATCCTCCAATAAGGTCTAGTAGCTTTTTTACTGAGTCTTTTGGGGTTTTCTATATATAGGTCAAATCATCTGCAAATAGAATTTTACTTCCTCTTTGCCAATTTGGATGCCTTTAATTTCTTCATCATGCCATATGATAGCTCTGGCTAAAACTTCCAAAACAATATTGAATAGGAGTGGTGACAAAGGGCATCCTTGTCTGGTTCCTGTTCGCAGAGGGAAGGCTTTCAGTTTCTCTCCATTGAGAGTGATGTAGGCTGTTGGTTTTGTATAAATGCTCTTAATTATGTTGAGGAATTTCCCTTCTATTCCTACTCTGTTGAGTGTTTTTATCAAAAATGGGTGTTGGATTTTGTCAAAAGCCTTTTCTGCATCAATCGATGTCATGTGTTTTTTTTCTTTCTTCTTGTTTATATGGTGAATTACATTGTTTTTCTAATGTTGAGCCATCCTTGCATCTCTGATATGAATCCCACTTGGTCAAAATGTATGATTTTTTTGATGTGCTGCTGGATTCTATTGGCTAGGATTTTGTTGAGAATTTTTGCATCTGTGTTCATGAGGGATATTGGTGCGGGTTTCCTCTCTTTGCAGTTGGAAAACTGTGGGTGTAATGCTGGAAACTTTTGGAGCTGTGCTCCCGCCCACCTGAAGGCGATTGGGATGAAGAGGAGAGATACGTGGAAAATGAAACGTGAAAGATGAAAAATAGGACACACCTCTCCCTTCAGGCATGCTGCTCCGCAGCTTCTAGAGCTGGGTCGCCTCCTCTGCTTGTCTGTGTCTCCGCCCTCCAGCCTGGGGACTTCTGGCTGCTGGCCACTGTGGCTGGGTCGATTCAGAAATCACTGTATTTTGCTTCCACGTGCAGATTTCTTCTCAATGGGCGCAGGGAACTGGCACCTGGAACCTTAAACAAAATCCAAAATTCCACAGTTTTCTGTGGACTGTTCTTTCTATGCTTTTTGGGGTGTTTTGGCAGAGGAGTTTTCACTGTCTGTTTCTGCTTTCCTCACACCCAAACCAGACCCTCTATTCACTTTACTGGAGCCCTGGTGTGGCACTGTGGTCTAATGCACTGGACTGCAAAGTCGATTTGAACCACAAGGTCAGCGGTTCAGGCTCACCAGCTGCTCCTCAGAAACCCTATACAGGGTCACTATGAGTTGGAACTGACTAGATGACCCTTAACAACAACAGTGTGCTCCTGGGACTCTTGATGTGGCACTACAGGGCCAGCCCTGGACTGCGAACCACAAGTTCAGCAGTTCAAACCCACCATCTGCTCCTCCGAAACATTGTACAGGGTCGCTATGAGTCCAAACTAACTTGATGGCACTTAGCAAGAACAACCACTTCTTAAATATGAAAACTGACTTAGTTGGTGACAGGAACACTGGAAGCAGGCAGTGGGGATGTTTGCATAAAATGAGGAAAGCAATTAAAATGCCACTGAATTCTACATGAAACACATGTCAAAATGGCAATTTTTTCTTTCAAATATATACTTTCACCACAATTAAAACGCTCAAAACACGAATTTCATAGGAGTTGAGACGTAAGATTTTTTAATTTTTTTATTCTTTTTGCTACATTTGAGCCCAATACAAACAGAACCTAGAAACTATGTTGTGAAGTTGCCAACCTGAGGCAGTAACTCCCAAAATGGTTCTACGCTTGGAGTCGGGATGACAAATATTATCCTTACTAATCATTCAGCTGCATTATTTCTGAGCATCAGAACATTCTAGCACTTATTAATAGACTTTTTCCTGAAATGATAATGAAATTGGGTATTCATTTTCTATTAATGGCAAAGGTAAAGCAATTTTCTCTAATGAGTTTGGAAACGTGTTCACCAACAGTACCATTTCTATGTACAGAATGTTTTATGGAATTTAGCTGCTGGGAAAAAAAGATACTTTGCAAAGGTGATATTTCTGCTTTTTCTCCCGGACACTGGCCTGTCATTTCTTCCAGCACATCATGCTTATTAAGCCAGGAATGCTGCTTCATCAATGTGCTTTTTTACCAGCTTAGAATTTAATCTGCCACCATAATAGTCCTCACTCTGCGTTTCCACATGCAGGGTATTGAATTGTAGCTTCAACTGAATTGTGGTAGAAATCCTTAAAAACAGTGTGTTGGTTTTACTAAAGGTCCCCACAAATGATGGTGGTGTTTTTGTTGTTTAGTGCCATTGTCCCTACTATATAGGGTTTCCTAGGAGCGACTGGGGTTTCAACCACCAACCTTTCTGTTCAAAGTGACCTTGCGGTCCAGTGCTTATCCTGCAGCACTACAGCAGGACGCCACACTAATGCTAGTTATTAGCTCACATTGTCTCCTGAAGACCATTTTTACCAGCTGATCTAAACGTAATAGTTACTGTTGTTGTTAAAGTGACGTCAAGTCAGCTCCAACTCATAGCGTCCCTGACCCTGTATAGGGTTTCTGAGGAGACCTTGAGCCACTGACCCTGCTGTTCAAACTGACCTTGCAGTCCAGTGTATTAACCCACAGCACCACACCAGGACTCCTGCCAAGTCTGTTCATAATGACCTTGTATAGGATTTCCAGGAGCAACACATGGGTTTGAACCACCAACCTTGTGGTCCAATGCTGATCCTACAGCGCCACTCTAGGCTTAAATTTTATTTTAAGATGCAACAGACTTGCTCATTTAATCTTCCGTACACCAAAAATATGACTGGCAGATTAACTTTTCCATCTTTGTAAATGCAGCAACTTTTACCAGAAACAACTCAACTCCTTGTCCCTTTTCGTGTTGTCCTCTTGTATTCAGTGACTGGCTCTTCCCCCTCGCTGTTGTGTGGTGCCGTCGAGTGGGTTCTGACTCACGATGACCCCATGCACAACAGAACAAACCCGAGTCCGGTGCTGCGCCACCCTCTCAATTGTTTGACCCCATTGCTACAGCCTCTGTATCGTTTTACCTCATTGGGGGAACGTCTTCTTTTTCAATGGCTGTCAACTTTACCCAGCATGATGTCCTTCTCTAGGGACTGGTCCCTTCTGATGACATGTCCAAAGTAGGCCAGATGATGTCTTGCTGCCCGTACTTCTAAAGCGCATTCTGACTGTACATCTCAGACACGATTGTTCATCCTTCTGGCAGTCCAAAATCTGTTCCATGTTCTTTGCCAACAGGGTGGTTTTCCTTGAGTTGGTTGCTCCACATACCAGAGCCATTTCTTACAGCGCCCTTTTATCCTTTGCAGAGAAACGATCCATATCAATGCTTTCAAAAACATTCTGATGTCGCTAAGCCTAGCTGTCTCCTCAGAATGCTGTTTGATCTAAGCAGTCCATCAGCTTGGTATAGCTCATTGTAAGCATGTCATTGCTAATACCATTAGTTCTGTCAGATCGAAGCTGACTCATGGTGCCCCTGTGTATATTCAGAGTAAACCTGTGCTCCATTGGCTGTCCAAGGCTGGGAGCTTCCCGAAGCAGTTCACCAGGCCTTTCTTCTCAGTGCCTCTGCATGGATCCCAGCCTCTTGGATAGTAGCAAAGCACTTCACCATTGAATCTTGCCATCAAGTCAGCTCCAATCATGGTAGCTGTGCTGTAATCATACAAAGCATCATCGGATCTTTACAGAAGTAGAAAACCTCACCTTTCCCCCCATGGAGGAGGTGGTGAGCTCAAACTGTCGACCATGTGGTCCACAACCCAGTGTTTCTCTTACAGAGCCACTGTGCTCCCTAAGTGACCTAAGAGTTTCTTGTTGTTGTTAAATGCTGTCCAGTCGGTCACTGCTGGCCTTGTGGTTTGCTGTGTAGTGCTAATCCTTCAGTGCCATCCCAGGAGTCCAAAGTGACCTAAGAATTTGGGTTAAGACCCAAATCCACTGCCATCGAGTCGATTCTGATCTTTCACAGCCCTACAGGACCAAGGAGAGCTCCCTAGGGTTCTGAGGTAGTAAGTGCTCACAGGAGTAGACGGCCTCTTCATTCTCCTGTGGAATAGCTGCTGGGTTTGAACCGCCGACTTTGTGGTGAGCAGCCAAACACATAACACACTCTACCACTCCTGAAAATACCCACTGTGTCTCCAGTGCATGATGAAGTCCTAGTTCTCAGTGTTTGGTCCCCTCGCCCATCCTGTGCTCCCAGGGAACACACACACACACACACACACACACACACACATGTCCTGTGACTTTCCAGTTGAAACACAGTCAGCATCATCTCTTTGACTTTATCCAATTTTGTGATGTTTGATTTTGTTTTTTAAAAAAGGCTTTATGGAGTTGCCATTAGCTTAAAAAATAGTATCTGAGCACCTCGTAGACCATGACCAGCTGTGACTTTACAGCACATTGGTTGTTTTGTCATTGTTAAGCGCCGTCGAGTAGGTTCCAATTCTTAGCAACCATTTCTATGGTTTCCCAGGTGCAGCTGATGAGTTTGAACCTCCCACCTTGGGGTTCAAACCAACCTTCTGGTCCAGAGCATTATCCTGCAGCGCCATGCCAGCGGCACTGTTTTTGCTGTTGCTAATCGCTATCAGTTCCTACTTGTAGCAACCCTGTACAGGATTTCTGATGAGCAGCTGGTGAGTTTGAACTGCCGACCCATGGTTCAAGCAGACCTTGTGGTCCAGTCCTTTGGATACTAAAACAGTTATGTAGGTAGACAGGTAGAATGTTTAGAATAAGGTCCCCATTATCTTGATTACAGACTCCTGGTGAGCCACCACAGTGACCTCAAGGTCAGCTGTTCAAACCCACCAGCTGCTCCTTGGAAACCTTGTACAGGATTGCTATGAGTCGGAATGGAGTCAACAGTACTTAGCAACAACATCAGTAGATTACAGTAAAAGGAAACTCTGAGTGCAGTAGTTAAGTGCTCAGCTGCCAACCCAGAGGTCATCGGTTCAAACCCACCAGTCGCTCCATGGGAGGAAAATGTGGCAACCTGCTCCCGTGAAGATTAAAGCCTTGGAGACCCTCCGGGGCAGTTCTGTTCTGTAGGGTCGTTGGGAGTTGAAATCCATTGAGGAGCAGTGAGATTTTTGTTTTTGTGGTTTTCAGTAGAAGAGCACAGAAACAAACTTTTATTGACCGTGTCTGGAAAAAGGCTGAAAATCAATGAATAGAGAATGATACCTAGTTAAGCTCATGCCAAGTTCTGACTTACCAGCCATAGGTAGGTATTAACGTTTATGTTTCACGTGACGCTTGTAGTCGCCAGTTTTGTATTCTGATGGCAGTGGTATAGGTGACAATCTACATTCTCTTAACAGATAGTCTTTCTTAAACCTCTGTTTGAGTTCTGCAAGGTTTTCTGACCAGGAACTTTGGTCTTGTGTCTTTTATGACCTTAGATAATCTGCAATAGCATTTGTAGAAATGTTCCTGAAATTTTACAGGGAACTAAAAAAACTTACCCTCTTCCCTTCCATGCAAAGCATCTCCAAACGATTCTCCTTATTTATGCTGAAAGATTTTTCTCTCGGGGTGATTTTCAGGAGGCAGAATCCTCATGAAACTTGGCAGCATGCGACATGATACTTTCAGGTGGTTTATTTCCCCGAGAGCAAGCCAGCAGGGCCATAAAAAAAAACAGAACACACTGCAAAAGCACAGAGGCTGTCGAGCCAGGAACGGAGATTTCCAGTGGACAGCACTCTGATGCCCAGCTACCTGCTGCTACAAATTTTCTGAGTGTGTTTAGCAACTTCTCATATAGCTGGGAATCTTATTTTGAAAAACTGCGTGCTTTTAATACCAAATGGTATGTGCACATTTAAACATAAAAGTGTATGTACATTAAAAAAAAGAAGTTGTTTGTTTCAAATAAGTCCCCTGTATCCATATTCGTGTAGTACCTGGCATTGTGTTGGCATGGCCCAGTGTGGGCTCGCAGTGGTGATCTGCTGGTAGTGACGCTGCATTGGCATGATGTAAGGGAGGATTGTCAGTAGAGAGCTCGAGGTAGCTGACATTGCATTGCGCTGGCCAAAAGGTAGCTTCTTCCCGTCTCCTGGAAGCTCACTCTGCCATCAGACAGTCTTCCTCTCACTTCCGGATCCCACATTCAGACGCAGAAGGTCACCGTCTCCTGACTTGCTCTTCTGTTTCCTTGAAAGCAGTAAAGAAGCCCACAACTTCTCAACTTCTCCTGCAGCCAGCTGGGACGTGGGTTTGGCTTTTGAACTGTTGCCCCGGTTTTCTCAGACATGAACTCCAACATTGAAAGTGCAGCCGGTGTACTGTTCTCTGATGTGGTACTATAGGATAAGTGCTGGACTGCGAACCACTAGGTTGGCAGTTCAAACCTACCAGTCATTCCTCAAAACCCCTATTCTGAGTCGCTATGAGTCAGAACCTACTCCACAGCACTTTACAACAACAGGTGTAGTGTTGGGAGTAGGACGTTATTGACTCAAGTCTAATTTATTGTCAGGTACTATTAGCGTAGTGGTTACAAATCGGGCTGAGAACCTCAGGGTCATCAGTTTGAAACTACCAGCTGTTCCGCAGGAGAAAGATGAGGCTTTCTGCTCCCGTAAAGATTTACAGCCTCAGAAACCCTCTACAGGGTCGCTATGAGTCCATGGCACCAACTCCATGGCACATAACAACAACAACAACTATATTTTTGCATATAATACATTTATGCATACTACACCACCAGTGTGCCATATGCAACAAAATGTGACATTCGCATTATTTGTGTAAAAATACAGTACATGAGGTATGGCAGAATGTGGAGGCCCAGAATTTATGCTAATCTTCACCTGTGTTTTTGAATTTAAATGAGAAAAAGAGGAGCAGGAATGTGCTCCGTGGGCACTCCAAGTCTGCAAACCACCCACTTTGAGGGAACTAGTTGATGAGTTGATGCAGGCTCAGTCTGACGTGAAACTCCACTTTATTGGATTTCTTGGCTCATCCTCAAAGGGTGTCACACTGGAAGGAAGTGTCCAGCATAACTTTACAGAGCATGTATAGCGTCTTCAACTGTCAGCACAGTGTAATATTTGAATGGATATCCCCATTTTGAGATGGAATTCTGAGATAGATGTCAGGGCAAACAAAAGGGGATTTTTCAAAGTTTGTAAATTCTGAAAATGTTTGCAAAGAGTGGTAAGAATGTGGGGAAACAGATGTTTCTTGTGGAATTGGCTAATCTCATAGTAAGTTCGTTTGTGTTCTGTATAACGGAACAGCGTGTCATTCAAAATGAAGGCACCATTCATATATACACACACAACAAACTCTAACTTAGTCATTCAGAATGAAGGCACCATTCATATGTACACACGCAACAAACTCTAACTTAGTCAGTGTGTGCTTTCTGATGTCAAATGCCATCAAGTCGGTTCTGACTCATAACGGCTCTGTATAAGGCTTCCGAGGAATGGCTGGCGGGTTTGAACAACCAGACTTGTGGTCAGCAGTCCAGTGCTTATCCAACAGTGCCACAACAGAACTCCAAAGCAATATTAATCAATCAATATTATAAATAATCAGCATAACGGTTTAATATTTGTTTGTTGTTGTTAAGTGCCGTTGAGTCGGTTCCAACTCATAGCAACCCCGTATAGAATTTCCAAGGAGTGGCTGGTGAGCTTGAACCACCGACCTTGCAGTCCAGCACATTAACCCACAGTGCCACACCAGGGCTCCTAATATTTGTTTAGGTTTCTCCTAAAATGAAATATTAATGGAAGAAATTATGAACATAATTGAGATAGTATACCCAAGAAGATAATAAATCCAGTTTCTCTGCTGATTTAGGTTATATCCTAAATACAGGTAGCATCTGAAGAGAGAGAAATACAGTAGAGAACTATTCATATAACAATCCTTTTTTCATTCATTCCTTCAGTATAGCAAAGTCATTGCCATCCAGTCAATTGCAACTCCTAGAGACCACATAGAATAGAGTAGAGACGTTCCATAAGGTTTCCAAGGCTGTTGGTCATTGTGGGAGCTGCTATTGGGTTTGAACCACTGGCCTTGTGGTTGGCAGCACAATGCTTAACCCATTGCACCACCAGGACTCCTGTCACATTGTTGTTGTTAAGTGTTGTTAGTTCCGATTCATAGCTACCCTGTATAGGGTTTCTAAGGAGTGTTTGATGGGTTTGAACAACTGACCTTGTGATTAAGCACTGTGTCCAGTGCTTAACCTACAGTACCACACAAAGTCAGTATGGTAGGTGGTGGATGGATGAAGATAGGTAGGTAGGTAGAGGGACAAAGAGGGATAAAGATGATGGATGGACGGATAGAATGGATGGATAGATATGCTGAATAGAATGAGATGTGTGCATGAATGGATACATAAATATTTTGTTGTTGTTGTTAAGTGCCATCAAGTCAGTTTTGACCCATAGCGACGCTGTGTAGGGTTTCCAAAGAGCATCTGATGTGCTTGAACTACCAACCTAGTGGTTCAAACCATTTTTGCAGTGCAGTGCATTAACCCACAGCGCCACACCAGGACTCCAAATATAGATATAGATGATGGATAATGGATAGATTAGATGGATGAATGGATGGATGGATGGATGGATGGATTAATAGATAGAAACACATACAGAAAGATTTATTTCCAGGACTTGGCTTATGCAGTTGTGTGTTGGGGTGGCTAACAAGCTCCAAATCCATAGACTCAGTAATAGGCAGGAGACGTCTGCCAACTTATGTCCCTAATTCCAAGAAGAATGAAGAGCAACAGTGTTCTGGCTAAATATCTAGATGTTAGAGGCAGGACACAGTCTAGGGAATGTCCCATTTTGCTCTTCAGGTCTTCAACTGATTAGATGAGACCCACCCACATTATGAGAGCAACTGATTCAATCACATGTAAATATGGACCCTAGATTAGTATTAGCCCAAACAGTGGCTGGTATTTCATAAGTAGATCCTACTCATGGCGCCACATGTGTGTGTCACAGTAAAACTGTGCTCCACAGGGTTCTCAGTGGATGCTTTTTCATAAGTAGATCCCACTCATGGTGCCTCTGTGTGTGTCAGAGTAGAACTGTGCTCCACAGAGTTCTCAGTGGATGATTTTTCATAAGTAGAT
>NW_006408536.1:29816120-29843588 GCF_000296735.1 Chrysochloris asiatica
TGGATGATGTTTCATAAGTAGATCCCACTCATGGTGCCCCTGTGTGTGTCAGAGTAGAACTGTGCTCCACAGGGTTCTCAGTGGATGAGTTTTCAGAAGCTGAGCAGCAGGCTTTTTTTCTGACGCTCTTCTGGGTGGACTTGAACAGCGGAGCACATGCACGGATTGTACCGCTGGGTGTAGAGTAGCAGCCAGCCCAGGAGGTGAGAGTGAAGAGAGCAGCAGGAATTCCTACGGAACCCCAGAGGGAAAAGGTCTTCTGAAACAGTGGGGAAAGAAATTGATTTGAAAGAGTGAAGGATGAAGGGGTAAGCAACAGAAGGGAAACCCTCAGTGTACCATTTAGCAGTGAAATACTGCAGCAGAAGGCTGTGTTCTAAGAGGCGATTTGGGAGAGAATTGTTCTCACAACAGTGTGTCTGAGTGTGCTGATCATCAAAGGAGATGGACAGTCACTTAGGTTTGTAGAAAGCCTCCAAACACTTAGCACAGTGAGACTGGGAATAATTCTTATGAAACAGTGTTACGTAAGAGCTACAGCTTGTCATGGAGTAGTGGTGGCAGTGGGCAAGTGGGGTTCGCTCTATTCTAGGGAATACCTCCTGGAAAATTCCTACAAGGGCACAATGGAGCTCACAAGAGAAAGACAAAAACGGCTGTGCACACATTTGGGATCTGCAACTTCAACCTGGCCTCTCTTTTGTGGCTCACTGTTGTCAAGCGACACCCAATTTATGGGGACCCCAAGTACAACCAAGTGACACATTGCACAGTCCCGCACCATATTTGTTGCTCTTGTTATGTTCGATCCCACTGTTGGCGCCAGTGTGGATGTTGAGTGCCTTGTTGTTGTTGTTAAAGTGCCTTCAAGTCAGTGCCGACTCATAGCATCCCTGTCTAGGGTTTCCGAGGAGCAGCTGGTGTATTTGAACTGCCGACGTTGAAGTTGAAACGGACCTTGTGGTCCAGTGCATCATCCTGACGTGCCACAGCAGGAGTCCCTTCCCACCTTGTTATTGTTGTTTTTAAGGGTTCCAGCTCACAGTGACCCTGTTACAGGGTTTCCAAGAAGCGGCTGGTGGGTAGGAAGTTCAAATTCCTCCTCTCTTTGGGGCGCTATTCTGTTATGTTCCACAGGGTTTTCACTGGCTGGTTTTGAGAAGTATATCTTCAGGCCGTTCATCCTTGTCTTAATGTGGAAGCTGTGTGAAAACTGTTCAGTCCTGGGTGCCCCTGCTGGTATCTGAAATACCGGTGCCATAGCTTCCACCATCTCAGCAACACACAATCCCCTCGAGTAGGACCCAGTGACAGATGAGGGTTGGAAACTGTCTTAAGCCCATTGCAAAAAGCCCATGAATCAGCTATTTAGGTAGCTCCCTATCACTTCCTTTCTGCTTCCCCGCCCTCCTTCATTTCTTCCTCCCTCTCTTATTTTTTTTGTCACAACAGGGTCACCCAGTTGTCACCCACCATTAGAATGGGTCTGCCCTCCCTGGCCACAGTGGGATGACAGGAGCCTCCCAGCCTGCAGGGGGCGCTGCAGCCCCGGGCATGTCTCTCACAGTGCGGGCGGCCACAGCTCAGTGAACTCAGAGGAAATGAACATGACCCACAAGGGAGCAAACCTAGACCCGATCCTCAGCTCTGCACAGCCTCTTGATTCAGCTGGCCCTCAAGCCCCCTCATATGGGCTCTGGGTTACACTGAGCACCGGTGTGTGCTGAACCCCGCCACAATCACTACACACCTTTACTTCCTGGCCTGGACCCCAACAACACAGCCCGTCTTCATGGCTCCCATCAGCTGCATGGTGGTGCCACCTCCACCGTGTCCTGAACCCACACCTTGCGGTTTGGGTCCTGTTGGGATTTCTGCTACTAGGAAAAAAACCTCACCTGCTTCCTCTAAGGACAGCAGGCTCCTCATTCCGCACCCCAGCTCGATGCCCCAGCTCCGCCACGGAGCCCAACCTGCTGATGCTTGGTTATTTCACTTTCTGTTGAAAAGTCCATGAGCCCACTCACCTTCTTGGTGGACATGCTTCAACATATACTTGTAGCATATAATTTTAAAATTCAGAGCATCGCATTAGAAAAAAAGCAAAGGCTAACAACCTGTTTAAGGAGCTCTGGTAGCGTAGTGGTTACGAATCGGGCTGCGAACCTTAAGGTCAGCGGTTCGAAACTACCAGCCACTCCGCGAGAGAAAGATGAGGCTTTCTACTCCCGTAAAGATTTACACCCTGTACAGGGTCGCTATGGGTCGAAACCGACTCGACGGCACTTAACAACAACAACAAAAACAACCTGTTTAACAATGTGAATTGATTTGTGGTTTTTTTTTTTTTCTTTCTTCCTATTCAAAGGACTCCTGGTGTGGTGCAATAGGATAAGCACTGGACTGTGAATCACAAGTTCTGTGGTTCAAGCCCACCAGCATGCTGCTTGGAAACCCTATGAAGGTTCGCTATGAGTTGGAACCGACTCGATGGCACTTAAGAGCAACATTGAGTTGACAAGGTTTCTTGACATTTTGCAGTGAGTCACAGAATTTATAAAGTTCTAAAGCAAACCTCAAAATGTACTTTCGTTGCCACACCCTTATATACAGTGGTTATAAAGTGAGCCTTCTAAGCATATTACAGAGAAAGAATCTGTATGAGGATTTATGTTATTGTTAAGTGCCATTGAGTGAGTTCCTACTTACAGCGACCCTGTATAGAGTTTCGAAGGAGCGACTGGTGAGTTTGAACTACCAACCTTGCAGTCAAGTCCATTATCCTGCAGCACCATACCAGGCGTCCCCAAGGATTTATGGTGGTGATGGTTATGTGCCATGGAGTCGGTTGTGACTCATAGCGACCCTGTACAGGGTTTCTGAGGCTGTAAATCTTTACAGGAGCAGAAAGCCTCATCTTTCTCCTGCAGGACAGCTGGTAGTTTCGAACTGCTGACCTTAAGGTTCGCATTCCAATTTGTAATGACTATGCTACCAGAGCTCCTTATAGGATTTGTAAAAAGTACACTCATCCGAGAGCAGTAAATTTTTACTTAATACAAAGCTTAAGAAATATACACATAGATTTAAATATAAAAGCCAGTTGCCCTCAAATTGACCTCAATTCTTGGCCACCTCATGTGTGCATCAGAGTAAAACGGCTCTGTAGAGTTTTCAATGGGTGATGTTCCCAAAGATCTCCCTTCCAAGGTACCTATGGGTGGACTGGAGCCTCGAACCTTTTGATTAGCAGCCCAGCAGCACCTCTTATTCAAATATATTATGAATCAAATTATGCCTGCTTTTACACAGAGAGAACATGAGTGGATTTATTTTGCTTCTATAAGATGTAGGTGAGCTGCACTAGCCATCATGGTCAATAGCACGGTGTTTGTAGCGTTGGGGAATTTCGTGTAAGACTTGCTGGCTGTGAGTTGCCCTCAAGTTGGCTTCGATGTAGGCCCCCAGGTCCTGTACCGTCGTCAACAGCTTTGTGTGGTCAAGTTCATCGTTGGCAGCTGATGTGTAGTCTGAGTGCCTTTCAGCCCGGGAGCTCATCTTCCAGCTCTGTTATCAGATAACGTTTGGCTGCAATCTGCAGGGCTTTCATTAGCTCTTTTTCAGAAGTAGATCACCAGACCTTTCTTCCTAGTATCTCTTAGTCTTGAAGCTCTGCTGATACCCGTCCACCATGGGTGACTGTGCTGGGATTTGAAATACTTACCAGTGGTTTCCAGAATCACAGTAATATGCAGGCCAACACAATAGGATGCACTGACAGACGTGCAGTGGCACCAAAACCTTCTGTCACTCTATTTGCCTCTCCATTCTGCCCCTCATCAGGCCTCCCTCAGGTGCCACCATCTGCCAAGCACGGCACCGGGGGCATATTTGTCTTCCCCGACAGCCTTCTGTCATTTGCTTTTTTACAGATAAGAGTCTGCAACTAGTGCTGTCTCCCAAAAAAGCAACTCATTATAGTGCGGTATATTCATCCCAGTCTTACTTTAAGTCCTGTCCTTTTTATATCGTTAATTACCTTTGAGCATTTCAGGAATCCGTTATGAGCTGTAATCAGACATCATCTAGCCTCGTGAGCTGATTCTCATTTTTTTGGTGTGTTTTTTTTTTTTTTTTAAATCCTGATTTGGGAAACGACTGTGCTATTTTTGTCGGTTTGACTTTATATCCTCTAGTTTTTCTGGACCTACAGAGATGCTTCAGTGGTTTGTCTGAAACCCTTGAAGCCAGACCTGTAAAACGGAGTAAATGACGAATCAGAACTGTTCTCTCACAGATAATAAGAGCGAATGCAGCTAAACAGCCCAGGCTTTGTAGTCAAAAAGATTAAAAACCGAATTCTTTAAACCTTAAACCGCAAGCCAAAATTATCTCCCAAAATCTTCTTGACACCAGAATTTAGTTTAGCTTCACCGGTAAGGACTGTCTGCCTTGAGCATTGTGCTCTTTCAGAGGACGACCTAAACGGCATATCAAACTAGCAACAGCATCTCAAAGCATTAGATGAAAAGCTTAGGGAGCAGCGAGTTTAATGGTGGTGGAATGATTTGGAAAAGGATAGCAAGAAGGATTGAAAAACATTGTGATAGTTAAGGTTCACTGTTAACTTGACTGATCCAGGATTCCCAGTTGTTTGGCAATTGGTAGTTAGCTCTATGATGATTGGCTTTGAGGAAGTATAGTTAACTCTTTGATGATTGGCTATGAGGTCTAGTTAACTCGATGTGATTGGCTATGAGGAAGTATAGTTAACTCTATGATGATTGGTTATGAGGCGTCACTCAATTGAAAGAATTTTGCCTTGGGGGTGTGGCCTACTCCCAATATAATGGACGTGCCAGAAAGATTTGCCCTTTCCAGCTAGATCTGGGTCTCGCACCTGGTTTGTCCTCCAACCTCTGGTTCTTTGCACCTGAGTCAGTGGCCTGCTCTATGGTGTGATTGCCTGCTGGGTCTGCCCACCAAGTGTGCCTGGATAACTGGCCACCCACCAGACAGCTGTGCACAGCTATTCCTGTTGCCTTGGCTCATGTGCAGAATGCCGCCAGTTCTGCAGAGCACCTGCCCAGGCCTTATTCGCCCGTCACCCTGTTGCCACCTCTGCTCCAGTGCCAACTTCCTGCTCTGTGCCCCAACTTGGGATTCCTGCCTTCTGGAGCCATCCACAGATCTTGGTTCACCTAGCCTGCACTTGGGACTCTCCTATCTTGATATAAAAGCATATGTATATGTTGTTAAGTACCACTGAGTCAGTTCCAATTCATAGCAACCTTGTGTAGGGTTTCTAAGGAGAGACTGGTGAGCTTGAACTACCGACCTTGCAGTCTAGCGCATTAACCCACAGATGGGCAGAAGCCCCTGGAGAAGGTACATCATATTTGATAAAGTGGAGGGTTGGAGAAAGAGAGGCAGACCCCCAGCGCGATGAACTGGCACAATGGCAGCAGCTGTGACCTCAAGCGTAGCTATGATGATGGTGAGGTTGGTGCAGGACTGGGCGGTGTTGCATTCTGTGTGCTTGTGAATCAGAGCTGATGTGACGACACCTAACAGCAAGAACATGGAAAAAAGAGGCGATAAGTATGAGGGGATGTTCTCTAGGCTTTCAGAGCTGTACAGATTGGTTTTCTATCCTATTCCATCTGGAGAAACAGCTGGAACAGTAAACCACATCAGGTACATGGAGAAGAAATGGACCTTGTCAAGGATTTCATTTCACTTGAATCAACACACCAATCAGTGCCCGGGGGAACACAGCTGAGAACTCATCTAATGGTGTATTGCATTGGACAAATCCACTGTAATTGACCTCTTTGAGCTTTGAAAAAGTGAAGATGCCACTTTGATGACTAAGGTGTGCTCGACCGAAGCCATGGTCTTACAGCTACCTCCTATGCATGCAAGAGCTGGACGGCAGAATAGAGAAACCAATGAAGAATTGATGCACATGAATTGTGCTGTGGACGAAGAATATTGGATATGCCATAGACAATTGGGAGAAAGGGCCAATCAATTTTAGAAAAAGCACAGCCAGAATGTACCTAGAAGAAAGGATGGTGAGACTTTAGCTTGCTTCCTTTGGATGTGTTTCCAGGAAAGACCCATGTTGTTGTTTTGTTGTTGTCAGGTGCCATCGAGTCGGAACCGACTCATAGCGACCCTATGCACAGCAGAACGAAACAATGTTCGATCCTGGGCCAACCTCACTACCGCTGCCACACTTGAGTGCATCAATGATGCCACCTGGCTGATCCATCTCGTTGGGGGTCTTCCTCTTTTTCTCTGACCCTCCACCCTACCCAGCATGACGTCCTTCTCCAGCGATTGTTTCCTCCGGACAATATGTCCAAAGTAGGAGAGACGAAGTTTAGTCATCCTGGCCTCCAAGGAGCACTCTGGCTGCACTTCTTCCAAAACAGATTTATTGGTTCTTTTGGCAGTCCATGGCACTTTCAGTATTCTACTCCAACACCACAACTCAAAGGCATCAATTCTTCTACGATCCTCCTTATTCACTGTCCAGCTTTCGCATCCATATGAGGCTATTGAAAACACAATGGCCTGGGTCAGGCGCACCCTAGTCCTCAAGCTGACATCTCTACTCTTCAACACTTTAAAAAGTTCCTGTGCAGCATATTTGCCCATTGCAATACGTCGTCTGATCTCTTGACTGCTACTTCCGCGAGTGTTGATAGTTGATCCAAGAAGAATGAAGTCCTTGACAACTTCAATCTTTTCTCCATTGATAACAATGTTGCTTATTGGTCCACTGGTGAGGATTTTTGTTTTCTTGACATTGAGACGCAATCCATATCGAAGGCTGTGCTCTTTAATCTTCATAAGTAAATGTTTCAAGTCCTCTTCACTCTCAGCGATCAAGGTTGTATCATCTGCATATCGCAGGTTGTTAATGAGTCTTCCTCCAGTCCTGATGCCACGTTTTTCTTCATAGAACCCAGCTTCTCGTATTATTTGCTCAGCATACAGGTTGAATAAGTATGGTGAAAGAATACAACCCTGTCTCACACCTTTCCCAATTTTAAAACATTCAGTGTTCCCATGTTCTGTTCGAACAACTGCTTCCCAAGTACAGATTTCTTAGAAGTACAATTAAGTGTTCTGGAATACTCATACTTCTCAATGTTGTCCATAGCTTGTCATGATCCACACAATCGAAAGCCTTTGCGCTATGGGAAAGACCCATAGCGAAAGCATAATACCCTAGTGAGTGAAGTAGCAGGTTGTCAAGACAATGAAAAGAAACCGTCCGTGAGACGGACTGACACAGTGGGCTCAACAATGAGCTCAAACGTGCCAAGAGTCATGAAGCTGGTCCAGACCAGGCAGCATGGAGCTCTAGTCTGCAAGGGGGTACCATGACTTGGCGCCAACTGCACAGCAACTAGCAATAGGCTGAAAAAAGAAGACGAAAAAAAGCCCACACTGGTATTTGTGGAAGGAGACTGTCTTGACGCTAAGCAGCGCTGCTACTACAAAGGATTTTCCTGTAGCGTAATGAAACACATAGGCTTGCTGTGGCCTTTTATCCCCTTTTCAGACCTAAATAATGGTATTCCAGGATCAACTACTAGAATTACATGAATAGTTTTGACAGGAGCCAGTGTTTTAAGAGAAGACTGACCGTGTGTCTGTGTTTGGTCTCGTGGAAGGGAGAGCTTCATCAAGGATTGCATTAATGAATGATGTTGTTGGTTGAATGAGAACATTCAGTGGTGCTTAAGGAAAGTCACTGTCAAGATGTGTTTTTGGTAACTTCTGACGTAGACTCCATGTCATGACTAATAACTAGAAAGTACACATAGTAAAACCAAAGAGAAACGTGAACTAATAGATGGTCTCATTCCATCTCCAGCTAGTTGTACCATGGCTTTGAGCCAGCAAGATGATAAACATCAGGTAGGTAGATCTCAAAGCATTTCCAATTACGGTCTAAACCCTTGAGCACCCAGAAATGAAATCATGAGTAACCTTCTGAAAGTGGAGACCACCTGATCTCAGCATGAGTATGGAAGAAGTCAGAGGCAGTACTGCTTTGTACTAACCCCATGGGGGAGCCAGTGTTTGACCTGATCACCCAGCATCCTTTGAGGGACATGTTGGCAGAATCCTGCCAACCCTTCACAACCAGGAGGTCTCCTGGCTTCTATGCAAACAATCCAGTGGGAGCCAGGTGCGATTCGTCCCTGAGCTATTGCAGAGAAGGGCCCAAACGAACACCTCCCCAGCTGTGTTTTAGTTCTTAGACTGTGATCCGGAGCTGTGTCCAGAGGCAGCTCCGAATCTGTCCACGTCCCACGGTGCAGATTGACAGTGGCCGAGGACATGAACCATTTGTACTAGCTCCTTAAATCACAGATGATTTGTAGCCCTCCTGTCCCCCAGAGCCAGAGGGACACGGCAGCAGATCCCTGATTCCACCCATACCCCACTTCTCCACAGGATTAGGTTCAAAGACAAGACTCTTAGACAAAAACCAGCATTCAGTGCAAAAATGAAAATGAGCTCACTTTCCCGTTTGGTTTATGTGTGTATTTCCTATCTAGGAGTAATAGCATGGCGTTTAAATCTGTAGTGAGCAGAAGTCACATTGGAGGACGGTGGCATCATCACACAACTGCCAAACACTGAAATGTAGAGCCCAGCCAAGTTGATGTGTATCCGTAACCATCCCAGCCACTTGTCCTCTCTCCTCACACCTCTCTCTGCATCTGTCACACCCTTAATGTGAAAATAGTCAGATAGTAGATTGTACTGTTCTCATAAATATGACATGTCAGATGACAAGGTAGTCACTAAGCAAGGGGTAGGTGTACTAATACTGGTAGGACAGACTGGCTCATTTATACCAAATCACCTTCCTTTCTGTACCCAAGATCCATAGGCAGTCATGTGCTTGTAGCTTGGTTACTCACAAAGTCATAAACAACCTTTGGATTTCTGTGACTTTTTGGGCTTTGTAAGGATCATTGATACTCTATGGCTTATGGTCACCTAACCACCCCTCTTCCCAGTATTTTAATTTGAAAGGACAAAACAAACACGGGTTTCTATCAGACAACTCCTACTCATAGCGGCCCCTGTGCATCGTGACACGGCTGTGTTCCAGAGGGTTTCCAGCGAGTGGTTGTCAGAAGCAGATCACCAGGACTTCCTGCCAAGGCACCTCTAAGCAGACTCAAACTTCCAACTCTCAGGTCAGCAGCCAAACTCCTTAACCATTTGTACCAGCTCCTTAACCAAAGTAGTAATAATTTGTCGAGGAGGTTCAGACTCATAACGTCCCTATATAGGGTTTCTGAGGCTGTAAATCTTTCCAGGAGCAGAAGCTTCATCTTTTGCCCACAGAGTGGCTGGTAGGTTTGAACTTGT
This sequence comes from Chrysochloris asiatica, assembly GCF_000296735.1. Classification (NCBI taxonomy): domain Eukaryota; kingdom Metazoa; phylum Chordata; class Mammalia; order Afrosoricida; family Chrysochloridae; genus Chrysochloris; species Chrysochloris asiatica. The sequence continues at coordinate 29,825,532 of NW_006408536.1, forward strand.
GTCCTTGAGTTAAGCAGACCAGTGCATAACCCACTACGCTACCAGGGCTCTTCTAATACGATGGTTATCTGCATGCTCATATGTCTCCAGTTGATCTTAGAAGAGACACAACTTTCTGATCAGACTTTATGTTCCTGACCCGTGTGTATTCATTCATCAGTAGAGGCAAATCTCTTATCTGCCTGGGTCTGCTATGGAAAATTCTAACGTACTGGAAATATTTTTATGAGATGGACTATGGAATTGAAAAATACCTTATTTTCTGCAATAGCACACTAACTAGCAAAGACATGTAATTTTTCTTTGAGTCTTGTTATTTTTTTTTTCATTGTAGTAAGGAGCTCTGGTAGCGTAGTGGTTACGAATCAGGCTGCGAACCTTAAGGTCAGCGGTTCGAAACTACCAGTCGCTCCGCGGGAGAAAGATGAGGCTTTCTACTCCCGTAAGGATTTACACCCTCGGAAACCCTGTACAGGGTCGCTATGAGTCGGAACCGACTCGACGGCACTTAACAACAACAACAACAACAACAGTAAGATGTAGATACTTACAAGCTGGGCTGCTAATCACAAGGTCAGCAGTTCGAAACTACCAGGTGCTCTGTGGGAGAAAGATGAGCTTTCTGCTCCCGTAAAGATTACAGCCTCGGAAGTCCTCCACAGGAGTTGAAACCATCTCCATGGCTCATCGTCATGCATCCAAGTGTACCGTTCAGTGAGGTTCATGACAGTCCCCAGGTTGAACAAGCATCACTACTGTTCGTTAAAGACACTGAGCAGTAGACCTGTGTGAGTCAGGACTAACGCCGTGGCTGTCAACAGTAGCAAGAGGCAGAGACTCGGTAACCCTCAGTAGCAACTCCCGCCTCCACCTCCCCCAGCCCTGGCAGCCACAAGGAAACCTTTATCCCAATGCCAGGGTTTGCCTTGGTTTTTCCTCCAACAAGAGGGCTTTGGGGGGTGGTTATATTTAATCGCAAAGAAATGATGACAAAATAGTTCTACTTGGAATCCTAGTGTGGCATTGCAGGATACTACACTGGACTGCAAGGTTGAGTTGAACCACAAAGTTAGCAGTTCAAATCCACCAGTGGCTCCTTGAAACCAACTGGACAGCACTTAACAACATTTGTTTACACCAGTTTTTTGTTTTCATTGAGACTTCATCCTTTCACTGGCTCTCCTTCAAGGAAGAATTCCTGGTGGCGCAGTGGGTTAGGCATCGGGCTGCTAACCACAAGGTCAGCGGTTCAAACCCATCAACCTCTGTGAGGGGAAAAGTTGATGGACTCTCTCTATAAAGACTGACAGTTTCAACATCCTCTCTAGAGTTGCTGTGAGTCAGAGTCAATTCGATGGCAGTGGGGTGGGTTTGGGGTTTCTTTCAAAGAACCAAAGTACTGTTTTCGTGATGACAGTTTCGGGTTTGGGGTCTGGGTGTGGCGCTGCGGGTTAATGCGCTGGACTGCATAGTCTTTTGCACAGCAAGGTCGGCGGTTCAAGCTCACCAGCCGCTCCCCAGAAACCCTATACAGGACCTCTCTGGGTCGGAACCGACTCGACATCACTCAACAACAACAACATTTAGTGTTAATGTCTTGACTGAGTGAATCTCCCCAAACTCTAGGAAGGGCTTATAGGAAGTTTGCGTCTCTCATTTTCTAATTTTCCTCTATTTTTCTTTCAGTTACCTGAAATTGATTTGAAGTCATTTCATTTACTTTTTTCTTTTTAGAAATCTATATTTTGGAAAAAACAAAAAGAATGTTCCAAGTCTTTACCCAACTCATCCGATTTGCTCCAGACATTTGATCCTAGAATATGTCAAGGGCAGAATTGGAAAGCACTCATCAATTAAAATCAAATGCCAATGGAGTCTAAGAGTCATGAATATTTATGAGGTACATGACAAGGCATCCCAATAGATTTGAAATGTACTTAACAAAAATGATTTTGAAATGCAAACTTTGAGATGGGGAAACTTGGACACACTTTCCAGGCTTTGACAAAACAAACTGCCAGAAAACAGTGAGAATGCAGAGAATTAGCAATCTGGTGAGGAGCAGAGGTTAACAGAAAAATGTGAAACTGAGAGGGAGGAGGGGGCCTCACAAGACGACTGTGGTCTTTCTGAGTTTACACATGTGCACAGGTTCATGAGAATGATCCTATGAGGAACCTGTATGCTAAATTAAAACAAAACAAAACATGTTCTGCAAAGATTCTCTAAGCTATAAACATGCACACATTGGATAGTAGTGTGGTGACAAGACTGCTACCTTCAGCACAGTAGCTGTAAGCCCTCAGACCTGGGCAATCTGAGAGTCTCCCCGATCCACACAAGATGAACTTAGATACAGACCGCCCTCGGAGATAACTGGTTTTTGGGTCCACACCACTACAATAAAGCGACTAAGGCAATAAAGCAAGGCAGGTGGTTTTGCCTTCACAGTTCATTTCTGTTACCTTGACATGATACTGTCGTGTACGCAGTGTGCCCGAGCCTGAGGGGACCATCTGAGCTCTGGTGAGAATGAGTAGCATGGGACCCAGAGACAGGAAGCGAGCAAAGGCTGCTGGAAGCTGACCCAGTACTCGTGCTGGAAGCTTGGTGGTCAGAGCGCTGCAAAGGGTCAAAAATGCAGGATCTGCAGAGGGCACAAACATGGGGCTGACCAGTGCCCTCAGAGAGGACGCCCTTGGACATAAGATTTAATTGCTCTTTCTGATGGTGTAGTGGATTACGAGTTGGGCTGCCACCTGCAAGTTTCAATCTATCAGCCGGAAGTTCCGCTGGAGAAAGATGAGGCTTTCTGCTCCTGTAAACATTCACAACCTCGGAAACCCTGTGCAGGGTAGCTATGAGTTGGAACTGACTCCACAGCACACAACCATCACTCATAGGAGTTTGGTGGCTCTGTAGGATAAGCACTGGACTGCGAACCACAAGTTGGCTGGTCAAGCACACCGACCACTCGGAAGGAGGAAGATGAGGCTTTCTGTTCCCACATTTGAAACAGGTTTGAAACCTGTTGGAAAGCCACCAATAAAGCTAGTGAGGTGAGCTGAATGAAAACCTGAAGTAAAATAGTCCATCGACTTCTCTCAGTTGTCTGTCCAAGTAGGTTAATACCTAGAATTACAAAAGGGTCTTAATACTAGGACATATATTGTTGTTGTTGTTAAGTGCCATCAAGTCGGTTCTGACTCATAGTGACCCTATATAGGGTTTCTGAGGAGCAGCTGGTGGGTTTGAACTGCTGACTTTGTGGTTCGCAGGCCAGGGCTGAGTCCTGGACATAAATGATTATATCACAATAATTGCTACGTTAAAGAAAAGTGCAACCTCTAGATGGCGCTGTGGGTTAGGTGTTAGGCTGTTAATCAACAAGGTCGGTGGTTCAAACCCACCAGCAACTTCAGAGGGAGCATGACAAGGGTGTCTGTTTCCCTAAACCTCGGCAATCTTGTATAAACCCTGTATAGGGTCGCTATAAGTCAGGATCGACTCAATGGCAGTGGGTTTCATTATAGATGAAGACTATGTCCCAGTGTACCATTGCCTTGAAAAACTCAGAATGTGGAAATGTTGGCTTCTTCATTTGAAGACAGCCACTTAGCAAGAGGCACAGTCGTCCCCTAAAACCTACAGCCACCATTGTCAGATTGGCAGTCAGATCCCCACAGCTAATGCCCTTCCATTAAAACTAGGAACAAGAGAAGAAGCCTCGCAGAGCACTTAATATTTAATAGCTTTCTGTAGATTGCAGCCAGTACAATTAAGTCCGATTCATAAATTAGAGATATGACCAGTGAAAAAAGTACTTAGGATTGTCAGATAAGATGACTCAGAACCAACCTACCAGAGAGAGTCAACTAGGAAACGATTTGAAATGGTAAGACATTTAAGTCACAAGCCCGGTTATAAGATACAGGGGTCACACAAACCCCTTCACATCAATTTCAGCCTAGCCTTCATTAGCATGGGCAAATGCATTCACCATCCTCACAAGAATCTTAAAACGCCTGTGAATAAACGAAATAGCAAACGTTTGGGACAGTGTTTCTGGCAGCATCAAAGTCGTACCGAATTACTGGACATACCCACACACTTAGCTCAATAGGAATTCAAAGCCTGCTGGAGTGGTACTTCTGAAAGTGCCATGTGCGGCGGCCCTGGTGAAGTGCACTGGCAAACTCAGGGAGGGGTCTCAAGTGGGCACTCGATCAGGGTTTGCATTTCCAAGGTCTCCCGGGTCACCAGATGCTGCTGATAAAATGCTTGTCTGAGGACCACACTTTCAGTAGAGGGCCTCTGAGGGTTCTTTTTTTAAACGGATAGAAATGTAAATAATTACTGAAAGTGGGGGGAAAAAAAAAAAAAGGAACCCAAATCACCTGTGTTGGTCCCTGGGCAGCCAGCATAGTAAACACTCAATTACTAACCTAAAGGTTGGTTGTTGGATCCCACTGGGTAGGTGTCACGTGGTGTGGTGACTTACGGTGTGTTACATGCACAGACACACATGTCATGGATTTCCTCCCACATCAGACCACACAACATCCTTATTGTTGTTGTTAAGTGCCATCAAGTCGCTTCCAACTCATAGTGACACTGTATAGGGTTTCTGAGGAGCAGCTGCTGACTTTGAACCACCGACCTCGTGGTTCCAACCGACCTTGTGGTCCAGCGCTTCACCCCACAACACCATAGCAGGGCTCCACAGCATCCTTGTTGTTGTTGTGATGTGCCGTGGCGTCGGTTCTGACTCATAGCGACCCTGCACAGGGTTTCTGAGGCTGGAAATCTTTACGGGAGCAGAAAGCCTCATCTTTCTCCCACGGAACAGCTGGTAGTTTCGAACTGCTGACCGTGCGGTTCGCAGCCCGATTCGTAACCACTATGCTTAATATGACTGTTAATCACAGATTACTATGTGATGGATAATATCTGTACATTGTCTAAATGTAATATTTCTTTGATTATATGAACACTAGCAATGAAAATATTTTGGGAAATCGGCCAACATTGCATTCCATTTTTTAGCTACAACATTATTAGTCACTAAGCAGATGCTTTTTCTGAGTTTGATTTCTCTTTCCTGTCCTTTGATTCCTACTTCATTGTCTAAACAGGTACTGATGCAGCGCCACAAGTAATACTTACCACAATATTTATTGTAGCTAGAGCACCAGACAGTCTGGTAGACACAGAAACAACAGTGCCTGCTTACTGTAGCTCCTGCAGGCAGAAATCATGATGGACATCTTCACTGTGATTGGGTGATTGGGTACCAATGACAGTTCAGACAGGAGCACAGTGGAAGGCTCGACAAGTAAATGAACGAAGAGTTGTAGCTTGAAGGTATATGGATACATGTAAGCTGGGCTTATAGAACAGTGTTTCTGTTGATAACTAACTACAAGGATAGTTACATGTTGTTGTTGTTAAGAACAGTCGAGTCAGTTCTGACTCAGAGCGACCCAGTACAGAGTTTCCAAGGAACGGCTGGTGACTTTGAACCACTGACCTTTCAGTTCAAATCAACCCTGCAGTCCAGCGCATTATCCTGCAGTGCCACATTGTAGCATATTGATACATAAAAGCTGGACTTAGAAAACAATGTTTCTTTTATAACTAACTACAGGGATATTATATAACAAATCATAAATTTCCACTGAAACACAGCACAAAAATTTTTTAGATGATCATTTTGGCTTCACCCCGTCAGCACCGACTCGATGGCACCTAACAACAACAAAAACAAATAGTGTGACCTGGTGGGATCTGAATCTCCTAACCCCCCTCCCCCACTTCAGTGACATCACTGTTCAAACTCACACAGGGGCATGAAGAAGAAAGGCCTGGTGATCTACTTCCATAAAGGTAACAGCGGAGAAAAGCTGATTGAGCTGTTCTATTCTATCTCATGGCATCCCTATGAGTCAGAATTTACCCAACCGCTATGGGTTTTATTTTGGGTTGTTTTCATTACCTGTAATTTATCACAAGTAGCATGTTAATACAGTTGTGAGTTTTTTTTTTTCTTTTTTTTTTTTGCTGCACGGATTCATTTAATAAGCATATACCATGCGACAGAAAAGAAACACAGCATGTTAGACACTGAGTAGGTCCCTGGTGACACAAATGGTTAATGCACTTGACTGCTAGCTGAAAGGCTGGCGGCTCAGATCTACCCAGAGGTGATTTGTAAGAAAGACCTGGTGATTGTCTTGTGAAAAACCAGCCACTGAAAACCCTACGGAGCTCAGCTCTACACCGACATACACGAGGGTGTCATGAGTCACAGGTGACTCAACGGAAAGTGGTTTAGATCATAATCTACAGAGACTCAGCCCCTTAGGCCAGGAGTTTGCAGTGGTGGGGATGAAAGGAAAGACAAACAGAATAGGAACCAACGCACACCTCCAGGTTCGCGTGTGCTGTTGGTTGCTGAGCAGTTGATTCTGATTGACAGCGCCCGCGTGTAAACGGAGCTGAACTGGTGCAGTCTATGAAAGCAGATAGCCAGGTTTTTCTCCCGTGGAACCACTGGATGGGTTGAACTACCTGCTTGCTACTTGTGTAGCAGCTGAATGCTCAAATGTTGCAGCGCCAGCATTCCTCGGGGCATGTGGACACCTGAAATGCCACCATTCTGTCCCCATGAGCAACCCTATAGGACAGATTAGAACTACTGCAAAGAGTTTCCAAGACTGTGCATCGGTACAGCACAGACAGCCTTGTCTCCGTCCCGCACACTGTGGATACACGTTAAAAACCAGGACAGGTTTCCCAAGAGGCGATGCTCAACTCAAAGAATTTGGAACAGAGTTTCTCTGTAGCGTTTGGAAACAGTATCTATCCTCGGTATTTTATCTGCATAATTCGCACTACATGGGGAGGGCAGATACAGCACAAAACACAAACAAGAGTTCAGAAACATCCTTCCCTAAGTCCCACCGGGGCGCACACACATGCGTCTTGTGTTTAGTTTGATTTCCATTATAGAAAACAATTGTATTCTGCTGATAGATACAATTACTCGAAAGATGAGAACCATCTCATTAAAGCGGTATTATACTTTTGCATTAAATTGGATGTTTTGAAAATGGATAGGGAATCTGATTCATTTCTGTGTTCATGGAAGCAGTCTTGGAGCACTGGTTTGTTTATACATTGATGGTTACTTTGGGTGTTTTTGTTGGGAGCACTGCAGACTATCCTGTGTGGACAGGTTTAACAGACTTGATGAACGTCTGCTGTCTTTACACCTCACCTGTGTTGGCCACTAACTCATTCATTCACTTATTCCTCAAAAATCACCCCTCCTTGATTGTGTTGCTGCTCAGTTCCACTCTGCCGAGTCTCAGAAATAAAAACAACGATTACAACACTGTCCCTGCCTTTGAGAATATCAGATCAGAAACAGAGATTTATAAACAAATATGGACGGGAGATAGAATGGAAATACAGTGTTAGGGGTTACGCAGGGAGGGGACTGAGCAGAAGGGACTGGCCAGCCCATCTGATAGGAATTGTGGTTTTAATGGGTCTTCAGAAACTAGAAGATGGTTTCCATTCCATTGGATGGGTGAAGAAATTAAATGTTAGAAGGCTCCAAGTGTGGAAAAGTCTGTGATCAAATTAAGCCTGAGAGGATGACACCTTGTATACTAAGGGGTCTCCGAGTGGTTCCAACAATTAATGCTCTCAGTTAATAACCCAGAGGTTGGCAGTTCAAGAGGTGCCTGGACAGAAAAGCTTGGAGATTTACTTCTGAAAAATCAGCCATCGAGAACTCTATGGATTCCAGTTCTCTTCTGACATACACGGGACCACCAGGAGCTGGAAACAATTTGTCAGCCACTCGGACGATGGGATTCAGCTTTGTACAGCTGTGCCAAAATTGAGAGGGTGTGAACTTTGAAAGGACGCTTTTAAATGGATCTGCAGCTTAATGAGCTCCCTGACACTGGGCAGTGTGGGTGATCGTTTAGCTGTGGAGCAAACAACGGCATGTTGTGCTTGTTCCCCAGGGCCGCTTAGTGACAGCACCGTTGGGTGATGCTCAGGATGACTGCACTCACCTCTGAACCATTCCTGCTTGGCACCAAGAACAGGGCTCTGGTGGGAGGAAGGAACGGGGTTGATTTGGGAGAGCAGAGCTGTTGTTAGGTGCCATCGAGTCAGTTCCGACTCATAGTAAACCAAAGCAAAACAGAAGGAAACACAGCCTGGTCCTGTGCCATCCTCACAGTCGTTGCTACTCTTGAGCCCATTGGTGCTGCCATTGTGCCAATCCATCTCATTGCGGGTCTTCCTCTTTCTCACTGACCACCCACTTTACTAAGTATGATATTCCTCTCCAGGGACTGGTCCCTCCTGATAGGATGTCCAAAGTATGAAAGACAAAGTCTGGCCATCTGGCTTCTAAGGAGCATTGTGGCTGTACTTCTTCCAACACAGATTTGTTTGTTCTTCTGGCCATCCATGGTACTTTGAATAATCTTCTCGAACACCATAAGTCAGTTCTACGATCTTCCTTATTCATGGTCCAACTTTCATATGCCTGTGAGGTGATTGAAAATGCTCTGGCTTGGGTCAGGCTCACCTTAGTCTTCAAACTGACATCTCTGCTCTTGATGGATGCACAGATATATACAGAGGTCTGGTGCAGCAGATTAGCCTTGTGCAATATGTGATTTGATTTCTTCACTGCTGCTTCCATGAATGTTGATGGTGGATCCAAGCAAAATTTGCATGTATATTAAAGATGGATATATAGACAAAGATAGATATGTGATAAATTGACAGACATATAATAAATTGGCAGATGATAGATGGATAGGTAAATAGATAGGTGATGGATGATACACACACAGATGGTAGATGAAGGGATACATAGATACATACCTGTACATCACATATGCACACATACATACACACACAATAGAGCCACAGATAAGATGATGGATTGATAGATGATAGACAGGTACATAGATACACATAGATTATGGAAAGATACATACATACAAGGATACACAGATATGCAGATACATAGATAGATGTGAGAATAAAACAGATATACACTTGCAGAATAAATCTGTCCCACTTGGTCTATAATAAGAAATTGACCTCTGTATCACTCTTTCCCTCCGGGGATGTATGCATTTTCAACAATTTTAGCCATTTCTGTAGGTATTTAATTCCTTTTTAAAACATAGCAACATTATCTTAAATGATGTTGAGTTGGTTCTGACTCATAGCGACCCTGTCTAGGGTTTCCGAGGAGCAGCTGGTGGGTTTGAACTGCTGACCTTGCAGTGCATTGTCCTGTAGCGCCACACCAGGACTCGGAGCTTATGCTGTGATGTGTAGTTTTGATTTTAGGTAGTATTCCCCTGGTTGGTTTGTGGTTGTCGAGTTGATTCCAACTCATAGTGTACCTGTGTAATGTTTCCCAGACTATAAATCATTGTTGTTGTCATACAGTGCCTTTGAGTCAGTTCCAACTCAATCACCCTGTATAGGGTTTACAAGGAGTGGATGGTGGGTTTGAACCTCTGACCTTGTGGTTCAAAATGACCTTGTTGTCCAGTGCATTACCCTCCAGCGCCACACCGGAACTCCCTGCACATCGTTACAGAAACAGAAAGCCTCATTACTGAGTGTGTGCATTGACACAGTTGAAACCATGGGAGCAATGATTACATTCTCATTTTGTAAGCCCATGGGTTTTCGCTGGAGTTCGTAATTGCCTTTGTTTTTGGCTGTCTAATTTTAAATTAAGGAGCCCTGGTGGCATAGTAGGTTTCCTGTTGGGCTTCAAACCTCAAGGTCAGCAATTCAAACCCACCAGCCACTTGTTGGGAGAAAGATGAAGCATTCTGCAACCTTAAAGATTTACAGCCTTGGAAACCCTATATTGGGTCACTATAAGTCGGAAGTGATTCATGGCACACAGCCATCACCTCTAACAACTTGAAGCTACCTCTTTTCGATTTAGCATCAACTTCTCCTACAGAAGTATGAATCTGTTGTCAAAAGTACTTAACCACAACTCTGTCATCTTGAGTCGTGGAACTGGCTGCCTCCACATCTGCTACATAGATTTCATTTTGGTATTCCCCTCACCGTCATTCTGAGGTGCCCTTGGGTTTCTCGTCTTGGCACTGCTGGGTCTTGATTGTATTTTTAGCTTCATGCATTTCTGTTGCAAAGTTCCATGTCCACCTGATTATGGGTTTTTGTTCACACCCCTTGAAGATCTCTGTAGGCACCCTGGGGTTGGCTTCCAGTCGAAACTGACTCAATTGCACCTAAGAACAACCACTCAAAGATGGTGGGGCCATTTCAGATTCGTAGTAAACCTTTCCACGTTATGCATTGTACAACTTCTTTGCTTCAACAACTTTTTATTGTGAATAGAGAGAATGTTTGTGGTGCAGAGCATCGGTTTTTCCACTTAACAGTTCCCCACAGTGTAACATTACTCCTTCCCCATGTTTCCTGAGCCCCTTCCTCCTTCTCACCTGACTCTTCTGAACTGTGTCCTGGGCAATACTGCCCTTTTCATCTCAGGTGGTTGGTTGGTTACTCTAAGGTAAACGTACCTCCCTAGTGTTAATGTTTCCCTCACAGAGCCCAGCCAATTGTTTGGAGTCCTGGTGTGGCACTGTAGGATGATGCACTGGAACACAGATGGGTTTGAACCAGAAGGTTGGCAGTTCAAAGTCACTGTGAGTCAAAACCAACTGGACGATTCTTAAGAAACACAATAAATGTTTAGCTGTGATCCTATACTTTAAAAAGATATCCTCCCTCCCTGCTCCACACATGCACACACACACAAACAGCCAACGTATTTCTTATTCAGGCTGTTATACACAGCTATTGTTCTTGTTGAAATAAACTAGGTGAAACCCGTTGTAGCAGTTGCATGCCCTGGGAAAACTTCTGAAAACCAGCAACTCTTTTTGCAGACAGACTGAATACAGGACATCACCTGACTTCTGACCCAGGAAAAGTCGTATAAATCAATGGTTCTCTCTAAATAATATATGAGACTGGATCTTCAAGCTCATGCATACTGAAGTCTGGAGGAAAAAAAATACAAGAACACACCGGACTTGGCTTTCTGTAGGGTGGAGATGAATGATACTGTGTATCTTTCGGGCGCTGCAAGTAAACAGCTCAGTAAGTGCCAGAAGAGTTCTAGATGGAAATCAGTTATCACTGCATTTAAGAGTTAGATATTTTGAGACCAGCCTCAATGGGCCTGACTTAAGTGCTGCAGTTTCTATGATTAATTAACTCTTTGTAGGAAGATGGAAAAGTCATTGAAAAGGAAAAGGAATTAAAAAGACATGAGTGCCTCTCACAACTGCAAAGGTAAAAGTTTTGTAACAAAAACGGGGCAGTAATTCATCTTACAGTCCAGGAACAGAGGACCCTAGGACCATCAAGGGAGAAAAGCACAAGTGGAATGTGGGACCCTATCCAGAAAAACAGTGACACCAAAGATGGAGGCAGAGATGAGGACATGGAGAGAGGGAGCAGCTGAGGACTCTAGATTCTTAGAAAGAGAAAGGCTGTGTGCTGGCGGCCAGGAGGCAGGTTTTCAGAATGTGCCCTGTGGTTGTTTAAATGATTATATATTCCTGAGTGTTTTTGTGTACATCCCAAAAAAGAAAAAACAGAAGGAATGAAGCAAATACTGTTGAATGATGATGCATGGAGGAGATTATAATCATCGCAATGAACCGATGGATGTAAAACCGACGTTCTCCCATGCAAACTATCTCTCGGTTCACAATAAAAACTTACAAACAAAACAAAGACATGAGTAGCAAATGGCAGTGATGAAACGAGCCAGTTGTGGTCATGATGTGGTGAAGACGTGTCAGAAATGGCTGCCGGGCCTCCTACTTTTGTTTTCTTCAACTTTGTCTTGTGAATTGAGTGAAGGTTTATAGACAAGAGCATCAGTTGTACACTCAATAAATCCTACAGTGTGTTTCATCTCAATAACTGTAATCCCTCCATGCACCAAGTCACCCTGCTTCCTCTCTGAAGTTCTTGTTTCTCTTTCTCCATCCCTTCTCACCTTTGTCCCCAGGTAAATGCTGCCCTTTTGATCTTGAAGGTTTGGCCATTCCAGGGTGACCTGCACGTTTCTTCTTTCTCACTTCCCTGTTTCATTCCTTCTGTGGTTTAGTGGGATTGGCTTCTATAGGAGAAGACCTGGTGGTATCCTGGCTTAAACACCGGTCTGCTAACAGCAAGGTTGGCGGTTCAAAGCCACCAAATACAACATGGAAGAAAGATGAGGTGTTCAGCTTCTGTAAAGATGACAGCTTTGGAAACCCCACGGGGAAGTTCTCCTCTGCCCTCCAGGGCCTCTGTGAGTTGGCATCAAATGGATGGTGTCCATAGAAATGCTTCGGGACTGCAAGTCTGTAATAGGGCCCAATGGGAAGTGGTGGTGGTTATGTTACCAGATGTCAAGTCAGCCCCTGACTCATGTTGACCCCAAGTGACAAACTAGAAGTGCTCCATGGGCTTGTCACAAAAGCAGGTCTTTCTGCCTCAGAACTGCAGGGGGACTTGAAACCCACAACCTTTGGGTTAGCAGCTGATGGAACATGGGGAAGTCCCAGGTTGGTGGGGCAGAGCTCTTGGAAGTGGAAGGAGGAAGGGGTTCGCTTGCGAGAACGATGGTGGAGAAGTGGGAAACAGTAGCGATGCAGACTGTCTAGGGGCAAAGAGAAAGGAAGCAGGGCCTGGGACCCTGATAGAGAAAAGAACAGTAGCTTGGAGAAAAGCAACCAATCACAAAGGGAAGGAAGCGTCATGGTCAGTCCCCAGTTGGAATCAGCCAATCAGAGAAAGCGCCGGGATCAGCCAACCATCAAGGAAACAGAAGGGGGTAGCACCCCGCTTCCGAGAAGCCTTCCTCCACTTTACGAAAAATCAGATCAGCATTTGGCGGCATCAGCTCTGTCCCTGGGGGAGGCATCTGGGATCAGGAAGAGAAAAGTGCAGTTAATACTGAAACCTTTGACTCCACAGGCCCTGTCCTCACTCATGAGGTACAGTTGTCCCCACTCTTCTGGAACTCTTCTCTGCTGTAATGTACTTAGTGCTTGCTTGAAGACCTTGGTCTGCTGACCTTTATCTTGCTTTGCAAAGACATAGGACTTGCTAGTCCTCTCTCTTTCTGACCCTTAACCAGTTCTCAAGGCCAGGGCACCCCACCCTGTGAACTTGACTTTTGGTACAACAACCCCTGAAGGCTGGTGAAGGTAAGAGAATGGACTCACAGTGTCTTGCTGATGCTGCTTTCTCTAACATTGTGATGTGCTCAACTTTGACAACCTACTTTCACTTTACCAATAAACTGTGCTTCAAAATCAGTTGGGGCAGGTGTGTTGTTTGATCCTGGCCGAGTGCATCCCACTTCCAGTTCTTTGGGTGCAGCGAGTGAAATGAACCAACATGCAGAGGACAGCAGTAATGAGCAGAGGGAAGGAGGCCCTGTCTTGGTAGGAATGCCAGCTGAGTGGGAGAGACAGACAGCCACTGAGGACAGTGGGAGAGTGTTCATACAGTCAGGTACAAGTTCAAGTCCAGCTCCTGGAAAGTCACTACCCCTGTGCTGAGCCACCCATTAGAAGAGGAGCAGAGGAGGGAAACCAAGGCACCATCCAGGAGAAGATGGTACCTAATTGGGCTTTGAAATAGGAACTAGCATTATATCCGTGACTGTCCAGGCAGGAGTGAGTGCAGGGCAGAATCAGATGCGGGACATACAAGAGTAGGGACAAACATGTGCGAAGGTCCTTGTCCTTTAGACTCAAGTCTAGCTAACTGAATATGACCCCTGGGGTCTCCATCCCCTATCCCCTGCCAGACTCTGATCATGCTCCTACCCTCCAACCCCTCCCCATAGGGCGCTCTTCCATGGCAAACCCTAATAGAGTGGCCCTCCAAATTCTTAACTCTATTCCATTGGGAGTAGGGCTTTCTTTGTCATGTTAATGAGTTCATAGCAGTGGAGGGTGGCTTCTAACCGTCCTCACTGCTGACTTATAAGGAGTAGCATAGACCACAGAAACAATCACCAATAGAGGAAGATAATACCAGGGTTACAGCATCTGAAAGAGAAACAGATCTTTCCTGAAGCCTTCCCCTATAGTCACGGCCTTGAATGTGGACTTCTGACCTCCAGAACAGTGAAAAGCTATATTTCTGTTCTTTAGAACCCTTCTTGCGGTGACTATGTGATCGTAGCCCTGGGAGACTCAAACCCACTCTAAGCTTCTGCCACCCAGTATTACTTGATTTTCATCCAGTATCAAACAGGAAGAAGTTAGCAGCTGGTGGATTACATGGGCTGTAAGGGAGAGTGATGCGCACACGACGCTCACTGCAGCATCTGTAGATGCTATAACTATTCTGGAGAATGATTAGCCTTAAACTGAGCTCTACAAATATTATTTTCAATACAATATACAGATGGTACACCCTTGCTTGCTGGAAATGAAGAGGACTGGAAGTAGTTACTGATGAAGATCAAAGGCTATAGCCTTCAATATGCAGTGCACCTCAATGTAAACAAAACAAAAGTCCTTCCAACTGGACCAGTAAATAACGTCCTGATAAATGGAGAAAAGACTGCCACAGCCTTCATTTTGCTTAGATCCACAATCAGCATGCATGGAAGCAGCAGTCACGAAATCAAACAATGTATTGCATTAGGTTAAAGTGCTCTTTTAGGTGTTCAAGAGCAAAGATGTCCGTTTGAGGCTAAGGTACAGCCAGGATATTTACAATCGTCTCATGCATTTGAAAGTTGGATAGTGAATAAGGAAAACCGGCGAAGAATCTGCATTTGAGTTATGGTGTTAGAGAAGAATACTGAAAGTATCATGGACTACCAGAAGAACAAACATGTGTCTTGGAAGAAGTACAACCAGAATGGGCCTTGTCGTTGTTGTTATGGGCCGTGGAGTAGGTTCCAACTCATAGCGACCCTACACAGAGTTTCCGAGGCTGTAAATGTATGGGAGCAGAAAGCCTCATCTTTCTCCCGAGGAACCACTGGTAGTTTCAAACTGCTGATCTTGTGGTTCACAGCCCGATTCATAACCACTACTCTACCAGAGCTCCTTAGAATGTGCTTTGTTGTTGTTGTTGTTATGTGCCGTGGAGTCGGTTCCGACTCATAGCGACCCTGTACAGGATTTCCGAGGCTGGAAATCTTTACGGGAGCAGAAAGCCTCATCTTTCTCCCGTGGAACAGCTGGTAGTTTCGAACTGCTGACCTTGTGGCTCACAGCCCGATACGTAACCATTATGTTACCAGAATGTGCTTTAGAACATTGTTATGTTTCCGTCCTTCATTGTAGCCACTGTGCCAGTCCATCTCGTTGTAGATCTTTCTGGTGTTTGCTGACCTTCTTCAGGGACTGATCCCTACTGACAACATGTCCAAAGTATTAGAGACAAAGTCTGGCCATCCTGGCTTCTAAGGAGCATTCTGGCTGCACTTGTTCCAACACAGATTTATTTGTTCTTCTGGCAGTCCATTGCACTTTCAGTATTCTTCTCCAATACCCGAACTCAGATACATCAGTTCTCCTACGGTCTTCCTTATTCACTGTCCAACTTTCACATGCATATAAGGTGATTGAAAATACCATGACTTGGTTCAGGAACACCTTAGTCCTCATACTGCTCTTGACCACTTGTGTTAGAAACTGCTGTTTCTAACACATGCCTTTGTTTGTATTCATCTCAGATAGGACAATGCTGTTGGGAAATGAAGTTTCCATGAGAGTTTTACTCCTTCCTAATCTTGTTTTCTATTACTAAAATGTATTTGTGGGTTTGATGGATTAGAATACCAGCAACCTGTGAGGAACTTTGCACCATAGCTTGGTTTTAGTTAGTGCAGTTCCAAATGGATTTATTTTCTATTCACTTCTAATTCCTTATTAGAAAAGGAGAACACACACTCTAGAAAATGCTGTGAAATTGGTCATTTTCCTCAATATTAATTCCGTGAGAAATTCATGTTTACCTTTTTAGTAGTTACTTCTTAATCTATGTAAGTTAATAAGAAATGCAATTTAAAGCTACCCAGGAAATGATACAAAGGAGGAATTGGATTGAAAGTAAAAAAGCAGCTGGAAACAGGAAGAAAATGGATTAAGGTAAAAATGGGCAATTTATGTAGTTAGAATCTGGGGAGATAGTGAGAGTGAAATGTCAAATTAAAATTAATTAGCAGGCCCTCACATTAACTACAGTGGCCACAGGGCATGCCACATACAGCTCAGGAGACATGCTGAGCTGGTGACATATGAGGAGGTTTCATACATGCAACAAAGTAGAAACATTTATAATAACCGTGGCTCTAAGCCACAGGAGCCCCTGCAGGTGCAAAACCTGAAGCAGTTGACTACGAGCTGGAAGACTGAAGTTTGAACCCTTCCAGAGGCACCGCCTAAAGCTGGCTGATGGATCCACTTCCAAAGGCCACAGCTTCGAAAATCTTGTGGAGTATACTTCTACTCTGATATATGGCATCTCCAGGCCGTGTAATCGTCTCCATGGCAACCAACAATGACGTATAGATATAAATGTTGTTGTTGTTACGTGCTGTTGAGTTGCTTCCGACTCAGAGGGACCCTGTATAGGATTTCTGAGGCATTCAGTCTTTGTGGGGGAGCATGGTGGCTCTGTCCAATAAACAGGTCAAGCCCCCCGAGCCACTAACAAATCTTCACGGGAGCAGAAAGCCTCCTCTTCCTTCCGACAAGCGGCTGACGGGCTCGAACCTTGGACGTTGTGGTTCACAGTCCGGTGCTTTTCATGTGGAGCCACTGAGCTCTTCCATATATGTTGTTGTTAAGGGCTGTTGAGTCGGTTCTGACTCTAGAGCGACCCTGTATAGGGTTTCAAAGTGGGTTTGAACCTCTGCCCTTGTGTGTAGCAGTCCAGTGTTTCTCCTACAGCGCCATCCTGTTGCAGTCCAGCCGATTGTAACTGACTGGTTACAACTTGTTACTCTGTTCCCTGTGGAACAGAGTACAACTGTACCCCCCTAGGGTTTCCTAAGCTGTTATCTTTTTGTTTGGTTGTTTTCTATTGTGAATTGAGTGAAGGTTTACAGACATGATCATCAGTTTTACAAATTCAACAAATCCTATGCTTTGTTTCATCTCAATGATTACAACCCCCTCCCTGAAACAACAGCTGTCCTGCTTCCTCCCTGGGGTTTCCAGCCCTTCTCAACTCTGTCCTTTGGTAACAATGGTGCCCTTTTGACTTTGCATGATCGACCAGACCAGTGCATGCTGAGTATACGTTACTGTTGCTGCTGTCCCCCCTGTATACCTATCGACTGCTTGGCTGAAATTAGATCACGTGGGTGACTTCCTTTCCAGATCTAAAAGGTGATTGAGGGTCATAGTCTCAGGCTCCTTCTGACCAGTAAGCCTGGTCTTTTATTTATTTTTCAAGAATAACTTTGAGTTTTCTTCTACATTTTCTCCCACTCTATCTAGGACCTTCTAGTGGGATCCCTTTCAGAGCTGTTGACAGTGGTAGCCGGGCACCATTGAGTTCTCCTGGTCTCATAGTCGTGGAGACTGATGTTCACAGGTTCCCTTAGTCCGATGGACTGTTTCCAAACATCTTCAGTACAAACACACTTCTCTTTCTCCATCTCTTGTTCCAAATCTGATACCTTTATGGAGTGATGTTGGTGATGCTATAGGTTAAGCACTGGGCTGCTATCAAGGTCTGCAGGTCAAACCTACCAGCCACTCCCCAGGAGAGAGATGAGGTGCTCCTGGAAAGCTTTACAGCCTCGGAAAGTCATTCAGGGTCGCTATAAGTCAGCACTGGAAAACAAGCTCGCAATCTTTATGGGGAACGACTGCCACATCGTTCTCTCAGACAATGACTGCTGGGTTCGAACTGCCGATCTTCCAGCTAGCAGCTGAGTGCTCAAACTGCTGCACTATCCGGTTTCTATATATGCGG
>NW_006408536.1:29843878-29854795 GCF_000296735.1 Chrysochloris asiatica
GAAACCCTGTATAGGGTTGTTATGAGTTGGAACCAACTCCACGCACATAACAACAACAACATATATATAGATATATGTATAAGGTGTGTGTGTGTGTGTCTGCACGTACATATATATGGAGTTCTAGTGTGGAGTCCTGGTGTGGTGTTGTGGGTTAACGCGCCAGACTGCAAAACTGTTTGAACTGCAAGTTCGGCAGTTCAAGCTCACCAGCTGTTCCTCAGAAACCCTATACAGGGTCGCTATGGGTCGGAACCGACTCGACGGCACTTAACAACAACAGCAACAGTGTGCACTGTAGGATAAGCACTGGACTTGTAACCACAAGATCAAGACTTCAAACCTTCCCTGGAAACTCTGTACAGGGTCACTGTGAGTCTGACCCAAATCAATGGCACATAACAACAACAACATACATGTATAAAACACCAGTTGCTGGCAAGTTAATCTTGGCTCACCCCATGTGGAACTGCACTCCATATCCATAGCCTTGCTGGTGTGGTTAAGTGCCGGTGAGTCACAGCCACCCTGTATAGGGTTTCCAAGGAGCGGCTGGTGCGCTTGAACTGCCGACCTTGTAGTTCAAACTGACCTTGCAGTCCAGTGCATTATCCTGCAGCACCACACCAGGACTCCATAGATTTATTAATGGCTGATTTTTCTGAAGTCGATCACCAGGCCTTTCTTCAGCAGGGACTCTGAGAGGACTTGATCTCCATCCAACTCTTGTGTTAGAAGCCAAGTGCACTACCCAGGGGCTCCCACCTGAAAACAACAGGACTGTTGAGGATTGTTTTTGAAATGCATCGTCCTTTCTTTATTGAATATACATTGTTGTCTATTTGAAGAAATTGGAAAAGGTTTTCCTTACTCAGGCAATCAAGAATGAGACAAAAGGAAGCCTCAGCCGGATTCATACGCCCTAAGGGCAGAAAGATGAGGCTTTCTGCTCCCCCCCCCACCCCCAAGATTGAAAGCCTTGGAAACCCCATACAGGGTCACTATGAGTCAAAACCGACTCCACGACACTTAACAACAACAAAGATCTAATAAGGAACCCTGGTGGCAGTGTAGGATAAGCACTGGACTGCTAACTGCAAGGTCGGCTATGCAAACCTGCAGGAGAAAGATGAGGTTTTCTGCTAGAAAAATGTGCAGCTCTAATGCTCTCTATCTGGGGCAGCTGTGAGTCGGACCTGAGTGATGGTGCCAGGTGTGGGGTTAAGGTCCTAATAGGATAATGAGAGCAGATCCTTTTCACGGCCGCTTGTCTGGGGGCCGCGCAGATGGCATTGTTGCCCTGGGGACTAGAGCCACAGCGCCGCTGCATGTGATGAGTCGCATGTGAACTACACATCCTCACCTGCCGCTGCGTCTGCTGGGGGAGATGCTCACCTTCAGGTTGATGGTATATTTATGTGGATCGAGGTTTCTGTGAGCATTAACCGAACCTCTGATCCTCTAATGAATGCCCACATCAGGTGTTTGTAGCAGCGAGCGGCTGATGTATTAATTTATCCCTCAAATATATAATACGGCTAGCTGTGACAATTCCAACTGGAATAATTGGCTGCAATTAAAGTAATGAGATATTCCAAATAATGATACATGCAATATAGATGCCGAGTGATATGTAATTTGTAATTCCTGTATCATTTTTATAAGGATACATTTCTTCCTCATTAGAAGAATCTTTGGGGCTAATAGGAATACATTTTGTCATATGGATTCTATTCAGGGAAAATTATTTTTTTAAGAGACCTCATTTGTAAGCTCTTTGACGGAAACTACCCCCCAAAATTATGAAAGTGTGATTTGGAAAATTAACTCGGGACAGCAGTTGGGCAGTGTCACCATAGCGGAATGCACGCCTGTACAGAGAAACCAGGGGTACTGGGACTCAACAAGACAGCCTTGCTTCTCTGGGTCTTGCATGTTCTCTGTCTTTGGCAGGGTGCATGCAGTCTTACCACGTTTCTGTTGCCCATTAAGAATCAGAGTTTTGTCGAGAGAGATCCAGGCTGTGAAGAGACGCAGGGGAATGTTGTGGAGACTGCCCGCAAGATCACTTCCTGTGGGTGTGTCAGGTTGGGCTTTCTTGGAATGGTGATAATTGAGTTGAATCCTAAAAGACAAGATCACAGACATATGCCGATGCTGGCAAGGAAGACGGGAGCAGAGGCAATCTGTACCGAGGCCTGGAGATGCAGGCAGGAATGAATGCTGGGGAATGGTTGAAGAATGCAAAGAGACAGCTACACCAAAAGAAGCGTGATCACTGAAGAGAGTGGTAGGGAGTGAGCTTCCAAGGATAAGCAAGAACAACCCTGGAAGGGCTTTGAGGCTGTTAGTGTAGGCGTTTCCCCCATCACCCATACTCAGGTGGCTTGTGCGATGCTGGAAGCTATACCACGGGTGTTTCAAACACCAGCAGAGCCACCCATGGTGGACAGGTTTCAGTGGAGCTCCCAGGCTAAGACAGACTGGGAAGAATGAAAGGAGGACCACTTCTGAATGTGTAGCCCCTGAAAACCTCACAAACAGCAGAGGAACACTGTCAGAGATAGTGTCGGAAGATGAGCCCCTCGGGTTGGAAGGCATGTATATGACTGGAGAAGAGCTGCCTCCTCAACGCCGAGTTGACCGTGATGATCTATCGATGGAGCAAAGCTTTTGAGACCTTCATTTGCTTCATGGAGCATGACTCAAAGTGAGGAGAAACAGATGGAATGCACAGGTATGAATTTAGGAAAACAGGAAGTTGTGAGAAACAAAAGGGAACACATTAAAATCAGCATCCTGGGCATTAGTGAGCTGAACTAGACTACCATTGGCCAGTTTGACTCAGACGCTCACGTGCTTTACTAAGCTGGCAGTGACAAATGGAAGAGGAATGGCATCATATTCAGGATATAAGAATGCATTTCTAGACTAATACAGACTAGGACAAAATGCCTGGAGATCTATTTCCAGAAAACCACCACTGAAAATCCCTTCGCTCACAGAACACTGTCCGACGTAATGCTGGAAGCTGAGTCTCTTAGGTTGGAAGGCAACAAGGTACTGCAGCGTGCCAGTGATCCTGAGGGTGGCAGGGGACCGAGCAGTATTTTGTTGTGTTGGGCATGAGGTCCCGTGAGTTGGAGATAACCCGATGGCAACCAATACTCATAGCAAGAAGCTTCACTTCCATCCCGAGTGGGGTCGGAAACACCGGAGCCTCTTGTTTTTAACCACAGGGATGGAGATTTCTGGTGACTCGTTACTAGGGTGTGGAAGGATCATCGTGGTGGCTGCAAGAGGACTCTAGAAGCTATTGTAACAGCAAAGATGAAAGATGCTGATGGTTTGGACTGAAGTCCCCATCAGAATTGGAAATGAACACAAGTGGACAGATTTGGAATATGATTTAGAAGTCGAGGTGGCAAGACTGATTGATGGGGCGCATGTGGTGCTAAGGGTGTGCCATGGAGTTGGTTCTGACCCACAGCGACCCTGCAACAGTGACCCTGCATAGGGTTTCTGAGGCTGTAGATCCTTATGAGAGCAGAAAGCCTCATCATTCTCCACTGGAACGGCTGGTAGTTTCGAACTGCTGACCTTCAGGTTAGCAGCCCTACTCATAATCACTACGCTACCAGAGCTCCTTGGAGTGCAAGTATGTAGCGAGAGGAAAACAATTAAGCTCTTCTCTGATGGTTAACCAATAGGTTGGTGCTTAGAACCCACCAGCGGGTCTGTGGGAGAAAGATGTGGCAGTCTGAGTTCATAAAGATTACAGCTTGGAATCTCCATGGGGCCCTTCTTCTCTGTCCTAGAGGGTTGGGGGGCTTCTTCTCTGTCCTAGAGGGTTGGGGGGCTTCTTCTCTGTCCTAGAGTGTTGGGGAACTTCTTCTCTGTCCTGTAGGCTTTCTCTGAGTCACAACTGACTCCACAGCAGTGCTTTGGGGATTGTCATGTTGTTAAAGATCATCGAGTCTGTTCCAAATCTTAGTGACACCGTGTAGGGTTTCTGAAGCTGTAAATCTTTGCAGGAGCAGAAAGCCTCATCTGCCCTTGCTGTTGTTAATGTCATCAAGTTGGTTCTGACTCATAGCTATCCTGTATAGGGTCTCTGAGGAGCGGCTTGTGAATGTGAACTGCTGGCCTTGCAGGAAGCAAGATACTCTATCATCTGTCTGCAGATCTCTGCTCTTTAGAGTAATGTTCATTTGCTTGTAAAGACCACCCATCTTTATGGTCTCCATTGAGGCTGTGGAGTCTGTCCTTCACCCCCTGTCCCTCATTCAGTCCTACAACGGGGGCTTGTGTGATACTGAAAGCTATGCCAGAGGTATTTCAAACACCCGCAGGTTTAGCAGAGCTTCCAAACTAAGACAGACTACGATTGATGATTTTGTTCTGAAAATGAGACAGTGAAAACGGGGTCTCATGCCATAAAGCCTTGCCCCACTCGCTCTCTTTGGGTGTGTCCTCAGTGGGGAATCCATCATGTTTGGTGAAGTAGAGGGCCAGAGAGGACGAGGGAAACCCTGGTGAGATGGTTCAATACCAGAACCACAGTGATGGATCCCAACATGCTGGAGATGATCAAGATGAAGCCGGACCAGGCAACATCTTGTTACACTGGAACCATGATTTGAAGTCAGTGTGACAACAGCTGTCTGACGTCTGTCTAGCGTTCTCGGATTACACTATGGCTAAATTACGTGTGGAAACTTTCATGTGTATACGGAGCAGAGTCTAGCCTCCTGGGCTCGGGGCCTTGATGCAGCACACATCTCTTTGTCTCTAACCGTGAGTCTCGGGACCCTCCCTCCCTCTTTTACTCACTCGTCCAGAAAGCCAGGGCTGAGTCCTGTGGTCTCCAGCATCAGTCTCCTCAATGTTCACAGCGCTGGTGCTCTCTGATTGGACCAGGACGCCCGCCTCTTCTTCCTGCGCATTTCTTCACTCGCATCCTTCGTCCCTCGTACCTAATAGGTGTGTTAGCTTTAGCACAAACTTTTCATTGGACAGAACAACGGATGGGAACAATACTTGTATTTCATTGGTGTTTAGAAACTCTGCAAGTCCAAATCAAAGCAAACACAAACAATGAAGTCCACTGCCAGCGAGTCCATTCTGACTTACAGCGAGCGGCACTGTGGGGCCGAGTGAGGAGCCCCGGATGTCCTGTGGGTTTCCAGGAGAAAGGTGAGCCTCGGCTGGTGTTAAGTGTCATCAAGTCCCTTCCGACTTACAGCCACCCTGTATAGGGTTTCCAAGGAGCAGCTGGTAACCTTGAGGTCCAATGCTTCATCCCAAGGTGGGTCCATCTGAGTTGGAACCAACTCCACAGCACATGGCCACCACCACACCATGGGACAGAATGGAACTGCTCTGTAGGATTTCCGAGGCAGTGAGTCTTTACGGGAACAGACAGCCTCATCTCTGTCCGGGGGAGCTGCTGGTGGGTTTGTGGTTAGCAGTCTGGTGTTTATTCTACAGCGTCACCAACACTCCTTTGATACTTGAGGAAGAAAATTAAAATCAAGTGGACTATGGTGTGGTAATCACATAGTTGGCGGTTCAAACCCACCAGCCACTCCTTGGAAACCCTCTACAGGGTCCCTGTGAATTGGAACCAACTTGACGGTACTTGACAAGAGCAGTCCCACTAGAGAGAGTCACTTGCTGCCATCTCTTTATATTCTGATTGGTGTTTTTTCCTCCATGCTTCTTACCTTCCATCTTCTGCTCCTGTAACTTCTCCATGCCCTCCTGGTCCGTGTCTTCTGCCTTGAGCTCCATATGCCGACATTGACATCTAACACGGTTGTTTAGTATCACCATACCATATGTATGCATGCATGTATGAGGAGCCCGGTGGCTCTATAGGATAAGTACTGGACTGCAAACCACAAGGTCAACAGTTTGAGTCCATCAGCTGCTTCACTGGAGAAAGATGAGGCTTTCTGCTCTCTTTCAGCCTCAGAAACCCCACACAGGGTCACTGTGAGTTGGAACCAGCGGAACGACACTTAACAACATTCTTAGTGAGATGATTTTAAGAGATCATGGAGAAATGGAGTGAAAAGATAATGGAATTTATCCACACACTTTTTGACATCCCCTGGCATGTACCTAAAGGAGCCCTGGTTGCATAGTGGGCTGCTAACTGCAAGGTCAGCAGTTCAAATCCACCAGCTTCTCCGTGGGAGACCAACGAGGCTGTCTGCTCCCGTAAAGATTTCCAGCCTCAGAAACCTCACACAGTGTCGCTGTGAGTCGGAACCAGCTGGATGGCAGTGGATTTGGGATTTGGTATGTATCCAGGCTGCAGCCATCCACCCCGGGGACACCCAAGTTCCAGTCACAGGACTTTCCTGAGAACAACAAGCAGGAGGAAGCAGTGTTGCTTCCAGAGGCCCCCAGAGCCCCCAGAGACTGCTGTCTCAGAGAGAACATTTCCTTCCCAATCGTAGGCTCGGATCCATGCACCATGGTCTCCACCACCTCCTTGGGCTATTGGTTGGGGACACCGTTTGCAGGGAGATGGGATGTCGGCTTAAACTGGAGTCTGTCTGTTTTGTCTGTTTGCATATCCCTCTCCAGGCAGCACAATTCCTGAGCACCCAGAGTGGTTGCCTGACTCCTTCCCAACAATGGCGCGGGCGTCCAGGCGAGCTTTCTTTCCTTCCTCAGAGCCTCTCTGCTTTTATGCGATTTGATATTCTCTGTCAATGCCAGAGAATTAACATTCTTCACCCCAGAAACGTCTGCTCCCTGTGAATGCAGCATGTAATGAGGACATTGTCACCGGTGCTGTCTGAAAAAAGCCAGTGTCTGGTACTATCCACGCGTGGTGCAGCCAGACAGCCTCGTCCTTTTGTTTTTGTTTTGTTTATTGATGAGCTGAAAAATCCAAATGGAAATGACTCCAACCTCATGTTCCATTCCGTGGACATGACTTGAAGAACAGTGAAGAAAGTATACAGACTCCAAGCTCATGGTCCTCTCAATAAATGGGCCCTCCTCTATAAACATCAGCGCAGTGCCTTCTATTAAAAAAAAAAACAGAATTAATATTTAAAAAAATTTTTTTTGCAAAGATGCCTAAATTGCTCTGAATCTTTATGCCCAAACGAAGCAATGGGAATTCATATTGTAGCCCTCGAATGCATAAAATATAAGAACAGAAGAACTACAATTGCGAATCACAAATTGGAAGTAAAAGTTGGGACTTGAGCCCCTCCAGCAAGTGCTACATAAGGATGCTGCAAATAAATAAATAAATAAATAAGGGCGGGGGGGGGCGGGGACAAACCCCGTAATTCGTGAATTCTAACGACAGGAAGCTGCTGTTCTAAAATGAAGTGGGAAACATCACCACCTTTACATTTGGTAAGGAAGCATAGGACCCAAACCCATTGCCTGTCACTCAATTCCGACTCATGGCAGCCCATAGGACGAAGGACAACTGCCCCATAGGGTGTCCGAGGCTGTAAATCTTGACGAAAGCCAATTCCTTAATTTTCTCCTGCACAGCAGTGAGGAGATTCAAACTACCAGTCTTCTGGTGAGCAGCCCAATGCTTAACCCACTATGCCACCAGGGATGCTGACGAACTGGGCCCATCCACTACCATTGAGTCGATTCAGAGTCGATCCCAACTCATTCCAACCCTATAGAACAGGGTAGAACTGTTGTCATCTTTGTGGGAGAAGACAGCCATATCTTTCTCCTGTGGAGTGCCTGGTGGACTTGAACCACCAACCTTGCAGTGAGTGACTCAAGGCTGAAACCGCAATGCCACCAGGGCTCCTTCAGGACAGGACAGAAACAAGCAAATGCTGCAAAAGCTTCCACGCATGCTTGGCATGGCAGCCTACAACAGAGCATGGCCAAAGAGAAACAAAAAACAGCCAACCCTATTTTCTATGTCACAAAAATGTCTCGGTGTGAATTGTTAATTTCATGCATCCTTAAAAGAATGTGTGCATGTGTTTAAACAAAAAAGTGAGTTTAGCCAGACAAGATAGGAACCATTCCCAAGATTAATTCGCCCTTTGAGAAAGATCCACATTCGTCCTATCCAATAATGATGGTTTAGATTTATGCTCTTTTGCAAAGGACTCGAGGTCCCTGAATGTGGTGCAAATAGTGTGTCCTCGATGAGTAACAGAACACTTTGCAGTCAAACCCACCCAGCGGTGCAGGTGAAGAAAGACCTGGAGATCTACTTCCTTAAAGATGGCAGCCATGAAAGCCGTATGGAGTGGTCCCTCTCTGTAGCACATGAAGCTGCATGGGGACTCCCAGGCAGTGGTTTTCATTTGGGAAACGACTCTAGGTGGGAATTGAGGTGCTGTGGGCTAATGTGTCAGACTGCAAAGTCATTTGAACTGCAAGGTCAGTGGTTCAAACCCACTGGATTGCTAATGACAAGGTCAGAGGTTCAAGCCCACCAGCTGCTCCTTGGAAACCTTATACAGGTCGCTATGGGTTGGAACCAACTTGATAGCACTGGATAACAACCAAGTACTGACCATCTCAGAGAACTAACCACTCCAGCTGGAATGTTGTTGTTGTTATTAAGTGCCATCAAGTTGATCCCTGGAGAAGGACATCATGCTTGGACCAGGAAGTGTTCCATTCTGTTGTGCATAGATAGGGTCTCTTAAGAGTCGGAAGCGACTCCACGGCACCTAACACCAACAACAGGCTCTCGGCTCTTGCTGCTTCATTACAGTGCCCACTTCTGCATGCACTCCGATCTTTCTCCACCTTAGAGTTTCATAGCACCTGAAATGAGCCTATGAAACTGTGAAGCAGACCATTGTACTCAACTGCCCATACCCTCCCATGAGCCTCCATCCCAACTTGGATAACATCCAGCTTCTTCCCAAGCCCCAGGAGCTGGCTCCTTTCCACCACTGAGCTAACCTCGGGCAGCCTGCTCTGCTTTGTGTCCTTTGTACTTCACCCACAGTGGACTTTGTGCAGCAACAAACAGTCCTGCTTCAGCGCCACGGCATCTGGCTGTGTCCAGGTCCTCCTATCAGAAATGATTGTTGTGAAGTGCCACTGAGTCGATTCCGACACACAGCACACCTGTATAGGATTTCCAAGGAGCTGCTGGTGAGTTTGAACTGCTGACTTTGTGGTTCAAACTGACCTTGCGGTCCAGTGCATTACCCCACAACGCCACCTCAGGACTGACTCCACCAGAAACTCGCTCTTCCACATTTAGTTCCGTTCTATGAATGATCCCTTCTAACCATTTGCGTTACTTCTCTCGTGCTGCTGAGAAATGCCACAAACACATGGATTCTCTCACCCTGTTGGAGGCTGGAAGTCCTAAGTCAGGGTGCTGGCTATAAGGGAGGCTCTACAGCTCTGTGGGCTCAGGGAAAGGCCCTCCTCTCCTCTTAGTTTCTCTTCCCAGGATCCTTGGAGAGCTCCTGTTCTGTGTCTCTGCTTGCTTGCTTGTTGCTGTTGTTAAGTGCATTCCCCCATTCAGTCGGTTCCGACACATATGGACTCTCTATAGGGTTTCTGAGGAGCCGGTGAGTTTGAACCGACAATCTTGAGGCCCAGAGGAGTGGCTCATCCTACAACACCACACCTGAACTCCTGAATCTGCTCAAAGGAGATCCATTTAAGCACACCCTTCATCTCGACTGTCTGTTTAACATAAAAAAAAAAAAAAAAAAACTATTTGCCAATGGAATTGTAACCACAAGGCCTGTGGTTCTTGCCCTTGAGTTGGTTTAGGCTCAAGGTCACCCTGGTGTAGCGCTGTAGAATCAGCAATGAACCATAAGGTTGGTTTGAACCACGAGATCGATCACCAGCCACTCCTCTGAAACCCTATACAGGGTCGCTGTGAATCATAACTGAATTGAGGACACTTAGCATCAGCAACAGCACAGGGTGTCCCAGGCTGTAAATCTTTATGGGAGCAGAAAACCTTATCTTTTCTCCCACTATGTGACTGGTAGATTTGAACTGCTGACCTTGCAGTTAGCAGCCAGATACGTAACCCACCAGTGCTCCTAAAATGTGCCGTTTTAGACGACAGTAGCCATCCTACCTGTGATGACAGGGTGTTCCCGATTCTTTGATGCTCATCTCTGAAAGCCATGGAGATTTGCCTTGCATCCTGTTGCCCTGAGATTGGGACCATTTCCTCATTAAACCTCTGCTGCATGTATTCGCTCAGAAATGGGCAACTGTCCATTCCGCCGCCCGAGAGCAGCCCCTCGGGGAACCTTCTTCAGAACTTCCAGTTCAGCTAAGAGCCCTCGGCCATGGCTCGCGGCTTCCTCTCACTCCCAGGGACCCTTCACGCCTCCTTCCTGGGTTTTAATTTTCACTGCGGACGCCTGCCCTTCCAGAGTCGTCTTGTTCTCCTTCTCAACACCTCTTCAGTGATTTCAATGGCTCTTCGTTGCCCTACCTGAGAAGCCGTGGGCATCCTTGAAGACATATCTGGGGACTGCATTTTCCATCTGCACTAAATTTTTATCAACCGTCATTGTCAGGGACGGCTGGAGGCAGACTTAGAAGGAGGGATGGTAAGAGTCTCCCCGCCTTTCTGACCCCTCTTCTCAATACCATCCAATCACTTCACCCCCTTCTGCTCTTCCCAGCCTCCAAGTGCCTGTAGGCTCCCTGCCTGCCCAATTATCTGACATTTTTGGTCAAATGCAGTCTCATCAGTCCGTGACCTTCAGTGTTTCGTTGGAGACACTGTCAGGCAGTGTTCCTTGTCGTTTTATTGCCCCCGGTACTCCAATGTCCAGTCCCAAACAAACCCCAACCCATTGTGTACACACAGCCTGGCCCCCCGGCACCACCCTCACAGTCCTTGCTGAACCTGTTGTCATACTGTCGCCTTGAGAGTTTTCCTCTTTCCCACTTCATGGGATT
>NW_006408536.1:29854895-29877506 GCF_000296735.1 Chrysochloris asiatica
ACCCCACCACCCCATATACCAGAATTCACACAGGCCCAAATCCTTTACGGAAAATGGTGTACTGTTTGCCGACAACCTAGTTACATCCTTCCAGATATGTTCAATTATCTCTACATGGCTGATAATACCCAAAACAATTCAAATGGTATATATTAATATCTGTTCCCTCTTAGTCTTTTACGGTTTGCTTTGATCACTTAATTGATACTCCTCTCTAATTTTTTCCATTACTGGTTGGTTGAGTCTGCGGATGTCTAACCCATGAATATAAAGGACTGATTGTGTATATAAATACACCGATATATGCATACACACATATAACACACACTCATTGCTATACATTTTATGGAGTTCTGGTGTGGCGCTGTGCGTTAATGCACCAGACTGCAAAGCCATTTGAACTGCAAGACCGGCGGTTCAAGCTCACCAGCTTTTTCTTGGAAACCCTATACAAGATTGCTATGGGTCAGAATCGACTCTACAACACTTAACAACAACAACAAATACACTTTATACAAATACATATTGTTGTTGTTAAGTGCCGTTGACTCAGTTCCGACCCATGACAACCATGTATGGGGT
The DNA here is from genome assembly GCF_000296735.1 of Chrysochloris asiatica. Lineage (NCBI taxonomy): Eukaryota > Metazoa > Chordata > Mammalia > Afrosoricida > Chrysochloridae > Chrysochloris > Chrysochloris asiatica. The sequence goes on from NW_006408536.1 coordinate 29,855,478, forward strand.
TTCCGAGGAGCAGCTGGTGGGCCTGAATTGTCAACTTGCTTTGTAGTTCAAAACAACCTTTTGGTCCAGTGCATTATCCTTCAGGGCCACAGCAGGGCTCCATTTAAACATATACATTACACATATATATTTATAAATATTCACTGATTATCTAGGAGTCTAGATGTGGAGCCGTAGGATGAGCATGAGGTTACAAGGTTGGTTTGATCCGCAAGGTCGGCGGTTCAGACTCACCATCTGCTCCTTAGAAGCCCTATACAGGATCGCTGTGAGTCAGAACTGACTTGATGGCACTTAACAACAATATCAAGCCTTAGCCTTTTGTCCTACAGACTCTTTCTTATATCTGCTTAGAAGGCTGATCTTACAGTCATTGTACATATGGTTGTGGCAAAGAACTAACAGGACAAAACACGGCCCAGTCCTGAACCATCCTCACTATCACTGTTACCCTAAAGCCCGTGGCTGCTGCCATGGTGACAGTCCATCTTGTTGGGGGTCTTCCTCCTTTTTTGCCTACAATCCACTTTACCAAGCATAATGTTTTTTTCTAGGGACTGGTACCTCCTGATCGCACGTCTAAAGTATGAATGATGAAGTCTGGCCATCTTGGCTTCCAAGGAGCACTCTGGCTGTGCTTCTTCCAACACAGATTGCTTTGTTCTTTGGGCAGTCCATGAGACTTTCAATAATCTTCTCCAACATTGTAACTCAAATGCATCAGCTCTTGTACGGTCTTCCTTATCCACCGTTCTTCTTTCACGCACATATGAAGCTATTGAATACGTCATGGCTTGGGCCCATGTGAACCTTAGCCTTTACAACTCAGAGACCAGAAGAACTAGATGGTGCTCATTACCTCTGCTGATCTTTCTGAAAGGGATTGCCTAGAAGGTCCCGAGTAGTAAGGGGCAAATGTAGAACAGAACTCAAATTCATGAAAAGCGCCAGCCTCACCGATCACATCGAGACCGGGGAACCCTGAAACTGGCCCTTAGTCACCTTGCAAGGCTGGAGCTGAACCATTAGGCGGGCCTGCGAGTGAAGAGGCACACGCTTCCTATAGCAATCACCTGTGCGGGTGCAAAAGCCACACGGGCGCAGAGGCGGAGCTTAGCAGACAGACAGGAACAAGAAAGAAGGGAGACTGCGAAGGGGAGATACAGGGAAGGGGTGAGAACTCAGCTGTGACACTGTGGTGATTGTGATCCATGTCTCCGTCAAAATGTGGATGAGTTGTTGAAAGGAAAACCTATTGTCTCTGTAAACTTTCACCAAATCACAATTTCAAAAATCCTAAGAACAAACTACGTTGAAGAAAATAAAAAAGACCAACAGTCAAGTCCACGCAGACAAAAGCACCTCTGAGTAAAGGCCTGGTGATCCTCTTTGGAAGCTTGGCTACTGAAAACCCTATGGACCATTTCAGAATATTGTCTGGTACTGCTGTGACACACACTCGGTGGTTCAAATGTACCAGTCACTCCTGGGAAACCCTATACTGGGTTACCACAAGTCAGAACCGACTCGACATAACTTAACAAGAACAGTGATGGTTATGGGGGAGATTGGGGTGGGGAGAAGGAGGGGAAATCACTCACAGGCTGGATGGTAGACACTGTACATTGACATAATGATTCCGTCATGACAACAATTGTGAGAGTGGCTCAGGGTTCAGCAGTGTTGCCTTTGTTGCGCATGACTTAATGGCGCCTAACACCACCACCACCAACAACAACAACACAGATACAGAGATGGAGATCAGGACCGCAAGACTTCATCTAGGACATGTGATCAGGAGGGACCAGTCCCTGGAGAAGGACTTTGTGGAGGGTCAGAGGAAAAGAGGGAGACCCCCAACGAGACAGACCTGCCCAATGGCAGCAGCAATGGGCTCAAACTCCACAATTGTGAAGATGGCTCAGGGTCGGGCAGTGTTTCGTTCTGTTGTGCATAAGGTCGCTGTGAGTCGGAACCAACTTGATGGCAACTAACAACAAAAATACCCAAATAATCAAAAATTCTACTGCCACTGATTTGATTCCGACTCAGAGCCATCGCCACTGTAGGGTAGAGTGGTAGGCTGCACAGGATTTCCAAGACTGTATCTGTATGCGGGCAAACAACCTCAGCTTTCTCTCTCAGAGCTGCTGCTGGGTTTGAACTGTCAGCCTCTCAGCAGCTCAACGCCTAACCCACAGCACCACTGTCCTTAATTGGGCTATATTTTTAGGGACATGATTTAGGACTTCTGCAGAATTTTGGAAGGGAATGTAGTTCCATCCACAACACTGACTACTGGCTCTTAGGTACCAGCCTCCCTCAATTGGGCCCCCTCATTGGTTCTGCACTTTGTTTTTCTCTGTCTTGTTTGCTTGCTTGTCTGTCTGGGATCCATCTTCTTGGTCCTTAGCTGCAGTCAAGTTGCCCCTGACCCATGGCAACCACAGGTGGGACACAGAAGAACCGTTCCATGGGGTCTCCTTGGGCCATCAGCTTCACAGAGTGGGCCCTGGTGGTGTCTAAGTGGCCAACTGCTTGGTAACGGAAAGGTTGACGGTTTGACTCCACTTGCCGTTCCGCGAGAGAAAGATGAGGATCTGTGCCCGTAAAGATCGGGACCTTGGAAACCCTATGGGGCAGTTCTCCTCCGTCCTGGATGGTTGTTATGAACCAGAATCGTCATGATGGCAGTGGGTTAATCTAGGAGCATGGGGCCATTGAGATCCCTGATCTGGAGTCCTTGTGTATTTCCTGTCAGTAAGGGAAGGGAGGTCCAGGTCACTAAAGACACTGAGTTGCAGGAATCCCTTACAGACTGCCCTTGTTTGAAGAGCCACATTAAGATGCTAATTTATGCCTTTATCCCCTTCCCCCTTCTGTCCACCCTCTCCTCGTTACATTGGAAGCTCCAGGCCAGCCAGCAGGAATGGCTAAGGTCTACTTTTCACAGGAAGCTGTTTTCATGGCGAGCCAGTGGATTAGGGGTGCCCAGAATACACGCCCCCCCATTTGAATAACTTCTGTCCTTGTGCACTGACTGAATCAGCACCCCCAGTGTCAAGTCTCTGCCTCTTCATGAATCACCCCACACATACGGGCCGAAATCCACAACCATTTTTTCCTTAAGCTGGCCTGTGTCTGGAGCCCTGGGCCCACTGACTGGCTCACTGCCGTGCTGGGGTAGACGCTGCCCCTTGCGTGGGCCCCAGCTGGGTCACTGACAGGGACTGAATGGCTCAGGCCCTCGTCCTTCAGGGGCCTGGCTCCCTCACAGTATGGAGGCTGCGTTTGAAAGCTTGAATGCCGATACTTCTCAGGAGAAGTTGTGCTCTCTCAGAGGAGCTCATCTGGGACACACATGGTACCACTTGTGCCATTTCCATTCCACAGGCCCACTGGAACACCGGGAGGGGACACAGACCCTACTTTATTTGTTCATGGGGGAATGGGCAGGCACAGTTGGCCTAGTACCTAATGATGGGTACCTTCGAGGTAATTCCGATGCATCACAACCCATGTGACAGAGTACACGTGCCCTGTGTGGTTTCTAAAGCTCTTCTTTATGGGAACAGATTGCCAGATCTTTCTCCTGTGTATCCTCTGGGTGGGTTTGAACCGCCAACCTTCTGGTTAGCAACCCAGGGATAAACTGTAGCACCACCTGGTTTCTGTTAGTGGGGTGCTAAGGTGCTAAGATGATTCTTTTTTTTTTTTTTGTCTCTCTCTCTTTTTAAAGTGTCAACAAATATTTGTAAACTGAATCATCACATTTTTAAAAGATAGCTGTTTCTTAGGAATTATCGATGTTTCATGTTATTGAATCGATAATCAGCAGTATTATAGATGATTGGAATCTAATACGCTGGAACTTCTCCGAAAATGTTGCTGAGAATATTATGTTTATGTTTTTGCCTTGTTTTTTTTTGGAAAAGACCCTATTTTCTGAAGGTTCATTCTAGAACCTGGTGCTGTAGGATAAGCACTGGACTGTTAATCATAAGGTCGGTGATTCATACCCACCAAGCTGCTCCTTGGGAACCTTATACAGGGTCACTGTGGGTCAGAACTAGCTCCATGCACTTAGTAACAACAACAACTGACTTTAATTGGTGGAATATAGTGATGCTGTATCATAACCAAGTGCCTACTTAGTGTTTTGGATTAATCCATTTTTCAAGGTCAGAAGACCCCAAAATACAAAGACACACAAATATGCACATATCCAAATGGAAACAAGGAAATGAAAAATAGAACTTGGACCTCTGATGCTGAATGCCGACTTCTTAACTATGACATTATACTGCTTCTCAAAGAAAAAATTTTTTTAATAATGGCTTTAGTTTCTTTGTTTGCTAATTGTAATGCCTGTGTAAATTCCAGATAGATTTTTTTTTTTTTTTAATTCTCCCTTCATTCCCACCCCTGGTAACCATCATTTAATGTCTCTTTTCACGTAGAAACCTTTTTTAACTGAAGAAAAGGCAGTGCGTGTTTATCAGTCCTATCTGTTGTACTCTGAACTCAGACACCGTGGTGCTCTTTGGAGCCTTCACACCACCGCCACTCTGTATTCATTGGGGTGTGTATGTGTGTATATGTGTGTGTGTGTGTGTATATATGTGTTTATGTGTGCATATGTGTGTGTTGTGTGTGTATATATGTTTGTGTATGTGTATATACTGTGTATATGTATGTATATATGTGTATGTGCGTATGTCTTTGTATATGTGTGTATGTTTATATATGCATGTGTGTGTTCATGTATGTGTTTATGTGTATGCATGCGTGTTTTGTGTATGTATGTCGTATATGTGTTTGTGTGTGTGTGCACATGCATGTGTGACATTCCATACCCTGACAGCAGGCAGCAGCAAAAGAAAAGAACAGAGTTAGGCCTCTCATGGACTGAAGGGTTTGTTTTATTATCAGAGCAAAGGCAGAACCCAATTAACATAAGAATCAGATATCCCATTGCGACAATAGAATACATTTGCCCAAAGAAGTTAGCTGAAGAGTTCACCTCCACATTGGAGCCCCTGGGTGGCCCTAAAGGTGAAGTGATCTGCTAGGCAAAATAGTGATTTTTACAACTCACTCAGCGGCACTTTGAAAGAAAGGTCTGGACTTCTGCTTCCAAAATATCAGAGCTTTAGCAGCTGAGGACCCTGGACTCATGGAAAGAGAGGGGCTGCGTGCTGGCGGCCAGGAGGCAGGTTTGCAGAATGTGCCCTTTGGTTGTTTAAATCATTATATATTCCTGAGTGTTTCTGTATACATCTCCCACCAGCCCCCTGAAAAAAAAAAAGGGGGGGGGGGAAACAGAGGGAATGGAAACAAATACTGTTGAATAATGATGCACGGAAGGGATTGTAACCATTGCAGTGAAACGATGGCGTAAACCTGATGTTCTCCCATGTAAACTATCACTCAGTTCACAACAAAAACTTAAAAAACAGATCATAACTTTAAAACCCCCAACGAGCTCAGTCTGCCTCTGTGCACATGGGATCCCTATGAGTCTGAGCCAACTCCACAAGTAAGCACGACACCCTCTTGACTGTTTTACCACTGAGGTCTGTAATGACAAGCTCGATGGGACCAGTTTGTGTTTCATGTCATTGATTTCAGTCCCCACAATGTAGGACTACTCGTGTGTTTCCTCTTTCCCGCTCTCCTTCACTTCCAATCCTTCTGAACTTTGTCCTGGAGTCAGTCGGGCCTTGCTGATCCCAGATGTTTGACTTTCAGGTGTGTGTGCCTCCCAATGGTTCCCCTTAAAGATTTGTGCCACTGTAGGATAAGCACTGTACTAGGTGTGGCACTGTGGGTTAATGCCCTGGACTGCAACATTGGTATGAACCTATAGGTCAGTGGTTCACATTCCCCAGCTGCTCCTTGGAAACCCTGTACGGCATCGCTGTGGGTCACAATTGACTCGATGGTGCTTAGCAACAGCAACCATTAACCACAAGGAGTCCTGGTATAGTCCTGCAGGTTAATGCGCTGGACTGCAAGGTCAGTTTGAACTGCATGGTTGCCAGTTCAAGTTCATCATCTGCTCCTTGTAGACTCCATACAAGGTCCCTATGTGTCAAAACGGACTCCACAGCACTTAACAACAACAACAGCTTTCTTTGGCTGAGAATGGAGCCAGGGGTATGAGTTCATCAGCTCTGTATTCTCAGTAAACACTTTCCCGTGGAGGAGGTTGTAATTGATTCTCCTCCTTCACCTTCTGCTATGCAAATAGCTTCAGGCATCCTTCAGTAGACGCTTAATATGCCAGGAGTGTTCCAGAACACTACATTGTATTCGTGTTGTTGTTGTTAAGTGCTGACAAGTGGGTTCTAACCCATAGCGACCTGTATAGGGTTTCCAAGGAATGGCTGGTGGGTTTGAACCTCCCCGTTCAAACTGACCTTGTAGTCCAGAGCAGGGTCACACCAGGACTCCACTTAATTGTACTCATGAGGAACCTGTACATTGACCAAGAGGCAGTTGTTCAAACAGAATAAGGGGACACTGAATGGCTTAAAATCAGGAAATGTGTGTGCCCAGGTTGTATTCTTTCACCATGCTTATTCAATCTGTATTATGTGCAAATAATCCAAGAAGTTTGATTATATGAAGATCACATCATCAGCATTGGAAGAAGACTTATTAACAACCAGCGATATGCAGATGATACAACCTTGCTTGCTAAAAACGAAGAGGACTTCAGATACTTACTGATGAAGGTCAAAGATCACAGGCTTCAGCACTGAACCAATAAATAACATCCATAAATGGAGAAAAGATTGAAGTTGTCAGACTTCTTTTTGCTTGGAACCACAATCAACACTCACAGAAGCAGCATTCAAGTAATTAAATTATGTATTGCATTAGTCAAATATGCTTCTCAAAACTTCTTTAAAGTGTTGAAGACCAAAGATGGCAATCTGAAGACTAAGGCGCACCTCACCCAAGCTATGGTATTTTCAGTAACCTCATCTGCATGTGAAAGTTGGACAGTGAATAAGGAAGACAGTAGAAGAATTGATGCGTTTGAGTTATGGTGTTGGAGGAGAATATTAAAAGTACCATGGACTGCCAAAAAGAACAAACAAATTTGTGTTGGAAGAAGTACAACCAGAGTGTTTCTGGAAGTCAGTATGGTCCAACTTTGTCTCTCATACTTTAGACGTATTATTAGGAGGGACCAGTCACTGGAGAAGGATATCGTGTTTGGTAAAGTGGAGGGCTGGAGAAGAAGAGGAAGACCCCCAATGAGATGGATTGGCACCGTGGCAGCAGCAGTGGGCTCAAGCGTAGTAACGATTGTGAGGTTGGCCTAGGACCGGACAGTGTTTCATCTGTCTGTTGTGCATAGGATTACTATGAGTCAGTCCCCACTCGATGTCACCTAACAACAACAACCATGCAAGAGACCCAGGTGTGATTCCCAGCCATTGCTTCTTACACATCGCCACCCCATCTGTGACTGGGGCCACGTGTTGGTTTGATGCTGAGAAGGTTTCAGAAGAGCTTCCAGACCAAAGCAGTGGAACCAAGAACATGCTTCTTCATCACCTGCCACGCCTGGAGCCAATATTCAGACAGAACTCAGTGCAAAGAGTATCAATACTCAGTAGGACTGAGGAGCAGAAATCTCCCAGCTCTGTCTACCCCAGGGAAAAGTGGGGGGGCAGGATTTATAGGGGTCTGGGGCACAGGGTAGAAGCCTGAAGAATTTCAGAAACTTCTGTGTTACTTTGTGTATCTTCTGTCTGGCCAGCTGTTGTGGGCATGTTGTCTGTGACAGGCACGGCTAGCTTCTCCCGCCCACCCCACCCCCACAGTGGTTATCGGTGGGCTTCAGAAGAAATGGGCAGCTGCTTCTCTTCCTTCCTGGGGTAGTACTTGGAGTGGAGATTAGCTACCAATTGAAAGAAGAAATGATTACCCTCTAAAAACAAAGAGATGAACTCTGGGGTAGCAATTAAACAAGACAGGCAGAGAAGAAGTCACATTTAACTGTAGCTGTCGTGACTGTCCATATCTCACATGACTTGGCCACGCTGAAACTTCCCCGATGCCCTGAGTTTCTCACTGCCCCATTCTGTAGGAAGGAAGAGCTGCTTGCTGGTCATCTTCTAAAAGCTAGCCCATGGACACCCCGCAGAGGACAATGGTCCGATCCACCACTGAGCCTGAGGATGGCCCATCTGTTGTGCATGGAGCTGCCATGCCCTGGTGACTGACCTGAAGGCATGGAGCAATAGCAAGAAAAGAACTACAGTTTTACAGTTCCATGACACGGTCTGAGTCGATACCGTGAACCCGTGAAAGCTTCAAACTTGAAGAACGTAGTTCGTGTAGAACTTAGCACAACACACACCACCGGCTCTACAAGTGGAATCACCACAGCTCCTGTGTAGAGAAATGTGGAGATATTTATAGCAAAGCCTGTGGCTGCCTGACTCATTCAGACCCAAAATGGTACACAATAGAACTCTGTGCTGTTTTCTTGGCGGCACCTTGATAAAGCAGGCCACCTGACATTTTTTCTGCAGCACCGCTGGGTGGGTTCGAACCGCCAACCCTCAGGTTACTAGTTGAGTACACCCCGGGGACCTTAAGTGTGAATACAACATCATCAACTTTCAGCACATATGCATTGATGTGATTCGCAGATGAAATGGATCGTTGGAAGGCATCGTGTAATTGGTCCACGTCTACCTATCGCCACAATATAATTTTCGTCTTGAAGATTCAAGAATGTATTGCATCTCCAGGCAGGAGTTTCTATGAAGAGCCAGGTAGAGGACTCTTTGGCTATACGTGTGGCTACATTTTTGCTGTTCCGCTTGGACAAACCACCAGTAAACAATTAACGGCTCAGCCATCTTCCTCCTTCACTGAATATTTTCACCGTCTTTCCTCTGCAGAGCCGGTGTTTCATTACACTTCCCATTTGGTGTCTTGCTTTTCATGCATTTAAAGTGCTGAACAGCTGCTTCTCTGGAAAGGTTCCATTATGGTCATAATAATCTCCAACTAATTGCACATCAAATATTTATTTCTTGCACATCAAATTAATGAAGCAGTTTCAACAAGAGAAAAATTGGATCAGGTTGGCAAACAGTGCCTATAAATTCATGGAAGATTCCCAGTTCTTTTTTTTTTTTTGGCAGAACTCCTTTAATACAGATTAACAATTTTTAAATGGAATTATTTTCCATGATCTACTTGTGACTGTTTAAATAAACAAGCTTTATTTTTAAAGTGGTTTCCTCAGTTTGCCCATGGTGTGGTGTGTTATAGCTTTCCTAAATGAAAAATGCATGATGTTATTGATCTTCAAATAAATTATTTGGTATCACCCTTTTCTTGGTTTAGCATTATTTTTCTCCTAATCCTACTGCTGATACCACGAACATTTTCGATAGGTGAACTTTTCAGACGTTGCTAATTAAATACAGCAGTTGGCTCACAATTTATTCTGAAAATCAATTTGCACTACCCACTTACAGCTTTTTCTCTTATTTTGATACATTCTCTAGGGGGGGAAAAAAAATCTCTGGTCATAGCTTCTCTTAGACCCACTGTGGTGTGTGGAAATCATTTAAATAGAGTTTTCAGAAAGAATTCCATGGAGCAGCTGGTCTGTCAGAGCTAAGGCAGACGCGTACAGATTTCTTGGATCAGAATGAGTTATCTTACAATTTTATAGTAATGACTGAGAAAGATGGAATCGGTGAGAGACAGGGACCTTTCAGAGAAGGAAAACTCAAATATTTTTCCACTCACAGAGAGAGATAGAGGCGATAAGACCGCATGCTGTCAGAGGTGGAAAACTTGAAAACAAGGCTGCATTGGTCTAAAGGGCAAGCGTGTTTAGTTGCTTTTATCTTTATTGGATGTTTACAATGCTTGCCAAAGAACCCAAGTTAGGAATTCCTCTAGCCATCAAACCAAAAAGGCAAATCAACTGCCAAGTCCAGTTGATTTCAACTCATAGTGACGCTGTAGGACAGAATATAACTGGCCCACTGGTTTCCAACGCTGTCATCTTTACAGAAGCAGATTGACTGTCTTCTTCCTTGGAGCGGCTGGTGGGTTTGAACCTCTGACCTTTTTGTTATTCCCCCAGTGCTTAAGCACTGTCCCACCACAGATTTTTCTATCCACCTACTGATCAACTTCTAAGATGTATGAGCCACGATTTATCCCGTTTCGCATAACCCTTTGAGTGGGGCTCTAACTTCCTCGTTACCTGTGAATGAAACTTGCTTGCACTTTCAGAGAATCCCTTTGCAGAGACCTTTGTGAGGTCTTACCACATACTTACTCTGTGTCACACAGCACATCGTCTTTTGTCTTTTACACTAGAACCTTGGTCTCCAAGTTAAGAAGGATGGGACTTCTCTCCCTAGCCCCTGCCCACCTCCACCCATCACCACTTCCTGGATGAAGGGTGGTCTGTCATAAAAGAAGGAAATGATCATGGGTCACATGTGTGCCCTGAAAGGTGATATTCATCTTCTAGAGATTTCACTCAGAAGAATGTGTAACCGTTTCTATGGGCACTCACAGCTCCTGACTCCATAGAGAGATCAGGACCAAATAAGACAACGGCCAACCCAAGGGATAACTTTACAGTATCCTAACTTGTAACTTGTAACTTCCTTCTCCTTCTCTTTATTCTTTCTGTTGTATCTGCTTCATCTTCTTCTTGTTCTTTTCCTCCATCTTTAATTCCTCCTCTTTGTCTTTATTGTTTTGCTGTATCTGCTCCATCTTCTTGTTGTTCATTTCCTCCTAAGAGTTGGAACCTACTCAACATCACTTAACAACAAACAAGAAGTGATTACAGAAGCTGACTTGCTGCCACCGAGCAGCAGGTGGGTTCAAGCTGCTGACATCTCAGTTAACAGCCAAGCGCTGTAGCCACTAAGCCACCAGATTCCTTGAATGCCCCTTTTAAACTCTGTTAATGCTTCCTACAGTGAGACCTTTGAGGTGTGTCTTAAATGCTCTTCAATCTATATCTGATTATCAAAATGATCAATGTTCATATCATTCCCTGTGAGCACTGATGGGGTTTAATGTCCTTCTTTCTTTTGTCTTAGTAGTCTTAGGGGTATGGTTAGGACTAGGATTAGCATTAGGGGTAGGTTTCGACCTAGGGCTAGAATTACGGCTTGGTCTAGTTTCAGGGTTACAGTTAGGTTTGTTTTTATTTTTCTTGAAATCTGCTTCCTTTTCATTTGGAAGTTCTGTGACTGAACTCTTCACTCATAGTTTGTTGTTGTTGCAACTCTGGTTCCTTTTTGTCAGTTTTGTAGATTTTTTTTCTTTTATCCTGAATGTTTCACTATCTAGGCTGAGTTCTGTGTGATGTTTTCATATATGTTTATCTTAGTTCATTAGCTGCTGTTGTTGGTTCTCTGTGCAAACAGAATATTTTTAGTATTTTTAGTAAGGTTGGTCTGGTTTTAACAAGGTTGATCTGCAAATGTCATAATTTCACTGTCATGTTTGAGGAACATGGAGTTCCGGTAGCATAGTGGTTACAAGTTGGGCTGCAAACCTCCAGGTCAGTAGTTCAAAACTACCAGCTGTTCTTCAGGAAAAAGATGAGGCTTTCTGCTCCCATAAAGATTTGAAGCCTTGGAAACCCTGTGCAGGGTCGCCTATGAGTTGGAACTGACTTCACAGCACATAATCACCAACCACCACCAGCACTGGAGGAGCAATATTGTTAGATGCATGACTCTTGATTGCTGATTTTTCCCTTTCAGAGTTTTATATATGTCATCCCATTGTCTCCTTGCCTTCACGGTTCTGTTGACAAATCAGAGTTTAGTCTTATTGGTTCTATTCCATGTGTTTGGTTTTGGAAAGTTTAATTATAGTATGTCTTGCTGATTTCCTTTTGGGGTCTAACCTATTTGGAGCTTGTTCAGTTCTCATCTTTCATGATGTTGGGGAAATTTTTCTTCAATAACTCTTTTTCTCTGTTTTTTTTTTTTTTTCTTTCTTTTGTCTCTTCCTATTTTAGAATTCCTATCTCACATAAGTTATCTCTCTTAAAGAATTAATAATTCTTAGGCTTTCTTTGGATTTTTTTTTGTTCTTGTCTTTTGGATTACTCTTCTAGTAAATGAATATTGAGAGATTTGTCTTCAAGGTCACAAAATTGGCCTTCTGTTGATCCAACAATTCTCTGTGTCCCTTCAATGTGTTATCTGTTTCTGAAGTATAATATTAATCTCTGGATTTCTATTTGCTGTTTTTGTGTGGTTTCTAATTTTTCATTTATTTTGTCAAGTTTGTTCTTGTCATGTTTTCCAGAATTCATTTCGGACTTTATCTGTGCTCTCCTTGTGTTCAGCTGAAGCTTTCTTGATCACTCATTCAATCTGTTGAAGAAACCTAAATGTTCTTTTGTATTCCTTATCAGGTAATTCCAATATCATTTCTGGTATTCTATTTTCTGACTCTGTGTTTTGGTCACTTGTCTGAGCTCTTCTCTCTTGTTTCTTCATGTGAGCTGCAGTTGTCTGTTGTCTTGGATACACTGTGACTGTAAGCAGATGTGTTCTTAGGCACTTACCACCTGTTTCCTGGTGGGTGTGACAGAGACATGCACAGTTCTCTGCTTGCTGTTTGTGGCGAGTTTGATGTTGCCTGCTAATTATCATTGATCAGGTGGTGCAGCAGTGAGTAGTGGCTTGTCCAGTGGGGTTGCCGCAGGTGGCACGGATGTGACTAGACCAGATGGGCACAACAGCAACAATACAACAACAAAAGCAACTACAATAAAAAAACAGACAACAGCAATTAACTATATGATGAAGTGAAATTAATGAACCTCTAGGCACAGGTGAGGGCAAGGGCTGGCCACACCCCCAGCCACCAGGAGAGCTTGGTGAATGAGGGATAACTGTACCCCATTAGCACCAACCTCCAGTTTGCATTCAACAGCCCACTGCAAATGATCACGTTGGCCACACTGCACCAGGCCAGCTGACCGCCTACCCGTCTCTCCCCATCTCTCTGCTCCGGCTCAGCTTCCTCTCACAGTCGGCATTCATTCCACCTGCCTGTCCTTCCCTCTGAACCTCAGGGCTCCAGAATCGCCATCTGTTTCCCTGGATCTTCTGTGTCCTCGTTGCAGATGGTCTGCCTACTCTGCCACTGGCCCTGGGAATCAGATTTACATTTCTGTTTGCTTCTCATGCCTGAATCCAGGTCTTTGTAGAAGAAGTTAGCTTTGACTGTCTAGATCAGTAACTCCCAACTAGCTCCACATCACAATCATCTGAGGTGCTTTTAAAAATCCAGAAGACCAACTGGGTGCCCCAAACCGAAATCAATGTCTCTGGGGGAGAGACCTGCGCATCAGTATTGTTTGAAGCTTCCCCAATGACCCCATTGTACAGACATGCTTGGAAACCACTGGATGAGATTATTGCTAAATTAGCACATTCATACTTGACCATTGACTAGCCAGCCAGAGCATCTGAGACATGCTTGGAAACCACTGGATGAGATTATTGTTAAATTAGCACATTCATACTTGACCATTGACTAGCCAGAGCACCTGAGATGGGCAGCTGTGTTGCAGTCCTGAATCTGCCTCTTACACATCTTGGATGTATGATTTTCTATTTTCTTCCCTATGCAGTGAGGTCCATGCAAATAACAACTCGATGGCAGTGGTTATTGTAATGTAGGGCAGGAGTCATTGGTGCCTTGGGGTTAGAATTCCCCCTTCCATGCTACGGACCCGGGTTCGGTGCCTGGCCAATGTACCTCATACACAGAGACCACCTGTCTGTCATTGGAGGCTTGCTTGTCTCTGTGATGCGGAACATGTTTTAGCAGCATGTCCAGACAGAGATGAACTAGGAGAGAAGTTCTGGTGATCCACATCTGAAAAGTCAGTCATTGCAAACCCTACAGGTCACAGCACTGCAGTCCCACAATGCATGCTGCCATCATGAGTTGAGGCCAACACAATCAGAGTCAACAACAACATATAAGGGAGTCAAAAATTATCCGCACTCTGGTGATCCTGAAGCACCCATCCGCGTCCATAGCTGATGACAATGTTGAGCGTGCACCTGAAGTGACTCTGAAGCAGATTATGTGGCAAATCATTTGTAAATCAGCCGTGACTCTGCCTATGAAAAAATCCAAGACAGACTTGGATTTTGAAACGTTTGTGCGAGATGGGTACCGAAACTATACACAAAAGACCATAAACAGAAGCGTTTGGACATCTGCAAACAAAATTTGAACCAATACCCAAAGGAAGGTAAAAGTTTCTTTAAAAAAAAAAAAATAATGGTTACTGGTGACAAGACATGGATTCATCAGGAATGGAAACATTGTCAATTGCCCACCAAGACAATGTTCAGAGGTCACCCATCAGCTGGAAAATTGATGCTTCTCAAGGGCTAGTACTGGAACAGTATCAGGAAAATGTTTCAACAATCAACAGTGTTGGGTACAGTGAGATGCTCACCGAAGAACTGAAGCCTAAACTTTGGATTAAATGTAGGACTGCTATCCAAGGGTGTTGTGGTCTTGCGTGACCACAATGCACATCGCACACCTCTGGTCACTCTGTTGAAACTCTGCTAAAACTTCGTTTTGAGGTATTAAAACTTCCTCTCTATAGCCCTGATCTTGCTCCATTGGACCTTCACCTCTTTGGTCTCCTGAAAGCAGCCCTTTGATGATGAAGATTCACCTCTGATGAAGGACTGAAGACAGTGGTAGCGCACAGCTCAGCCTAAAGCATTTCCCCCAACATTTTAAAATAAGGTAATACAAAAACTTGTTGACAAAGTATATTGGAAAGCAAAGAGATTATATTTTTAAAATTATGTGTTTGTCTTTTAGAAAAATGGGACAAAATAAATTCTACAGCCAGTGTACAGATACTTTTTGACTCACCTTCATATATAGTTATGCCCATGACATTATGTATTCTATATGGAACCTGGTGGCACAATGTTCAATTCAAGGTTGTTAGCTGAAAGATTGATGGTTAGAACCAACCAGCCCTTACATGGGTGCAAACAGCTAGTGACAAGCTATGAGGCAGCTCTAGTCTGTTTTATAGGGTCACTATGAGTCAGAATCCACTTGATGGCACACGACAGTGTCTTGTATATTACATATTATATCTTCCATCCTTCATCTGGTATTTACCCTAATCCTCTATCTAGTATCCATATTGTATCTGCCCTCCAATGAGTATCCATCCTCATTACTCCATTTTGTATCCAGCCTCCATCTGGGATTAATCCTGCATCTTGTGTCTATATTCTGTCCTTCAACTTACATCAATTCTCCATTTCCATCATGTCTCTGTCCATCCTTCATCCGATATCCATCCACCTTGCTGGATCCACCCTCTCTCTTGTATCCATCTGCCATCTTGCATCCACCCACCATCTTGTACCCGTTCTTCTGTTTGTATCTGTCGTCTATATTTTATGACTCTGTCTTATATCTGTCTCTCATCTTATTTTCATCGTCTAGCTTACCATCTGTATCACACTCCAATTGTATCCTTTTTTTCCATCCTCTGTCTCATATCCATATCTCTCCATCTTGCCTTCAGCCTCCATTCTCCATCTTGTATCCATCCTTTCACCCCTCCTCCATCTTGTCTCTATTCTTCATCTGATACCTTGTACCTCTAACTTGTACCTTCCTTCCAATGTACATTTTATATGAGCCTCCATGATTTATCCTTTCTCCAATCTCCATCTTTACTTGTGCTCTAGTTTGTAAACACCATCCATCTTCCATCTTGTCTCCACCCTGCATCATTCTTTTTGGATCCACTCTACATCTTGTATTTATCCCTCATCTGAGGTTCCTCCTCCATTTTATAGTTGTTCTTCATCTTGCACCCATCCTCCACCTTGTATCCAACCTTTCGTGTGGATCCATCCTCCATCCTGTATTTATTCTTTATCTTGTATCCATCCTTCACCTTATGTTCATTTTCATCCGCCATCTTGAATCCATCTTGGTAATCTGATTTGTCAGACAATGGAAATGCTAAGGATGAAAAGAGGGCAGTCTGAAGCCAATTGTGGAGGTGGAACACGATCAGACAGTGTTGTGTTCACTGATTTATGAGGAGTCTTTGGTTGGAGGGCATTTTGACAGCAGCTACAATGCTAGGATCATTGTTGGGCTTAAACGAGTTCATATGTGAATCTTAAAACATATGGCATGGCATAGAGAAGATGTACAAATCACTGAATACTGCCATAATGACAGGCATACCTCATTTTAAGAAAGCACTTAGCTTTATTGCACCTTGCAGACACTATATTTTTCACAAGTTGAAGGTTTCTGGCAACCCTGCATCCAGCAAGGTTTTCAGCACTATTTTCCAACAGCGTGAGCTCAGTGTGTGTCTCTGTGTCCGATTTCAGTCATTCTTACAATACTTCAGATTTTTTCATTAGGTGATTGCATACTTCATAGACTGCAATGCAGTGTGAATGTAAGTTTTATATGTACTGGGAAACCAAAAAAAAATCATGTATGTCACTTTATGATGATATCCGCTTTGTTGTGGTGATCTGGAATTGAATCGGCAACACGCCACCAGTGTATGCTAGAATTCTTTTTACCACCTAATCCTTTGTACAAATTATGTTGACTTCTTTTGTTCCGATGACTACCACACTTCCACGAATCGTCCACAAAAAAAAAGGAAGAAATCATTCAGCCAATAGCTCATCATCAGAAGCAATTGCCTACTCATTATTTTAATTTAGATCTTGGTAAACCAAAATATAGGCCTCATGGTACGGCACTGTAGGATCAGCACTGGACTGTGAACCACAAGGTCGGCTGTTCAAACCGACCAGCTGCTTCTTGAAAGTCCTCTTCAGGGTTCCTGTGAGTTGGAACCAACTCAACAGCACTTAGCAATAACAACAACAAACAAACAAAAACAAAGTAGAGAGTCAAGTAATTGTTTTGTTTTTGTTTTTTCTTTTCTCCCTACTGGCCACCTGTGCACTATAGATTACGGACCACAGTATGCATAAGAACGTATTTCTAATACCTGCAAACTGGAGCAGGATCTTGTTAGGACTGAATTCTTGAGCCACACACACTAGCCCCTTGTCACTGTCATAGAGGTGTTTTATGATGATCTTTTGTCCTGTGATTTTACAGAGAAGTTTGAGTCTAGACAAGCCATGTTTCCTTTCTACCTAACACGCATTAGATTGTATTCCCATCCCATTTAAATTATAATACAATGCCACTGTCTGTCTCAGTTTGGTTCTATTTTTATTAATTTTGCCTGAAACCCAAGCGGACCTATTCAATCTGAAGTCGTGTTGTTTTTATCACATTAGGGAAGTTTTGCTTTTTTACAAACTTGACTATTATTTCTGCTCCATTGCCTTTCAAATCATCTTCAAGACATTAATTATAACTTGATTCTTCTCTTTGTCGTTTGTTATTTTAATCTTTCTTTTTCATTTTAATCTATCTGTCCTGGTTTTCGGTATTCTGGGAGAGTGTCCCATGGTTTTACATGCCAGAAAATTGATTGTTTTTTTAGTGTCACTTCTGCTCTTTAAGACTTGCAAGGCAAATTTTAATTTGGTCATTAAATTTTATTTAGATGTGTATTTCTTTTAAAGTCATATTAATGTTCATCTTACTGTGTTCTCTTCTTATCTCCAGAGATGCCTTTGTATTTGTACCTACTGAAAAAATGACACAAATCTAAATATACTAATTTTCAAATCACTCTACAAATACCTACAGCCTTGGCCAAGATGTTGTTTTAGGAAGAACTTCCACCTTTGAAAAGTTCCTTCTGTTTTACATGGTGTTGGTAAGAGTCAGGGCCAACGCAGTGGCGCCTAACCACGAACTGTGTTATTGAGTTCTTTTCTTTCAATGACTACCACATTGTTGTTACGTGTTGCCCAGTCGGTTCCAACTCATAGCGACCCTGTATAGGGTTTCTGAGGAGCGGCACGTGAGCTTGAACCGCCGACCTTGCAGTTTTGCAGACAAAGCATTAACCCACAGCGCCTCACCAGGACTCCACAACATTGTGTGGTGCTGGTTATGTGCCAAGGAGTCGGAACCAAGTCATAGTGACCCTGTACAGGGTTTCCAAGGCTGTAAATCTTTACGGGAGCAGAAAGCCTCATCTTTCTCTCACAGAACAGCTGATAGTTTCGAACTGCTGACCTTAAGGTTCACAGCCCGATTCATAACCACTATGCTAATTTCCACTTAAGGGAATTAATGTTGTGGCCAGCTCAATGGCACCTAATTACAACATTGTGGCATTGGGCCGATTCCAACCCAAAGCGACCCTGTACAGGATTCCCGAAAAGCAGCTGGTAGGTTAGTGGACCAGTGCTTCTCCTACAGCACCACACCAGGACTCCACAATATTATCATTGTTGTCGTTAAGTACCGTGGAGTTGGTTCCAACTCATAGTGACCCGGCACAGGGTTTCTGAGACTGTAAGTCTTTACGGGAGCAGAAATCCTCATCTTTCTCCCACGGAACGGCTGGGAGTTTAGAACTGCCGACCTTGAGGTTAGCAGCCTGATTCATAACGACTCTGCTACCAGAGCTCCTTCCGCAACATTATAGATTTTAGGACATTTCCAATCCGGGGAATTAATGTTGTGGGCATTCCCTGCTGACTTATAGGCATGGTGACCCCAGGCACACTGGAATGAAGACCTACACATCCTATGTCAGCACCGTGGTCAGGTGCAGACTGGACCATTTTGATCCTTAGGTTATTCATGGCTGAATTTTGGAATCAGATCTCCAGATCTTTCTTCCTAGTCTTGTATAGTCTGGAAGCTCCCCCGATACCCTGATCTGCATTGTCACAGCAACACAGAGCCTCCAGGGTGGTCGCTGCATGTGAGGCCCCATCCCAGTATCCCTCGGTGAGGGGAACTTTGCCAATTAAATAAATGGAAGGAACCATAAAGTGTTCTGCATCTCAAATTAGGAGGTGGGATCAGACAGAAAAATGGGTCTGTAAAGAAAAGAAATTGTTGGAGACGAAGGAGGAAGTGTGTGGCTCCTAGCCAGCATTTCTTCACATCAGCACAACCTCTCCTCCACTGCCCTTTTCTTTAATGTGGGGTTTGAAAACTCCCAGAGGAGCCTGACCTTTGCTTAAATCATGAAAGAAGAAAGGAGAATTAATTATTTGTTGACTTAACAGAGTCTATTCTGCAGCCTTTAAAAGACCTCTAGCATGTCACAAGGGAGTTGAGAGTTAGAAACCATACGTTTTCATCAAGTGTGCTAAAGCTGGCCACCTGGTTCCCACCTCTAACAGGAAGCACACTTCCCTCGTCCTTTCAGCTTTAATGCTTGTATTTGTGACGCTGAAGGTGGCAGATGGGAGTCCAGGCACTAATGAAGCCATCACAGTGTCCCTGGTCACTAGACAAGCAAGAATAGAATCACCACCTACCCCACAGCTAGAGAACAAACACTTCCTGTCCATGCCCCCTGCTGCTGAGTGTTGGAAATTGACTCCACTTTCTATCCCTCTTGAAGTTTTATTAATAAGGTTTTGAGCTAAAATCAGCAACGAATACAAATGCAAAGCATGTTGAAGCCACTTGTGGTTGTTGTTAAGTGCCCTCGAGTTGGTTCCAACTCATAGTCACTCAGGACAGGGTTTCTGAGGAGTGATTGGTGAATTTGAACCATGGACCTTGGTGTTAGTAGTCCAGTGCTTATCTACAGTGCCACATACCAGGACTCTACTTGTTGTTTGCTTGTTAGGTGCCATCGAGTCGATACCGACTCACAGCAACCCTATACACAACAGAAGAAAACACTGC
This sequence comes from Chrysochloris asiatica, assembly GCF_000296735.1. NCBI lineage: Eukaryota > Metazoa > Chordata > Mammalia > Afrosoricida > Chrysochloridae > Chrysochloris > Chrysochloris asiatica. The sequence continues at coordinate 29,875,362 of NW_006408536.1, forward strand.
CTGGTCCTGGGCCAACCTCACGATTGTTGCTATGCCTGAACCCACTGATGCTGCCACTGTGCCAATCCATCTCACTGTAGAGCTTCCTCTTTTTCTCCAACCCTCCACTTCACCATACATGATATCCTTCTCCAACAACTGGTGCCTCCTGACATCATGTCTGAACTATGAGAGATGATGTTTGGCCATCCTGGCTTACTAGGAGCACTCTGGCTGCACTTCTTCCAACACAGATCTGTGTGTTCTTTTGACAGTCCATGGCACTTTCAATATTCTTCTCCAACACCATAACTCAAATGCATCGATTCTTTTACAATTTTCCTTATTCACTGTTCAACTTTCGCATGCATATGAGGTTATTGAAAATATCATGGCTTTAATCAGATGCATCTTAGTCCTGAAACTGCCATATTTGCTCTTCAACTCTTTAAAAATGTTGTGTGCAGCAGATTTGCCTAATGCAATACGTCGTTTGATTTCTTGACTGCTGCTTCCGTGAGTGTTGATGGTTGATCTGAGAAAAATGAAGTCATTGACAACTTCAATCTTTTCTCCATTTATATGAATGTTGTTTATTGGTCCAGTGGTGAGGATTTTTGTTTTCTTTACATTGAGGTGCAACCCATACCGAAAGCTGTGGTCTTTGATCTTCATCAGTAAGCATTTTAAGTCCTCTTCGCAAGCAAGGTTGTTATCACCTGCATATTACAGATTGCTAATGAGTCTTTCTCAAATCCTGATGCCACGTTTTTCTTCATTTAATCCATCGTCTCAGATTATGTGTTCAGCATTCAGATTGAATAAGTATGATGAAAGAATACAATCCTGGCACACACTTTTCCTAATTTTAAACCAGTGTTCCCTTGTTCTGTTCAAACAATTGCCTCTTGGTCTATGTACAGGTTTCTAATGAGCACGATGAAGCGCTCTGGAATACTCATTTTGCGCAATGCTGTCCATAGCTTGTCATGATCCACACAATTGAAAGCTTTTGCTTAGTCTATGATAAATCACAGGTAAACATCTTTGTGGTATTCTCTGCTTTCATTAATTCTACTTTGGTACAGGAAATAAACCACAAACAAAACCAATTGCACTCCGGTGGACTTAGACTCATGGCAACCCCAGGCGTATCCAAGAATAAGCCCCATGATGTTTGTAGTGACTATTTTTTTGGAAGCAGTGTGGTAGAACTTTCTACAGTGTTCTCAAACTGCCAACTGTTCAGTAAACAAGGGAACCAGTTCAAACTTCTGGGTAAACCATTCTGCTTAACTAAAAGAAGTAATAATAAACTTCCAGCCTGCTCTCAGAACCATGAGTTAGTCATGAGAATTGCTGAAGCCTTCACATCAAGAAGGGGTCGTGTTAGGCAGTACAGTGTCATTCATATACTACTCTGGATAAGTAAAATGATGCTTAATGGTTTTGCCCTTTCCTGATGAATTTCTTTGACTGCATTTGGTGCTTCAAAAGAGGTGAATTTATTTGAAGCCAAGAGAGAGAAGTGGATTAGCATTGAGCATGTAACTTTACAAAGGAGTCAGCCAAGATTCACTTCCATTTTCTCAATTTCAACTTCAAATGAGTCTGGACTCAAAGGTACTCTCAGGGGATTATCTGTGAATGGTTATCTTACTGTGGGACTTAAAGATACTGGTCTATAACATGAGTCCCAGGACTTGTAAGAAGTCCTGGGGACTAAGCGTTCAGCTGCCAACCAGCACGTCAGTGGTTCAAACACACCAGCTCCTCCTTAGGCAGAAGGATGTGTAGATCTATTTCTGGAAAGATGGCATGCTGGGAAACCCTGTGGGGCAGTACTGCGCTGTACTGTAGAGTCGCTGAGTTGAAATTGAGTAGATGGCACTGGGTATGGTGTTCAGTACCTGTGCACAAATGCCCTTCTTACGTGAAGCATCTCCCAGTATCGTGAGCACCGTAAACACCCAGGGGTTCTCCCGCTAAGTCTTGTTGACGTCATGGTTCAGGTCAGGTGATCAAAGTTTCCAAGGTGGCTTCCTATGTCTAAACAGCAAGATCAGCACCCAACAATCCCATTGGGCTCATTTCCCCATTAGAGTAGCATGCATTTCCCATGGCGCCATATTCACCAGACTAACAGGAGCAGTTCTCAGAAGGCAG
>NW_006408536.1:29878492-29884013 GCF_000296735.1 Chrysochloris asiatica
GTCCACACGTCTGTAAGAGGAATAGCCCTGTCCACACGTCTGTAAGAGGAATAGCCCTGTCATGTGACTGCAGACACTCCACTAACATGTCCACACATATGTAAGAGCATGAGCCCATGCCTGAAAGAGCAGGCAATAGTTTAAGTCTCTGGACTCGGCAGTCAAACCTCCCACCTCTTTTTCCTATTTTTTGGGGGTAGCCTTTATAAAGCCCACCACCATTGACTCGGTTCCATCACAGAGTGAGCACATAGAGAGTCTCAGAGCTTGAGAATCTCTATGCGGCCTGACCGCCTTGTCTTTCTCCAGAAGCATGGTCTGCTTGGTTTGCACCTCCAGCCTTGTCCATGCCTAATCCATAGCCCCATTTATGATGATGATGATGATGATGGTACACATGTTCATCACAATGCATTTGCCAATTAAATGTATACTTCCGTGACGTGGCTTCCGTTCTTCATGTTGTGTGGCCATTGTTGTTGTTATTAGGTGCTGTGGAGTCGGTTCTGACTCAGAGTGACCATCTGCACCACAGATCGAAACACTGCCCAGCCTTGCACCATCCTCACAATCTTTGCTACACTTATGCCCATTGCTGCTGCCACTGTGCCAAGCCATCTCGTTGGGGGTCTTCCCCTTTTCCTCCGACCCTCTACTTTACCAAGTATGGTGTTGTTCTCCAGACACTGGTCCTTCCTGGGAAAAGATGTCCAAAGTCTGAGAGACAAAGTGTCCCTGTCCTGGCATCTAAGGAATGACCATTATTCCTCTCAGTTTCTAATTGACCCCACCCCCTGTAACATAAACTCTGTACCCAGTGCTGACATGTTGTTGTGTAAAGTGCTGCTGGGTTGATTCTCATTCATAGTGACCCCGTATAGGGTTTCCAAAGATTTAAAAAAAATCGATGTGGGAGCAGAAAGCCTCATCTTTCTCCGGCATAGCAGCCGGTAGACTCAAACTGCCATCCTTGTGGTTCGCAGTCCATTCCTTAACCTATGAAGCTACCAGCTTCCCACTGTTACAGAGTCCCTAAATGTTGCCCCCACAGAATTAAAGCAGTGGACGAGGGGGCTTCAAAAGGTTCATGGGGGCAGTTCTATTATCCTTCCATTATGATTCCCAATGAACTTTTTGAAGCCCACCCCCGACCCCATATTTCCCACCATTTTGCCCCAACGGTAGAGTTGCATTGTGAATGGGAATGAAAAGCTGGAACCCTCCCCACAAGGGCAACCTCACAAAGAGACTTGTAGAGGGAGGGACGCTGAGACAGGTGTGGAGACTACGAAGTCACAGGCCCTGCGGTCCTTCATGAGACACAGATGTTCCTGGCTGCAGATCGTGTGCTGCTAATGGGAAAGAGATCGGCATGATTCTTACTGCCAATGAGACTGCCTCCAAGTGCAGCCAGATGATGAAGCCAAAACCAAACAGCTGGACCACTGCACAGACAGGCCTTTCTAATCCCTTTCCACCTCTCCCTGGTCTCAGCGATCAAGGAGAAGCTTCCAGCTAGACATCATTTGTCTGAGGACAGCAGTCGACTCTGGAAAAAACAGACCCCATCAACTCTTCTTCCCAGTTAAGGGGCGCTTTATGATGACAAGAGCTCACACTTTTATTCTGATTATGGGCTGCCGACCTCAGGTCAGCAGTTCAAGCTCACCAGTCTCTGTGTGGGAGAAGCATGAGACTTCCTAACGATTTGAGGTCTTGGGAACCTTAGGGAAGGGTGCTCCTCTGTCCTTCCTATAGGGCCGCTATGAATCAGGATCAACTCCACGGTGGTGGGTTTGGGGGTCTTATGTTGACACTTGCTTGAGAAGGAGACATACTTTTTTCAATTTTTGATGCCATTTCAGGTTTTTTTCCACTACAATTTGTTTTGCTTTTTATTGAATGTGTTGCATGTAGAAAAGTCCAGAGTAGAACTGCTGCAATCTTTATGGGAAAGCTGATCACCTCGACGTTCTCTCCTGGAGCCGCTGGTTGGACGCAAACTTCCAGTCTTTCAATTAGGATGGAACATTAACCATTACTGACACAGACCAAGGAAATCGGCATACAGATGACTAAGAGAAAGCATTCAAAGGGAAGAGGATGTTTCAGAAAGATTCAAGGACAATATGACTTCTGTTAAAAAGTGAATTGGACAAGGAAAAATAGTGGAGCTCCTGGGTGTTGCACATGGTTAAGCAATCAACTGCTAGCAGAAGGTTGGTGGTTCAAATCCACCCAGAGATGCCTGGCAAAAAAAAGTCCTGGTGATCTGCTTCTGAAAGGTGATAGCCTTGGAAACCCTGTACGGCAGCACAGTTCTACTCTGACACAGATGTATTGGAAACCCTGTACGGCAGCACAGTTCTACTCTGACACAGATGTAGTGGCCGTGAGTGGACATCGAGTGGACAACAACAAACGGCAGCAGCCAGTCTCCAGTCTGCTGTGGGCCTGGGTAGATGGCTTACACGTTCCAGAACTGGATTTGCATGATGACAGGTTTGAAGTGGAAGCCATCTGGGTGCATTCCATCCACTACTAAAAGGTCAGGTTATGTCTCCATTCCTGAGTTAGATGTGGACCAAGGAGAACCTGGAGAAGCCAAGGACAGCCTTCTCAGAGGCTTCTGGGTACCGTACCATGGCAGTAGAGCGTCATGAATAGGCATGGAAACATGAATAGTGCCAGCTTAGTTTCAAAATATTTAAGCAGCACTGGATTAATAACTGAGGTACATGGAAAGTATCGAGACATATCAAAGAGCATTTAGAAGAACCATGTTGTTTTGACGTGCCGTCGAGTTGATTCCAGTTCATAGTGACCCTGTATAGGGCCCTATAGGAGAGACTTCCCATAGCTTCAAATGGAGGGTAATCCAAGGAGACTGGAAAAGTTTGTGGAAAAATCCCAATCTCTCTTAATTCCATCTTTTCACACACTTTTTGAAATCCCTTCATACATGATAAAGATAAAAATCTCCAGTAAGTATTACCACCTCCGAATCTTCTAGAACAAACAGACAGGCTGTAGATAAATAAATGAGTACGAGATAGAAAGTGGGTGGAGAGGAAACTAAAAATAGAGCCCCGGATCATTATTAGCGCTTGATTCCAGTCTGGAAGAAGCATCACAATGTTTTGAAGGGCAGAGCTGAACATGTTCCATTGATGACATTCCAAATATAGGAACTCTACTGAAAAAAACAAAGCCACTGGAAACGTAGAAGCTTAAGAAACAGCTGCTGTTATATTGCCAGCGAGAGTCAATCTGTAGACGTCAAGTGACATCACCTGTTTAAGTCTTCAGCTATTTCGGGTTTTGTTTTGCGTGTGTAAGTACTATATTTAAGGAACACATGTGATGGAAAAAATAATTCCTGTTCTCCTGGGTTCATTTAGTGGATCCAATTGAAAAGTAGCCCGAAAAAGAGCCTTGTTGTTGTTGTTGTGAAGTGCCGTTGAGTTGATTCCAACCCATAGCGACCCTGTATAGGGCTTCCAAGGAGCAGCAGAGCCTTACCTTGCTGTAAATGAAGAGCAATTTACTGCTACCAAGCAAATGTCAAATGAGAAAAGAGATGATGATTCTCTTGGTTTCAAGGAGAATGTCTCTATACTGGGATGATCTCTGCTTTGCAAATTAAATTTCCACAAAATAAGTTTCATTTCATCCTGTCAAAGTTGCTTTTCTTGTTGAGTGCCATGGAGTCTGTTCAGATTCATAGCGACTCCGTATAGGATTTTCTAGGCTGTAAATCTTAGCAGGAGCAGAAAGCCTCATCTTTCTTCCTCAGAGTGGCTGGTGAAATTGAACTGCTGACCTTTTGCTGGTTTGTAGTCCTTAACCTACAGAACCACTGCACTCTCCGGTTAAAAGAGACAATGTCAAATTCATGATTACTTTCCCAATGTTAGGATTTCTGCATAAAAAAGGAAGCAAAAAAAAAATCTTAATTTTTTTTAAAACTTAAAAAAATATGTACAAGAAGTAAAAAAATTAGTGATGACTCAGTTATGAAAAAAAGAAAGAAAGAAAGAAAGGTAAATCATTCAACTGATGAAGAAAAATCCAATCTTTGCTTTTGTTGAAACATGCATCTTTTCCAGTCTGTTTATATTGCAATGTGGAGTGTGGGTGTGGCGCTGTGTGGTAAAGCGCTGGACTGCAAAGTTAGTTGCTCTCTGGTAATGTAGTGGTTACAAATCAGGCTGCAAACCGCAAGGTCAGCAGTTCAATTTCACCAGCTGTTCCTCAGGAGAAAGATGAGGCTTTCTGCTCCTGTAAAGATTTACAGCCTCGGAAACCCCGTACAGGGTCGTTATGAGTCAGAACCGGTTTGCTACGGGTCAGAACTGACTGGACAGCATTTAAAAGCAACATATTACAATGTGGTGTTCTGGTGTGGTGCTGTCGAATAAGCATGGACTGCTCACTGTATGTTCGGTGGTTCAAACCCACCCCATCACTCCTTTGAAATCCTGTACTGGGTTGCTCTGAGTCTGAACCAGCTTGATGGCACTCAGCGGCAACAGCATGAATATTACAATGCGGCACCAAATATACATTTCAGATGACCATAGATTGTAAGTGGTTGCTATTGTGTGCTGTTGGGTTGATTCTAATTCATAGCAACCCTGTATAGAGTTTCTAAGAGCAACCGGTGGGTTTGAACAGCCAACCTTCTACTTAACAGTCCAGGTATTATTATCTACTACAATTGTAAGTTGCAAGTAGGTACTAATTTTGTGTGTGTGTGTTTTGTGTTTCACCAGATGGATGAAACTGATTTCACAAAATGGACACTTTCATTAAGACGTGAATGTTTAATTAAAGTTGTGTGCATAAAAAAAGGTAGACTCATAGGCTAACGCCTAACAGCTGTACATTTTGTATTCAGATGTGTATGTGTGGATGCAAATATTAATATGTTGTTGTTAAGTGCTGTCAAGTTGGCTCTGACTCATAGACCCATAGAGACCCTGTATAGGGTTTCTGAGGAGCGGCTGGTGAAGTTGAACCACTGACCTTGTGGTCCAGTGTATTATCCCACAGCGCCACACCAGGACACCACAGCTTTTACCTCATAAGGGGGCAAAGGTGGGATGGGGGAGAACATTATAGATTTTAGGATAGAAATATCTTCCCAGAGAAGAATTACTGTTTCCGCCAGAATTGTCAATGAGAAAATGTCAAGTAGAATGGCAAAATATCTTCTTGCGATGTTTGTTTCCAGTTTAGATCTCATTCCTGTAAAACTACCCCATTCCAATCTGGTAATGTTTCTCCTTCACCATCTCTACTCATTTTGAGGGTTTTCAGGGTATGGGTGATCAGGAGATGCCCCCAGCTATCTTGAATTTTCTCCCATGGGGATAACAGTTGTGGCAATGACACCCTGAAGAGCATGTGCAGGGGAATCTGTAGACCATCTCATGATGAACATTGTGCAGGGGGATCTGTAGACCATCTCATGATGAGCACTGTGTAGGGGATCTGTAGACCATCTCATGATGAACAC
>NW_006408536.1:29884567-29906550 GCF_000296735.1 Chrysochloris asiatica
TCATGATGAGCACTGTGCAGGGGGATCTGTAGACCATATCATGATGAACACTGTGTAGGGGATCTGTAGACCATCTCATGATGAACACTGTGTAGGGGGATCTGTAGACCATCTCATGATGAGCACTGTGCAGGGGGATCTGTAGACCACATCATGATGAACACTGTGTAGGGGGATCTGTAGACAATCTCATGATGAGCACTGTGCAAGGGAATCTGTAGACCATCTCATGATGAGCACTGTGCAGGGGGATCTGTAGACCATATCAAGATGAACACTGTGTAGGGGGATCTGTAGACCATCTCATGATGAACACTGTGTAGGGGGATCTGTAGACCATTTCATGATGAGCACTGTGTAGGGGGATCTGTAGACCATATCATGATGAACATTGTGTAGTGGGATCTGTAGACCATCTCATGATGAACACTGTGCAGGGGAATCTGTAGACCATCTCATGATGAACACTGTGTAGGGGAATCTCTAGACCATCTCATGATGAACACTGTGCAGGGGAATCTCTAGACCATCTCTAGAATGCTGTGCATGGGGGATCTGTAGACTTGCTAAAAGCAGAACCCAGACTGCAGTTCCCACCATGGAAATCTCTCTGTCCAAACCCCAAAGTGCTTTACAATTATCAAAGCTGAAAACAACCCATATGTGCATCAGTACTTGAATGGGTCAGCAAAATGGAATCTCCACAAACAATGAAATACCTCTGAACCCCAGATATAAATGAATTCTGGGTGCATACCACGGCACGGGTCAACCCAGAACTGTCATGCTGAACAACATTATGATGTCGCCTACATGAAATGTCTAGACTAGGCCGAAGCATGAAGAACAGAGTTTACTAGCGGTTATCAGGAGAGTGGGGGAGAGGAAGCTGGGAGTTTATGGTGATCAAAAGTGAGGCAGTGATTAAGGGTAGTGGATGAACAGATAAACACTTGGCTACTAACAGAAAGGTCAGCTGCTTTAATCCACCCTGTTGCTCTGCTGGACAGTAACCTCATTGGGTTGTTGCCACCCAGTGCAGTAACTTGTGGTGTCAAAGATCCTCCTTCCATGCACTTCCTCCCATGCCAGACCCCACAGCATCCTGACCACTGACCCCAGGCACATCCGAAGGAAACACTACCTGGTTCTGCGTCATCTTCAATCATTGCTATGTTTGAGTGCATTGGTGCTACCGCTGTGCCAGTCCATCTCATTGGGTGTCTTCCTCTGACCTTCCACTTTACCAAGCATGATGTGTTTCTCCAGGTACTGGTCACTCCTAAAACTATGTCCAAAGTAAGTGGTAACCAGCCTGGCTTGTAAAGAGCATTCCGGCTGTACTTCCTCCGACACAGACTTGCTTGTTTTTCTGGTAGTCTGTGATACTTTTAATATTCTTCTCCAACAAATCAATTCAAATGCATCCATTGTCCCATGGTCTTCCTTATTCATTTTCCAACTTTCCCATGTATGTGAGGTTTATTGAAAATGCCATCAAGACTTGGGTTGGGCACATCTTAGTCCTCAAACTAACATCTTTGCTCTTGAACATTTTAAAGAGGTCTCGTGCAGCTGATTTGCCTGAATGCAATACATCATTTGATTTCTTGGCTGCTACTTCTGTGAGTATTGATTGTCAATCTAAGCAAAATGAAGTCTTTGACAACTTCAGTCTTTTCTCCATTTATTATGATGGTATTGTATTAGTCAAGCGGTGAGGAGTTTTGTTTCCTTTACATTGAGGTGCAACCCACACTAAAAGCTGTGGTCTTAGATCTTCATCGGTACGTATTTGAAGCCCTGTTCACTTCCAACAAGCAGGGTTGTGTCATCTGCATATTGAAGGTTGTTAATGAGATTGCCTCCATTCAGGATCCCAAGTTCTTTTTCATATAGTCTCGCTTCTACAGTTATTTGTTCATCATACAGTATTTCCTTATTCTGTTGGACCGACTGTTGTTGGTCCATGTACAGGTTCTGTATGAGTACAATTAAGTGCTCTGGAATTCTCATTCTTTGCAATTAATTATAGAATAATGTGTAATAAGAGTTATACATTGCTTAAATGTAGAATTAACAGTCAGCAGTTCGAAACTACCAGCTCTTCCGCAGGAGAAAGATGAGGCTTTCTGCTCCCATAAGGATTTACAGCATCCAAAACCCTGTACAGGGTTGCTATGAGTCGGAACCGACTCCACGGCACACAACAACAACAACAACATACTAAGAACAAAGTTGTTTTGTAAACTCTTTCTACATTGAATGACAGCATTGTTACTTATAACTTCACTAGCCATTGAGCAGAAGTCGTTTTTTATTTTTCTCCTTCTTTTTCTTTAATTACCACTTCATTCTCACACACACACACACAAATATTGATATACATTCGTGCATGCTAATCATCTCATTATTGTAGTTAAAACACCAGGAAATTTAACAAAATCATCAACTGTAAAAACACAGGCCAACAAACAGCATGTGCTTGTAGCATAGACAGAAGAAGCCATAATGCAAAGCGTCACCGTTAGCGGGTAACTCTGAGAGCTCTGAGCGGAGCACATTGGCAGGATCAACACGTTAGTGAGCGTGGAGTTTAGCCTGTCGGTCTGTCCGCATGTGTAAGCTGGGTGTCGTGATACAGGCTAAACACTGCGTCATACATAGTGAGGTTAGTTTGAATCGTAAGGTCGGCGGTTCAAACTCACCAGCCGCTTCTTGGAAACCTGTATAGAGTCACTGTGACTTGGAACCGGTTCAAAGACACTTAACAGTAACAGCAAGCTGGGTTTACAAAAAATGCTTTTGTTGTTATAACTCACGACAGGGATATTTTTATAATGAATAAATTTCTGCTGAAACCGACTCCATGGCACACAGATTTTAGATAGTCATTTTGTTGTCTTCTCCTCTGTTAACTGGTACAGTGTGGACCCCATTCCCAGGAAGACCCTGGGGACTGCTTCCATACAGTTGACAACCTACACAACCCGATGGGGCAGCTGTGCTCGGTGACTCACAGTCCACTCAGTGGTACCCGGCACCAACAACAAGGGTGATAGTTACACAACATGATTCGCGGGATTGATATCAGTAAATCATACACCTGAAAAGTGTAGAATTGGCAGTGCTGTGTTATGTATAAGGAGCTCTGGTGGTTGTAGGATAAGCACTCAATTGTAAACTAAAAGGTCAGCAGTTCAAACCCACCAGCCGCTTCTGGGGAGAAAGAGGAGGCTTTCAGCTCCCATCCAGAGTCACAATTGATTCGAAGGCATTGTTCTTTTGGGTTTGGTGTTATATACAGTTTTACAAAAATACAAAATTAGAGAAAAATTCCCAGATAAATCTCTCCCTTCACTAAGTAACATATAATATGAAACTTCATAAAATCTTTTTACCAGCTATTTTCAATTCAGTATTATTTGGGGAAAAAAATAATTTTTTAAAAAGACAACTTTCTGTCTTTATTGCTTAAAATTCCCTGATACTCTTGGGCATTGTCTGGATGGAAAAGGAAATGTTTTCAGGGTGAACATAAAAAATGAATGACTTTTAGATTGGAAGTATAAACCCAAAGAGAAATATTAGTTTTGCATTTCAACCCTCCCACCCCCCAACCTTCACTCAAATATATTTATAATCCAAAGTTGTTTCTGTGAAAATTTTAAAAATAAACCTTGTCGTATCCTTTTGGAAGCCTGTCTGAACATGTGGTATTATCTCATGGGGCAATAGGGGCTTGAAGTGAAATACTAGCAAAGAAACATGGGTGTTCATAATGGAAAATATGCCAACTCAAGGGGGTAGGGAAGCCATCTAGCTTACTTATATAAGACGGGAAAGGAAATATACGTTTCTTGTTGGGAAAAGCCATTGCCCAGTAGCCACAAAGGCATGTGGATAAATAGGTTGCACGGAGACTTATTGGCTGCTTGCGTCGCTTTCCAAATTGCAGAGAAATTGAATGCATTTTAATGAACGTGATGGTGCGCACCGAGAGGAAACACATCATTGGGGCCTGTTCGTGCTGCGAGAGGCATGCGATTTCATAGGCATCAAGTCTATCATTGGGGATCGGCTGAACAATTACCGTGAGTCGCACGCCGCCGCGTTGATGAATGTGTTTTGTGCCAAGTGCTAATTTAGAACTTAAAAGTCAGAACTCCGTGTTTACTTTGATGAATGTTTATTGATATTGGCATGTTATAGACACCGTATAAATCACACAAAAATAGAATCCATTACACTAACAGGGAAGTGTTGGCAATTGAAAGCAAAAATCCGCCAGGTGATGTGGTTCCTGGTGCCTGGATGGAGCAATGAAAAAAGGACAAATCGAGTAGGGAAGTTCATCCCTATCAATTTGTTTAAAGCTTTCTTGTCCAGAATCCTCCACCCCAATCTTATAAGTGTCAGAGCCAACAATCCCCTACCTAGCAATATGCTCCCAGATAGGTTTATTGTTGTTATGTGCCATGGAGTCGATTCCAACTCATAGCGACCCTGTACAGGGTTTCTGAGGCTGTAAATCTTTATGGGAGCAGAAAGCCTCATCTTTCTTCTGTGAGGCGGCTGGTGGGTTTGACCATAGAACTTTTGGTTAGCAGTCCAATGCTTAGCTTACTGTCCCTGGTACTCCTAAAATCCCCTTAAAGCCTCTAGTGTTCCCTCATGACTATTTCCCTAGACTCTGGACTTGTTCTCCTCCCATCATGCACCAGCTCCTGTTGGATAAGCTCCCATTCCTGGTGGCTCCCACAGAATCCTGGGGTAGTGCTGTGGGTTAATGCGCTGGACTGCAAAGTCGGTTTGAGCTGCAAAGTCCGTGGTTCAATCTCACCAGCCGCTCCTCGGAAACCCTATAGAGGATTCCTATGGGTCAGAACTGACTCGATGGTACACAACAGCACAGCATGCTGGCTCCATGTGTTCCAGAGTAGAACTGGGCTCCACAGGAATTTCAAGGCTATGCCCTTTCAGAAGTGAATTCCCAAGCCTTTCTTCTTGGATGCCTCTGCATGGACTTAAATTTCCAGTCTTTTGATTGGATCGCCCAGGTTCTCCTAAGAAAGAACCCAGGTTCTTTGTTGTTGTTGTATGTCTTTGAGTGGAGTCCAATTGAGAATGACCTTATATTGTTGTTGTTAGGTGCCATCAAGTTGGTTCTGACTCATAGTGACCCTGTGCACAGCACATCAAAACACCATGCTCACAGTTGTTGTTACACTTGAGCCCATAGCTGCTGCCGCTGTGCCAATCCATCTCTTTGGGAAAGGAGGTCTTCCTCTTTTATACTGACCCTCCACTTTACCAAGCATCATGTCCTTCTCCAGTGACTGGTCTCTCCTGATAATATTGTCTGAAGTATGAGAGATGAAACCTTACCGTCCTCATTTCTAAGGAACATTCTGGCTGTACTTCTTCCAACACAGATTTGTTTGTTCTTCTAAAAGTGGCATGTAGTATAGACTCCTGGTGTGGCACTGTGGGTCAAGGCGCTGGACTGCAAAGTCAGTTTGAACCGCAAGGTTGGGGGCTCAAGCTCACCAACTGCTCCTCAGAAACCCTATACAGGGTTGCTATGGGTCAGAACTGACTTGACGGCACTTAACAACAACAACAATGGAAGCAAAAAGGAAAGACGTGAGATAAACTATCTGCAAAGGAGTTTGATGGCAATCTTTGGATGCAGACCCGCTCCCAGAAGACCTGTGGCACAGGATCTGCAGAATTCTTTTGGATCAACAGGCAATGAAGAAGCCATGAGAACTGAACATGGATTCTTACCAGAGATCTATGATCAAAAGAAGGAGAGAGTGATGATGAAAATAAATTAGGCTAGATTGAACTGGTGGAGCAGCCCCAAATTAGATGTCATTTCACAAGAAGGCTAGTTGCCATTTTGTAAGGAGGAAAATCCCGTGGCTAGAGAAGGAATAGAGTTGATGAGTGTTAAAATTTTGGGATGTTTTTATTCCTTGGAAAGTGTATGCTACAATTTAAAACAATAACAACAAAACCCCACCAAACTCTTGCTGTCAAGTCTATTCCAATTCATAATGACCTGCCAGGATTGAGTAGAATTGCCTCATCGGGTTCCCAGGGCTGTCACTTTTACAGGTACAGACTACTGGGTCAGTAAGTGGGATAGAACCACAGACCTTTCGGTTAGCAACTGAGAGCTTAATCATTTTGCCATCAGGCCTTCTTGACACTGTGATAGGAGGGGACTTAAAACCTTGTGGAAGAATGCCCAAACTTGCAGACAGTACCTATTTGACTTAGCTCCGATGGCTTGATGACCAGAACCCGATTATTGGAGGATAAAGAAATTTGATAAAGGAAGCAAGAGCAAATTGCTACAATTTGTTGAACTTGGCCTATACTTATAGCTGTAGTAGCTCGCATCAAGGAGCAATCCTATCCCCTCAGTATACATGGTTGATAGGGAAGGGCAATGTAGACATTGACTACCTAAAATGGGGGGGGGGAGGGGAGAGGACTATAAAGGCATGAAGTGACTGGCTTACAAGTTTTCAAGAGGGAGCTTAGTTTCAGAGTGTGTGGGTGAAGGTAGAATTTCCACTGAATAGTTTTCATCTTGTCTAGACAGGTCTGATAAAAAGAGATGGGGATAAGATTCTTATGATTCAGTAGTGACTAATTGTTATCATGGCTAATTGTGACAATCACAATTGTAAAGGTAGAAGTTTTATAACAAAAAGGGGGAAGTAGTTCATCTTACAGTCCAGGAACAGAGGACCCTAGGACCATCAAAGGAGAAGAGCACAAGTGGAATGTGGGACCCTATCCAGAGAAGCAGCGACACCAAAGATGGAGGCAGAGATAAGGACATGTTGAGAGAGGGAGCAGCTGAAGACTCTAGACTCATGGAAAGAGAAAGGCTGTATGCTGGCAGCCAGAGGCAGGCTTGCAGAATGTGCCTTTTGGTGTTTTAAACAATTATATATTCCTGAGTGTTTTTGCATACATCAAAAAATTAAAATAAAATACAATAAAAAACAGCAGGAATAGAAGCATATACTATTCACCGATGATACATGGAGGGCTTGAAATGGCAATGAAACAAAATACGATAGGTTGAGTGCAAAACTGATGTTCTCCTATGTGAACGATCACTCAATTCACAATAAAAACTTAAAAAAACACAATAACCTTGGGAAAACCTCTTTCTCTTTTACTTCCATTTTCCCACAAACTTTTCTGTGTCCCGAAATTTAAGATCAGAATCCTATCACTTTTTTTTATGTTGATTTAGAACGTTTACAGAGCTTCAGGACTTAAGAAACAGGCAGAGGAAAACTAGCTGTCAATCCATGTCCTACCCTGGATGAAAAGCCACGTCTGTAAATGCCAGGTTAAACTGCACTCACTAGCTAAGACCGCCTACAGTGAACCCTCACTAGGGTTCATCTGACTCATTGAGGATTTGTGATGATTTAGGCATCACGTGGCAACATCTCACCTTTGCAGAGGAAAGCTTTTCTTCACAAATTGTGCAAATTCTTATAGTCATGATTAGATTGGTGTTAGGTGCCATCGAGTTGGTTCTGACCCATAACAACCCTTTGCATAACAGAACAAACCACTGCTTGGCCCTGCACCATCTTCCCAATTGCTCTTTTGTTTGAGCCGATTGTTAACAGCCTCTGAGGTGTCAATCCATCCCCTGAAGATTTTTTGTTCCCCCCTACTCTGGCCCTCTACTTTACCGGGCATGATGTCTTTCTCCAGAGCCTGGCCCCTACTCATAACATGTCCAACATACGTTGAGTGAAACGTTCACATACCATCAAATTGTAATACCATTCTGATGACTTCTTCCTACTGATCTTAAATCGTGAGGTTTATGGGCTTGTCTCTTTCAATCGTACACTTTACACTTCTGACTTTTCAAGAGAAAAACTCCATTTGATTGGTGATGGTGGTGGTGGTGGTTGTGTGCCACCGAGTTGCTTCTGACTCATACCGGCCCTGCGTATGGTTTCAGAGGCGGTAGATCTTTACTGAAGAAGAAATCCTCATCTTTCTCCCACAGATGAGGTAGATTCAAACTACTAACCTTGAAGTTAAGGAGCTCTGGTAGCATAGTGGTTGCGAATCGGGCTGCTAACCTCATGGTCAGCAGTTCAAAACTACCAGCTGTTCTGTGGGAGAAAGATGAGGCTTTCTGCTCCTGTAAAGATTTACAGCCTTGGAAACCTTGTACAGGGTTGCTATGGGTTGGAACCGACTCCATGGCATATAACAATGACCTTGATGTTAATATCCACTATGCTATCAAGACACTGTTTTTCCATTGTTGCAAAAATATAGGTAGCACAACTTTCGCCAAGTCCGCAGGTTTCCTGCGTACAATTCAGTGATATCAATCATGTTGTATAACCACTGCCAATATCCATTGCCAAATTTTCCTCCACCATCCACAGAAATGCAGTGCTTTCTAAACAGTTCCTTCCCTCTGCTCCTGACCCTCGTAACCACTCTGAAATACTGATGATGATACATTTTCCTATTCCAAGTATTTCCTGCAAGTGGACTCACGCAGTCCTTTTGTCCTTGTGTGAGTAAGCAGCCTCAGTCTGCATGATGTTTTCACGGCTCATTCATACAGCACCTTCCATCAATACGGGACTCTTATGGATCAATATTTAGTCTCTTTATGGCTCAATATTTGCTGCACCTCCCTGTGGCAGAGAACCCTTACATGGAGGCACCAGGATGACTAACATGGCTGTGCAGGACTTAAATTAAACCCCATTTGGAATCAAACTACAGCTTAGACTAAGAAGCCCACTCTGGCTGCTCTGAAGAGACAATTCAGCCTCTTCTAAAACTTGAACTGCTTGTAACCTAAAAATAGGGAACATGGCCACGGCTCTGTATGATGAGCTCTGGACTGCTAATCACAAAATCAGTAGTTCCAGCCCACCAGTCACTCCATGGGAGAAAGATGAGACTTTCTGCTCCCATGAAGGTTTACAACCTCAGAAACCTTGTACAGGGTGGCTATGAGTTGGAACCGACTCCATGGCACACTACCACCACCACCACCACCAGGGCTCCTGGTGTGGCACTGAGGGTCAGTGCGCTGGATTGCAATGTTGGTTGTCCAAGCTCACCAAACCGGTCCTTGGAAACCCTACTCAGGGTCGCTATGAGTTGGAACCGACTCAATGGCACTTAACAACAACAAGTACCCTGTCTGCAGAAGAAAGATGGAGCTTTCTGTTCCCACACCCCCAAAAATTTAAAGCCTGAAAGAAACCTTACATTAGGTCACTGAGTCCTAACCAACTGCCAACTCCTAATATCCACAGTACCCTGCCCGGTTACTACTGTGTCTTCTGATGTTTGAATCTCTCTACCTTCAATAAAACTCTGTGCTTTCACTTCTAACAGAGAGGGACACTGGGACTTCATTATGACCACTTGTTTATACTTACCCTCATCTCCTGATGTGGCACTGTAGGATCATCTATGACTTGCTAACCACAAGGTCGGCGGTTTAATCCCACCAGCCGCTGCTCGGAAACCCTATACTCGACGGCACCTAACACCAACAATGGACCATTCTTAGCCTACATGTTCATCTGCTGATAGGCATTTAGGCCGCTTCCACTTTTGTTGATTGTGAATAGGGCCTCATTCCACATTGGTGTATAAGTTCTCTTGGGTTTCTGCTTTCAAGTCTTTTGAATACAGTCCTAGGACTGAAATGCTGGGTTGTATGGAAGTTTTAAGGAGCTCTGGTAGCGTAGTGGTTACGAATCAGGTTGTGAACCGCAAGGTCAGCAGTTGGAAACTACCAGCCGTTCCACAGGAGAAACATGAGGCTTTCTGCTCCCATAAAGATTTGCAGCCTCAGAAACCCTGTACAGGGTCACTATGAGTCGGAACCGACTCCACGGCCTACAACAACAACAACAATGGTAGTTCTGGTATGATGTCATAGGGTAAACACTCAACCTCAAGGTCAGTTTGAACCTCAAGGTTGGAGATTCAAACTCACCAGTAGCTCCTCAGAAATCCTATGCATGGTCACTATGAGTCGGAACTGACTCCATGGCACTTAACAACAATACCACCACAGGAGTTTTGGCGTGGCGTGGTAGGATAAGCACTCGACAAAAAGGTCTGTTTGAACTGAAAGGTTAGTGGTTCAAACACACCAGCTGCTTCACGGACATCCTATATAGGGTGGCTATTGTAGCGTAGTGGTTACAAATCGGGCTGTGAACTACAAGGAGAAAGATGAAGCTTTCTGCTCCCATAAAGATTTACAGCCTCAGAAACCCTGAACAGGGTCGCTATGGGTCGGAACCAACTCCATGGCACATAACCAACCAACCAAATGGGTCAGAACCGACTTCACTGTAATTGACAACAATGGGTTGGAACAGACTCAACCGCACTTAACAACACCTGGCAGTTCTGGAGTCTTGGTGTAGCCCTGTGGGATAAACACTGCACTGCTAACCAAAAGGTCAGCGGTTCGATCCCACCAGCCACTCCTCAGAAACCCTATAAAGGGTCACTATGACAACAGGCATAAGGAGCTCTGGTAGTGTGGGCTGCGAACCACAAGGTCAACAGTTCGAAACTACCAGCTGCTCCGCGGGAGGAGGATGAGGCTTTCTGCTCCCGTAAAGATTTACAGCCTCGGAAAACCTGTTCAGGGTCGCTATGGGTCAGAACTGACTCGGCAGCACTTAACAACAACAACAACATGACAACAGACAACAACAGCAACAACCCTCATTTGAAAGCTGTCATTTCATACACATCACTGTGCCGTGTAAAAATATTCAGTGTTCAGCATCTTTCAGGACAAAGATTCTTCCTTTTCTTAAAATGGAAAAGGCCTTATTGTCAGGGCTCAAGAATCTACATAATATCAGAGCTATTACCTGTACTGTTGGTTGCTATGGATACCTGCTCACGTGATCTGTAGGTAGGACAGAACGCAGGTTTCAGCAGAGTGGTATCCTTGCAAACACTTCAGAGAAAATGTAAGTGGCATTAGGAACCAAGGAAAAAACAACCTTATAAAAAGGTTTGGAAAGACAAAGGACACCCTAGGAAACAATTAAATTCTGACTTTATTTTATGACGCATTTTCTACTTCTGTTACAAAAAGCAATTATAAATCTTTTTATATGAGATCTTGCTCACTCAGGAATAAAAATTTTCCATTTGATGCAATAAAACACACACACTTACTGGAAAGAAAGGGGACCCCGATAGCCTAGTGGGTTCCGCGTTGGGTTGCTAACGGCAAAGTCAGCCGTTCCAATCCACCAGCCGCTCCATGGGAGAAGGATGAAGCTTTCCATTCCGGTAAAGATTTACAGCCTTGGAAACCCTGTACAGGAGTCCACTGGAAAGAAAAATAGTCAAGCAGTTCTTAGTCTTGATAGACTACAAATAAAAATACTTTGGAATACAAATAATACACTTATAGAATTTAAACGTTTTTCATGTTGCGATTATAAATAGTCAAATCTTGCTCTTAAATTCTACATTTCAGGAGCTATGTTTGTTGAAGAGTCTTGGGGTGATACTATAGGAAAGGTACTGGATTGCTTACTGCAAGATCTGTGGTTCAAACCCACCAACCGCTCCTTGGAAACCCATTACAAGGTTGCTATAAGTTGGAACCAACTCCATGGCAACATTTAATAGCAACAATTTGTTGAAAAGAGATTTTTTTTTTACACTAAACTTCTACATTGTGTGGTGCCATGGGATAAACACTCTACTGCAATGTCAGTTTGAACCACAAGTTGGTGGTTCAAATCCACTCCTCAGAGACCCCGTACAAGATCTCTATGAGTCGGAACCAACTCGACAGCACTTACAAACTTGTACTGCATTTTCTCGTGTGGCCTTTGATGAAATGATAGAGATATGTTGTCTTTGTAAACATTAACCTTCTAAATTAAACGTTGAATTTATAATCTGGATGTGCCAGTGAAAATTTAGACTAAACCAATGGTGAGCCCTTGTTCTTGTAATTAAAGTCAGCCAGTTACTCTATATAACAGCTCTATATAATATTGAGCCAGTTCCTCTATGTAACGGCTCTATATAATATTGAAACAGTTCCTCTATATAACGGCTCTATATAATATTGAGCCAGTTCCTCTATATAATGGCTAGATGACTTCCAGCTGTGTGGTCACTTAGTTTGGTGCACATGTTGCCAAACTGAAAGGAGGATTTGCTGCCGGTCATTGGTGTCACTAACAGAGATGGGGAGAGATCTGATCCAACCTTCATTAACAGAAAGCCAGCAGTCTGGGGGACTGAGAGAATGACTTCCCACGACCATCCTGTCCATCATGAAGAGGAGGCACATGACATAGGGTCAATTACACTGGATGTACACTTCATCTATCTTAACATCAGGATAGCACTCTTTGGAAAATTAAATCAGGCAATAAACTTCCTCAAACATTCTACCTTTAGGGGAAAGAAAACAATCGGGCAGTAATCCTTCTCAAAGAGTCCACCTTGTCGGATCCAAGCTGCTTAGTTCCTGAGAGAGCTATCTGGGTGGGCTTAAGCACACCCTGGTCTCCTTCTAGAACCATGAAGTCATCTCGACTAATTTTGAACTAATTTCCCCATCTGCAGGGTCTTCATTCATCAAGGCTGAATGACTAAATGGACTGATTTGTTTAGGTCGGTAAATCCGTGCTCACACACACATCACACTCAGATCTTAATTGTGTCATTGAACCCTTGCATTGGATATGATTCCACTTGAAACGTTTTAGCCAAAGCAGCCTGCCACCTTCTAGGAACACCTTCTAGGCTTGTCAGTTGGTATCTTACAGTAACTGGTAGACAGTTACTCCTTGCAGCAATGTCTTGTTTCAGAGAATTGATTACCTTCATGGAAGGGTCCCTAGGGGCACAATCGTTACATGCTCAGCTGCTCACCCAAACTCACAGTTTTCCAGCTCACCCAGTGACTCCCCAGGACAAAGACCAGGTGTTCTGCTCCCATAAAAATGACAGAGTAGGGAAACCCTATGAGGACATTCTACTGTGTCCCATGGGGTCCCAATGAATCGAAATTGATGGCACCTAATAACAATTGCCTTAATCCAAAGCTGAGATTTCAGGAAATATAAATTTGAAATATTAAAGAGAGTTGTTGTTGTTGTTAAGTGCCATCGAGTCAATTCCCACCCACAGCGACCTTGTATATAGGGTTTCCAAGGAGCGACTGGTGAGCTTGAACCACCGACATTGCAGCTCAAATGACTTTGCAGTCAGACGCATTAGCCCGCAGTGCCACACCAGCACTCCATTAAAGAGAGTATGTGCACCCAATACCTCGGAGTCCATGCTGAGGATCCGGAGCCAGCAAATCTTTACAGGATCACACAGCCTCACCTTTCTGTTGGCTGGTGACTTTGAACCGCTGACCTTCCAGTGTGTATAGCACACCAGCAGGACTCCTTAAAGAGAACAGCCGTCCTTGTGGAATATTAAAGAAAAGAGCATCTGGACCAGAAGACAAATGGAAATACACGATGGTGAAGGTGAAGACTGTGGAACAGGGAGAAGAGTGTTAAGATATAAAAAATGGAGCCTGCACAGAAGCCCCGAAAGAACCCATAAGTAGGACAATGGTTTGGGAAGATGAGCTTGATGCGGGAACGGTCACTGACCTCTGTCCACACGGACCCCACATCTCTCTTTGCCAGCTACAGGCATTGCCCCAAACCTTGGAAAGAACCCTTTTCTTTGTGTGGGCATTTCTATTACCTTTGACACAGAGTCCTTGGGTGGCCCAATGTGTTAGCACTTTCACCTGTTAACTGAAAAGTCAGATTCCACCCAGATGTACCTCAGAAGAAACAGCCACCATTGAAAATTCTACATTTGCTCTCTGACCCTCAGGGGTTTGCCAGCACTGAGAGCCCCTTAATGGCAGCTGTTTACCTGGTTAACTCCACATGACAAATCATGTGGACCAAGGACACAACTTGGCCACCCTGTGTTATTTCTGGAGTCCCATCAATGGCACCTCACTGGAATCTGCATGTGCTTTATCTTATGATGTCATTGTTGTTGGGAGCCATCGAGTCAGTTCCGACTCATAGCGGCATTGTTTGGGGTATCTGAGGAGTGGCTGGTGGGCATGAATTGCCAACCTTGGGGTTCAAACTGACCTTGCGGACCAGTTCTTATCCTATGGAAGGTTCGTTGTGTTTCTCATGAAATTTGCAACTGAGAGTGAGCTCAAGAGATTGGTCTACAGTTCAGGCTGAGCACTGCCTTGCAGACTTCACTGGTACCAATACAATCCACCTATATGACCAGATTGCCCTGCACACATCCTCTAGTTCCTGAAGTTTCTGTGTGCGAGGCTCAGACATTAGTGGGAGCACAGTTTGGTAGCTTCTGTTACCAGACTGCTGGGAGAATAAAATCAACCTCACTACTTAGTCACTGTGTGACTTGCAAAAAAGTGAGCTGACTTCTCTAGAACTCAGGTTCTTCATCTGAACAACAGGTACAAGTGGTACCCAACTTGATCGCAATCAAGATGAAATGGCATAATACGTGTAAAGGAGAGAGAGAAGGGTATGGTGTGAGGTAGGGCTTCAGTTAGTGGTAGATATTATTACCAACTCTTCCTCAGTCACCTCGATGGGCTGGCCTCAAATGTAACAACAATTTTCAGGATGGCGCAAGACTTGGCAGTATTTCATTCTGTTGTGCAAAGGGTCGCTATGAGTCAGAACTGATTTGTCAGCCGGTACCAAACAACAACCACCTGCTCCGTCATTCCTGAGAGACTGGGATTGCTCTATAATCATAAGAGGAAGGGGTAGAGTATGTGTGTCTTCCTGAATTCTCGCTCCACTCCAACAGTAAGGTGGCCTGTAGGAATGGTGAATGCTGGTATTCATGCCTTTACTACTTTAGAAAAAGGAATAAAAATAAGACCTTTAGTCATATGACACCCTCTAACTACTTTTTTCTCCTTCACAACCAAACTTGTTCACCAGGAATCATTTTCTGTCTAGTTGGTTCTGACTCTTGGCCACCCCATGTGTGTCAGATCAGAGTAGAACTGTGCTCCATGGAGTTGTCAACGGCTGTGTTTTCAGTAGTAGATCACCAGGACTGTCTTCGGAGGCACCTCTGAGCGGACTCGAATCTCCAGCCTTTCAATTAGTAATCTTTTCAGTGCATTAATGTCTCCAGAACGCATCCACAGGCTTGTCTATCACCTACTCTCTTTTATCTGTTACTCCTCAACCTGCTGCGGCCTCATGGATGCTGTGTATTACTCCCCCAGGCCCGTGGCTATTTGCTGGTACACTAGTTCCTTTGCAGCACCCCAGCTAAATGTCTGTGTAGGCCCAATGACAGCACAATATATTGGTGTTGTGCATTGGCTAAAGAATCTATGGATATTATTAATATTTTATCTGCCCTTCAAAAAACAACTCTTTCAAGTGCTTGGGTGTCCAGGCTGGTCATTTGTCATCCTGTGGACCCCTGGATGCTCAAAATGCTGGATGGTAGTGGGATTCCTTGGTTCTTATCTGTATACATTTCCTCATTCTTCTTTTCCCCCTGCCACCTATGCCTGTAAACTCTGGAGAAACAGTCAGGTGTCGACTATAACCAAATCAATACCAACTGCCTCCCCAACATGATAGGTCCTCCTTCCCATAGAGTCCCAAGTATTTATGTTAAGTAGGACAAAATGATGATCGTGTGAATATTCATAAGTACAGGAATACGGTTGATTGTGGAGGGTGGAACTGAGTGGTCTCAGGGGGTATGATGCAGAAAGAAGCTGATGTCTTACTCTATGAGTGTGCCTTTTGAATTTTATACCATACTGATCTACTACTTCCCAAAAGATATAACCAAGTCAATTCAAAGAAAAATACAAGTCAATAACCAACTGAAGTCTAGGGTAGCAAAACCTGTAAAATTGTGGTTAAAAAAAAATGTATACATAGTCAAGACTTAAGATGTTCTGTAGATTTTTCCTTTATGTTTTCCTCTTTCTGAATTTAGTTTTGCAGCAGATATAAACTGTGCAATGAAAGGAGTTACTTCAGGGATTTAAGACACGCATTTCAGAAATCGAGATGCTGCTCACGTTCACTGTAGAGACGTTTCGGAAACAGATGTTGCAGATTGCATTCATACTGGCCACAGGTGAGTTCTACCTAGTTATGCTCACTGGTGTCACTCTGCTAGTCAGGTGGCATTTGTCATAGGTTGAAGTGTGTCCTCCAAAATATCTGTCAAGTTGGCTAGCCATGATTCTCTGGTTTGACAGTTATGTAATGATGTCATGTGACAGTGATGTAATGTTTTCCCCATCATGTGATCTTATGTGACAAACACATCACTTATCAGAGGAGTAAGAGTGGAATACCCTTAATCTCTCAACTTTGATATGATGACCTGGGGTATGACCCTGCAATGCTTTGTATCTTACAAGAGATAAAAAGAGAGAGAAGTGAACAGAGATCAGAGGGAACTACTGTCAACAAAAAGGAAGAGCCAGAAGTGGAGCACATCCTCTGCACCCGGGGTTCCTATGTTGAGAACCTCCTAGACCCAGGGGAAGTCTCATGGCAAGACACAAAGGATGCTGTTGGAAGGGAGCGAGGACCTTCCTGCAGAGTTGACAGAGACATAAAGCCTTCCCTTCCTCTACAGACACTGCTCTGAAGACAGACCTCTCGCCTGCCAAACCGTGAGCAAGTCCATTTGTTTGTTGACGCCATCCACTTGTGGTATTTTCATTAAGTTCTCACTAGATAATGAAGGCACCACTGAATCAACCCAGACACATGGCAGCCCCGTGAGTGTCACGTAGACCTGTGCTCCTTAGGGTTTCAGAAGTAGACTCACAGCCTTTTCTTCTGACGCACCTTGGTGTGGACTGGAGCCTCCAACCTTTGTGCTACCAGGGACCCGTCACCCTTCCATTCATCCCATGAAGACTTGCTGACTGTCTCCACGCACGTGAATCAGGAGTAACCTTGTGATATGCTTTCACTGTGTGATGCAACACTTTGCAAGGTCTAGAGATTAGAGGAAGGAATTTTTAGTGATGAAGAAGACATGTCTGGCCTCCTGAACAGTAAGAAACCATTGTGTTGTTAGGTGCCATCAAGTCGGTTCCCACTCATAGAGACCCTTATACACAGCAGAATGAGACACTGCCCAGTCCTCACAATCATTGCTACGCTTAAGCCCATTGCTGATGCCATTGCGCCAATCCATCTCATTGGGGGTCTTCTTATTTTTCTCTGACCCTTCACTTTACCAAGCATGATGTCCTTCTACAAGGACTGTACTGGTCCCTCCTGATAATACGTCTGAAGTATGAGAGATGAAGTCTGGCCATCCTGACTTCCAAGGAGCATTCTAGCTGTATTTCTGGCAGTCCATGTTACCTTTAACATTCTGCTCCAATGCCATAACTCAAATGTATCAATTCTTCTACGGTTTTCCTTATTCACTGTCCAACTTTTGCTTGTATATGAGGCTATTGAAAATACTGTGGCTTGGATCAGGATCATCTTAGTCCTCAAACTGACATCTTTGCTCTTGAACACTTTCAAGAGGTCTTGTGCAGCAGATTTGCCTAATGCAGTAATATGTCGTTTGATTTCTTGACTGCTTCTTCCATGAGTGTTGATGGCAGATCCGAGCAAAATGATGTCTTTGACAATGTCTCCACCTATCATGATGTTATTTATTGGTCCACTTGCCAGGACTTTTCTTTTCTTTACACTGAGGGGCAACTGATGCCAAAGACTCTGGTCTTTGATCTTCTTCAGTAAGTATTTTAAGTCCTCTTGGCTTTCTACAACCAAAGTTGTATCAGGTGCATATCGAAGGTTATTCATCAGTCTTCAGAGAATAAAAAACCAAGGTCCACAGCCAACAGCTAACCCAGCTCCAAGTACATGAGGGAGACTGGGCCTTCCTGCTTCTCCGCCCTGCAATCTCACATCTTGTGGACTCCTGTCATTACTAGCTGCCCCTGACTCAGCCCCGTACTTAAAAAACCAAAATGCTGCTTCATCACGTGCCATCCCCATGAATGGTTGTGGAATGGACCGTTGTGGATGACCTTCTGTTCGTATGTTTCTTTTCCTTTTTGATGTTTTGCTCTGGCACTTGTATTATTCAGCAGTATGAAATGCACTCATAATCTTTAAAAATTATGACATCTAATAAGACCGTTGTTGTTATTAAGTGCCATGGAATAGGTTCCAACCCACCGTGACCCTGTATAGGGTTTCTGAGGAGCAGCTTGTGGCTTTGAACCATCGCCCTTGCAGTTCAAAGTGACCTTGCGGTCCAGCGCATTTTCCTGCAGTACCGTACCAGGACTGTTAATAAAAATATTTAAAGGAGATTCCTTACACTCTGAGAGAGGCGTTTAAATGTTAGATTTTGTTGTTGTTTGTGCGTTATTTTCCTCTTTGGGTAGATTCACCGTCACTGGAACAAGCATGTGTTTTCCCAGCTGGCTCCGTTGAAAGGCAATGTCCACTTGTGTAGGAGAAATCTACCATGATCCCTTTTAGACGATGAAAAGTCAAGAGCAAGGTGAAGAAACAAAATGTTGATATTTCTCACTCCTCAAACCTTACATTATTTGCCCATTCCAAGGAGTCCCCGTGAGATGCTACATGATGAGCATTGGTTCAAACCCACCAGTCGCTCCTTGGACCCTCTGCAGACAGGGTTGCTATGAGTTTGAACCCACTTGACATCACTTCACAACAACAACAACAACAACAACAACAAGGTGTATCTAGTTTCACTTGCATCTCATTTGTCTCCTCTGACTCTTTACAACAAATATCAATCCCAGAAAGCATCTGATTTCTCCCCCACTCTAAATTATTAATGCATATGTCAAGTGAAGAAAGCTTGCATCGACCTCTTTAGAAACTTGACTTTTCCTTAAGTCCGTATAAAAGTGGGTCTTGACTTTTAGGCCAGTTTCCAGCAGGCTCTTCTGTGCTGGAAGCAGCTCATTTGCTCCTGCCTGCAGGGATACCCTGGTCAGATGTGCTTACAGAACAGGAATACTTTCCAGTCTTGAGTGTTCTGGAGGTTTGCCCTGTGGGTAGCCACGACTCCCTTCTTTTCCCCTCAAATTTCTTCTTTTTGGAATGGAAATGTCTACAGTATGCCCGTTTTACCATTGCACTTTGGAGACAGCTAACCTATATTCTGGAGTCTTGACGAGGCATTGTAGGATAAGCACTAGACTGCTAACTACAAGGTTGTTGGCTCAAACTCAACAGCATCTCCTTGGAAACCCTATACAGGGTCACTATAAGTTGGAGCCCATTTGACCGCACTTAAGAACAACAGCTACAAACTTGTATATTAGCTTTCACATGTCCAGAGATGAAGAGGAAGTGTGCTCTGGGATGGAACACACCCACAGTCTCACCAGAACTTGACTGAGATGATTCACAAGGTGAGCGTGTGGACTTAGTGTTGATGTGAATGGGTTAAGACCTGGGGGCCTGATGTAATAAGGGGAAATTGGGAAGGAAATTTGTTTAGGAGGGCCAAAGGGTGGAATGTTACGGACTGAGTTCTCACCCTAGCCCTGTGGTTGTGATCATCTGTATAAATAGGGACTTTTTGTTCCTGTTGTTAACCGACTATACCTAAGGAGGGATGGATTCCACATCTAAATTATAAGGCAAGTGGCTCAGACAAAGATACAGGCATACACGCTTCACACATAACCTTGGGAGGGATACCATGTAAAGGTGGTTAGAGAGTGAGGGCACTGAGGAATCTCCAAAACTGTAGACAAGACAGGGGTCAACATGGCCAACTCCCTGGTGTGGGCCTTTCCCCTCCCAAATGGTAGTGGAAGTAAATTACTCTTCTTTCAAGCCACCCACGTATGCTATTTCTCTCATAGCAACACTAGGTAACTAAGACATTTAGCAACCTACTTTTTTTTTGATGTTTTATTGTGAATTATATGATAGTTTTACATGGGAGAACTTTAGTTTTACATTCATTCCATCGTATATCATCTCACTGCCATGGTTCCAATCCCCTCCATACATCCTCAACCACCCAAAGGGTATATCCCAGAAACCCGCCCCCTACACTTTCCCCTCCTCCCCCCAGTTTTCCGATTGGCACTCCCTTTCCCTCTCTGGGTCCAAAGTCCCCAGTCGCTTCATCACTCCACGTCATCATCTCTGTCTCTATCTCAGGCATCTCTGTTTCTCTGGGTAGGGTCCCGCTCTCGGCTCTTCTCTGTTGATGGTCCCAGAGGCCTCCGCTCCTATCCTGGAGAATCAATCACTCCCTTCCTTGTTACAAAACTTCTACCTTTGCATTTCCAACCCTCATAATCCGTCCTGATAAGCATTATTCACTACAGTATCACGAGTTACCCATCTGTATCTCCTTTCATCAGCTCTGCCCAGACAGATTGAATAGTACCTTCTGGAGATTCTGCCTTCTGCCATAGCAACCTACTTTTGTAGCCACTTTGTATCCCCTACGTAAATATTAAATCATCTTGATTCAGTAAAAAGGCTCTCGGGGCATACTTTGTTTAGTTTCCCCCTTGTGCTTTGCTGGGAAGCCCTAACATACATGTCAGCATCCTTTTGGGGTCTCCGGACACAGGCTGTGGCATTCCTGTCATTTAACTTCCTCCTGAATGAACAATTCAGAGTTCCATTCTGTCCATACCTTCTAGAGTCTGACCAGTTGCTGTATGTCCAGACTGGCAGTGTTCAAACAGAGCCCTTACCAGAAAACCAAGGGCAAACAGGGAATTTTTCACAAGGAGCTAGAAATAGCGGTGTTTGCAGAGTAACCAACACATCGCTGGTTTCTGATTTTCACTAAACTGAACCTGAGCTTGGGGTACTTGGGTCGTCCCTGTTTGCGAGGGTCTTGCCCCAGGTGCCTTGCCTGTAAACTAAGACACAACTCTGACCTAGACTGGGCATCACTGGGAAGTCTGTTCCAACTTTACCCCTTCCAGAGTTGCCTCCTCTCCCCTCTGTGTCCCCGGGACAGTCTCTATTCCATCACTCCACTTACGGCCACTGTTGAGCTGGTCCAGGTCTCTGAGATCCCAAGGCATTTTTTATTGGATTGCCAAGCTTCCTTCTTGGGTTCCAGGCCAACTGGTACTGGTTTGGAATGCCTTTGACCTTCTTTCCTGAGGACCTCCTGACCTGGTTACTAGTCTGGCTGGTAAAAAGCTAGTTACATTCTCATCTAGTCCTCTGAGATACTTGTGATTCCTCCAAGTTTCATATCATGCAAAAGCTCTGTGATCATGGTCATAGTCTGACGTCTGACTCACTACTGATAACAGCAGGCCTGAAGGCCAAGTCGGGTCACCCTGATGCTTGTCCAGCAATGGTGGTCTTGGGGAAGCTCATTTACAAAGCTCCCAGTTTCCCTCATTTAGCATGCACTTTTTGAACTTGTCTCTGACAATTGGCAATCTAAATGCAGGGCTGGACGGTCAGCCAGGGAGAGGGGTCTTCAGCTCAACAAATAGAGGAATCCTGAATGAGTACAACGAAGAGTAAAATGTCCAAGGGTGATTTCAATGATAGCATTAAAATGTGTTCACCACTTCTGCCTTAGAGTCCCTGAGTAACTCAATCAGTCTGTGAGAGGCTGCTAAATGAGGTTCAAATCCAATCAGGGGAAATTTGCAAGAATGACTTGGTACTTTACTTATGAAAACTCATCCACTGAGAACCCTGTGGAGCACAGTTCTACTCTGACACACACAGGGCACCATGAGTGGGATCTACTTATGACAAAATCATCCACTGAGAACCCTGTGGAGCACAGTTCTACTCTGACACACACGGGGGCACCATGAGTGGAGTCTACTTATGAAACATCATCCATTGAGAACCCTGTGG
>NW_006408536.1:29907005-29916784 GCF_000296735.1 Chrysochloris asiatica
ACTCTGACACACACGGGGGCACCATGAGTGGGATCTACTTATGAAAATCATCCACTGAGAACCCTGTGGAGCACAGTTCTACTCTGACACACACGGGGCACCATGAGTGGAATCTACTTATGAAAAATCATCCACTGAGAACCCTGTGGGGTACAGTTCTACTCTGACACACACAGGGCACCATGAGTGGGATGTACTTAGGAAAAGTCATCTGAAATAGGAGTGTTCCTAAAGACATGATGTTGAATTCCACTGAATGTTCCTTGAGATACAGAAGCGCAGCCTCTGAGAATTATTCTTGACATGACTGGCATTTAGATGAACCCTTGGAATTCTTTTTTTTAATGAGTCTCTGTCTGTTTGGACTGTACTTGTTTAAATAAAGTCCTACTAAGAGTTAGAATTGACTAATTAACAAGGGTTTTTGTTTGTTTGTTTGCTGGTGGTTATGGTGTATACCAGCAGCTCCTGAGTGTTGAAATGGCTCACTCACTCACTCAGCTGCTGACTGAAAGATTGGAGGTTTGAGTCCACCCAGAAGAAAGGCCTGATAATCTACTTCAGAAAAATCAGCCATTGAGCATCCTGTGGAATTCAGTTTGATTTCTTGACAAACTGGAAGGTCAGAGAAAAAAGAGGAAGACCCCCAATGAGATGGATTGGCACAGTGGCATCATCAGTGGGCTCAAGCTTAGCAAAGATTGTGAGGTTGGCCCAGGATCGGGCAGTGTTTCGTTCTGTTGTGCACAAGGTCACTATGAGTCAGTACTGACTCAGTGACACCTAACATCAACACTTCCATGAGTGTTGATTATTGATCTGAGCAAAATGAAGTCTTTGATAACCTCAATCTTTTCTCCATTTATCTTAATGTTATTTATTGGTCCAGTGGTAAGGATTTTTGTTTTCTTTACATTGAAATGGACTTCATACCGATGAGTGTGGTCTTTGATCTTCATCAGTAAGTATTTAATGTTGTTGTTAAGTGCTGTCAAGTCGGTTCTGACTCACAGCAACCCTGTATAGGGTTTCCAAGAAGAAGCTGGTGAGTTCGAACCGCTGACCTTGCACTTTGAACCGACCGTGAGGGCAAGTCCTTATGCTACAGTGCTGGAGGCACTGGGAAACTCAATAATTCTTGTGAGTCTCTCTGTTGTGATACATGCTTTATTGTGGTGGTGTGAAATGGAAGCCGCCACACCTCTGAGGTATGCCTGTGAGGAAGATCAGCAAAAACGAGGAAGGCTTCCATGAGACAGCCTGCCACAACAGCTAGAACAGTGGACTGTACACGCCAGCCCACGATTATGAAGGTGGAGGGGGTCCGGCGAACATGTACACAGGTCCTCATGTAGGGGAGCTGACTCCATGGCAACTGACAACAACAAAGAATGATGGAAATGAATTTCTGGTAGTTGATGCTAACAGCTACAGCTCCGTGCCTCTCAACCTGCTGTCCTCCAATGCAAAGTTCTACTTAGCGTGTTTGTGGCGCAGTAAGTGAACCACACAAAAGACAGCAAGGGGAAAATCACCGTTGATTGCAGTGTTCTTTATTGGGTGTGCTTTCCAGGTTTGGGGACATTATTACAAGAACTGGATGGAGCCACTCATCAACACACAACATGTGTAGCAACATAAATACATTTCTTTTGTAATTATCACTGTGATTGTGTGCCATCAAGTTGGTTCCGAAACATAGCCACCCTATAGAGAGTTTCCAAGAAGTGGCTGGTGAGTTTGAATCGCCGACCTTGGGGTTCAAACTGACTTTGTGATCTAGTGCTTTATCCCACAGCGCCACACCAGGACTCCTCTCTTGCAATTGTTGTTAAGTGCCACCCCGTAGCCACCCCGTAAAGGGTTTCCAAGGAGCGACTAGTGAATTTGAACTTTGCGGTTCATACCGACCTTGTGGTCCAGCGCATTAACCCACAGCATCATACCAGGACATCCTCTCTTGCAATAGAGTAACAACAACAACAACAACAACAACAACAAAAACACACAAAATAACCCACAAACCCCATTGCCACTGAATTGATTCTGACTGTAGCAGCTGTATGTAGGGTTTCTGAGACTATAAATCTTGACGGGAGCAGACATCTTTCTCCCTCAGAGCTGATGGTGGGTTTGAATGCCTGACTTTGCAATTAGCAGTCCAATGCTTATCCTATATCACAAGCAGGGCTCCTTACAAGAGAGTAAAACATATCAATAGAGGATGATGATCTGAAGGCACACTTTGAAGTGGACGAAGTGCTAGTTAATCCTCAGAGGGGCATAAAACAGCATAGTATTCTGATTGTAACGTATGCTGAGTAAAGTAATACGTATACAGTGAGCCAGAGTGCCTAGGTTCAAACACGAGACTGTCCAAATGAGCTTTTATTCTGCTCTTTGGGCCTAATACAAATGGTACCTGAAAGCCCATAATTCTTTCTTCATGAATCTCATGGGGCAACATTATTTTGGGATCATTATTTCATGCTAAAAGGAGCCCTGGGTTAAACATTGGGCTGCTAGCTACAAGGTCAGCGGTTCAAATCTATGGGTGCTCTGTGGGAGAGCGATAAAGCTATCTGCTCCCATAAAGATGACAGCTTTAGAAACCCCATGGAACAGTTCTACTTTGTCCTATAGAGTCTCTAGCAACACTTGTCTGTCCGTTTGTCTTACTGTGGTGGCTTGTGTGCTGCTGTGATGTTGGAAGGTCTCCACCGGTATGTGAACTACCAGCAGGGTCACCCATGGTGACAGGTTTGAGCAGAACTTTCAGACTAACACAGACTAGGAAGAAGGCGAAGCAGACCACTTCTCAGTGGTTAGCCACTGAAAACCTTACAGAAAGCAGTGGAACACTGTCAGATGTAGTGCCAGGAGATGAGCCCCTCAGGTTGGAAGGCACTCAAAATACGACCAGAGAAGAGCCGCCTCCTCAAAGTAAAGTTGACTGTGCTGACGTGAGTGGAGAATGGCTTCAGTTTTTTGGGTTTCTAAGTCCTATGGAACCCTGATGGTACCGTGGTTCAGCACTCAGCTGCAAACTAAAAGGCCATTGGTAACCATGAGCCACCGGCTTCATGGGAGAAAGATGGCCATTGGCTTCTATAAAGATGGGAGAAAGATGGCCATTGGCTTCTGTAGAGATTGACACAATCAGAAACCCTTGGAGGAAAGTTCCACTCTCATCTACAAGGCTGCTATGTGTCCACACCAACTTGTCATGTTACCAGCAGGAGATTTTTGCATGCACTTGTGATTGGTTACTTAAACCGGATTACATTGCAATGTAATCTTTTAGTTCAATTTATACACAGTTTTGCCTACTTTGCAGTGGCTTTAAGGACCATCCAGAGTGGCCATGGTAGTCCCCTCGTGTGACCTCTTTAACTTCCGGTGCTTTTCCTTAATCATGTTTCTTAGAAAAGGTGCGGCCAGGCTCAGGATGTGGTGACCAGGTGGTTCTGATGGTGACAGCTGATGCTGTGGCCTCTGAGGTTTTCCCTGAACAATATCCAGGTCTGTAGCACACCTTGCCAGGTGACAGGGGGCAAACCCCATCCTCACCACTGACCTTGGGATCGGCATGCAGATGAGGCAATGGAAAATTCCATGGCTTGGTTGAGGGGTACCTCGGTCCTCAAAGTGACATCTTTGCATTTCAACAAGTTCCAAAGGTCCTTTGCAGCTGGTTTTCCCAATGTAATATGTTGTCATGGTAGTTGTTGTTATTAAGTGCTATCGAGTGGGTTCCAACTCATAGAGACCCTGTATACAGTTTCCAAAGAGCAGCAGGTGGATTTGAACTGCCAACCTTGTGGTTTGCAGTCCAGTGCGGATCCTGCAGAGCCACCCCAGAAGTCGTGACAGTAGACTGTGAAATCATCATCGCAGTTCTTACTAGGCTGCAAGCCATTTGCTCTTTTCTTGTCAGTTTCTCAACTAAGTCAAGTATCCAGAATTTGGCCTTTGGTCTTTGTGCACCTAAGGAAGCTGACACACGGTAGGGACTTAGTAAGTCTGCAGAACAAATGTGCATATCCAATTGCTCACTTGTCTGCGTAATAGAGCAGTACTTGCCTCCCATCCCATCTCCATCCATTTTCTTGCAGTGCCGGTGAATAAATGTTATTTATGACAACGAAATAACTCTGCCTCATAGATTGCCATTTATAAACTTCCTTTCAAACCTCAGCCCAACCAAGAGAGTTATTTACACTTAACATTGTTTATTGTTGGCGTGTTCTGAGAGGAATGGAGTTAAGGAGAAGTTGGTTTTAAAAGTTTCTGGATCCAAACTTCTTCCATGGTGGAAGGCACCAAGCTCCCAACCCCATGAAGGATATGGATTCAGATAGTGTTGTCTTCTGGAGCGGCCCTTGGATCTACGCCATCCAGTGAAGAAAAACTTGTCGCCACTGAATCCACTCCGACTTGGTCCCCCCTTCCTGGGTCAGAGTAGAACTGTGCTCCACAGGGTTTTCAATGACTGGATTTTCAGAAGCAATTTTGAACTGCTGACCTTGAGGTTAGCAGCCCAACTCATAACCATTAAGTTACCAGAGCCTTTAAATGAGGAGTAGTTGAATGTATTTAAAGATATATTCCAATTTAAAAAGACTACCACAGTCGTCTGCCCAATTATTGTGTTATGTTGTGAAAGCAAAATGTTAATTGGATTTATGTGTTTGCTTGTTAAATTCCTTATTACAGAATTGACAATCTGTGGTATTTCTTCTTGGTTCTATGCTTCCAGGATTCTTAATTAAAAAAAAAAAAAAAAAGGTTCTGAGAATAGATGGAAAGTAATAGAACGTTTCTAAAATAGAAAATTGTTTTGTGTCTGCTAGGAGCCATCATTTCCTTAGCCCCTATATGCCAAAGTCCTGGAGTGGCGCTGTAGGATCAGCACTGGACTGTGAACCACAAGGTCAGCAGTTCAAATCCACCAGCTGCTCTTCAGAAATCCTGTGCAAGGTCGGAATTGACTCAACGGCAACCCCATATGCCAATCCATGATTAGAGGAGTAAGTGGACCCAAGACAAGAATACGCTGTAGTCGACCCATGAAGAGATTTACATGTGACTTGGGATCGCTATACTTTGGGGTTATGGAGAAATGAGAGACATTGAGATGTAAATACTAGTAACATGAAGTGCTCCTTCAACAAAAGTTATCACAAAACGTGTTGGACATGGAGGTCCGTGTGGGAAGACCTTTGTGAGAAATCCAAGGCCAATGAAGCTATAACTCATGAGAGGAAGAGATGGATAATTTTTGTTATCTTTTGCTTTTCTGGAGTCATTCATACCCATGACGTTTTCATAACCTGACCAAGTCTGTCAGGTATGTGAGGAAACATGCTTAGCTGCTCTTACGTTATTCTTTCATCAACTGATCCCAAAGAAGCTATTGGATGGCAGCTGGGTTGACTCCATTTCAATATGGCGGACTGGGAACTCAGGGCCTTGAAGAGCAGCTGGCCTTGGTTTGAACCTGCACCTCCGGTCCTTTCAGGACTTGCCATATCACCTGCATCAAGAATTGTCTCTGAACCGGAGTCCCTCATCTAAAACAGAGACACTAGTGTTATAGGAAAGAGATTGAGCCAGAGGATGAAGATTTCTTCTATGGTGCCCTGTCAGCTTGTATCTGCAAACCTACCCTGCCACAGGTTCTCGACTTGGGAGATTTACAAACAACAACAACAACAACAAAATGCTTAATTGAGACACAATACCACCCATTGGTTTATGAGTGGTTTGCAGCTGCTCCTAGGCCAGAGTAGCAAACTTAAGGAGGTATGTCAACAGAAATTGTAATGACCAAGCGCTTAAAATATTTCCTTTCTGGTCCTTTCCTGTAACCATTTGATAAACCGTGCTACACTAACAACACCAGCTGCCAGTGAATCAGTTTTGATTCATGGTGCCCCCATGTGTGCCAAAGTAGAACTATGTTCCACAGGGTTCTCAGTGGATGGTTTTTCATAAGTAGATTCCACTCATGATGCCCCGTGTGTGTCAGAGTAGAACTGTGCCCCACAGGGTTCTCAGTGGATGATTTTCATAAGTAGATCCCACTCATGGTGCCCCCGCTGTGTATGTCAGGGTAGAACTGTGCTCCACAGGGTTCTCAGTGGATGATGCTTCATAAGTAGATCCCATTCATGGTGCCCCGTGTGTGTCAGAGTAGAACTATGCCCCACAGGGTTCTCAGTGGATGATTTTTCATCAGTAGATCCCACTCATGATGCCCCCATGTGTGTCAGAGTAGAACTGTGCCCCACAGGGTTCTCAGTGGATGATTTTTCATAAGTAGATCCCACTCATGGTGCCCTGTGTGTGTCAGAGTAGAACTGTGCCCCACAGGGTTCTCAGTGGATGATGTTTCATAACTAGATTCCACTCATGATGCCCCGTGTGTGTCAGAGTAGAACTGTGCCCCACAGGGTTCTAAGTGGATGATTTTTCATAAGTAGATCCCACTCATGGTGCCCCCGCTATGTATGTCAGGGTAGAACTGTGCTCCACAGGGTTCTCAGTGGATGATGTTTCATAAGTAGATCCCACTCATAGTGACCCTGTATAGAGTTTCCAAGGAGCAGCTGGTGGGCTTGAATCACCCACCTCCACCGTGAGGTTAGCAGTCCACTACTTACCCTGTGTCACCACATCAAGACCCTGTTTGGCTTTGTGGCTGTTGTAGTTAAGTGCCGTCGAGTAGATTCCAACTCATTGTGACCCTGCACAGGGTTTCCGAAGAGCAGCTAGTGGGTTTGAACACCACCCTTGTGGTTTTCAGTGTTGTCCTGACCCTACAGCATCACCCCAGGAAGTAACAACTTAGGCTATGACACATTTTACCCTTTGGAACCATTCATATAAAGAAGAGTACTATACATGCATGATTCATACAAAAAAAAACCACCATCAAAAGACTCACAGACCATTGCCGTGGAGTTGAAGCTGAGATCTGGCTACTCCGTGTGTGTCGAGTAGAATTCTGTTCCATTGCTGGCTGTCATCTTTATGACAGCAGATAACCAGTCCTTTCTTCCGTGAGACCTCGGGGTGGCTTTGAACTGCCTACCGTGGGGTGACAAGTCCAGCACAAACCATGTGCGCTTCCATCCCACAGAATCTGCTGCAAGGTAGGTGGTCTGGGAACATTGAAGTGTCTTTTTCTCCACCCTGGCAGTCTGTCTGTCTGTATTTTAACTCTCCAAACTTGGCCTGGATCCCACTGATAATGCCTCCCTCTCCAGCAAACCCCTAATTCTGTTGCTGTTCAGTTTTAACTGCAGCTTACAAAAATCCCTCCCACAGAAATGTGTCTAACATAAGAGCACTGCTAACCCAGTCCCGTTAGTCAATTCCGACTCGTATCCGTCCCATAGGAGAGAGTAGAAGTGTCCCATTAAGGTTTCCAAGACTGTAAATCTTTACAGAAGCAGAGTGCCTCATCTTTCTTCTTTGGAGCAGCTGGTGGGTTTGAACCACCGACCTTACAATTAGCAGCCTAATACTTCATCCACTGAACCCCTGGGGCTCCTTGTTAAACTTTTCCTAGATGACAGAGTATGGACAAGGCGGTTTCCTGCTGCCATCGAGTTGATTCCAACTCACAGCAACCCTGTAAGGGCAGGGTACAACTGCTCTCTAGGGTTTCCAACACTATCCACTTTTAAGGGAGCAAGAAAGCCTCATCTTTCTCCCACAGAATGGCTGCTGGAGCCAAACTGCTGAGCTTTTGGTTAGCAGCGCAACGTGTAACCCAGTACACTGCCAGAAAAGTTATTGGTGCCATGAGATCCACAAAGCTTCATGGCAAAACATCATCGCTTATAAAATAAGTCAGCAGTGATGTGTAGACTGTACTCACCATGGGAGAGTTGATGTATAGTACACTATGCATGACATAGCATTCTTAGATTTGAAATGATCCCCAAGAGTCTTCTTACAACTCAACCAAAGCAAACATGGAGATTTCTGATTTGTGGCCACCCTGTAGGACAAAGGAGAAGAACCCCACAGGGTTTCCAAGGAGGTCAATTTTCCCTAGAGCACCTGGTTCTCCCAGGGAGCAGCTGGTGGGGTCAGACCACAGAACCTTTGAATAGCAACCAAGCATTCAACCACTGCACACCAGGGCGCCCCTCATTACAGAAACAGACCACAACATTCATCTCCCTTGGAGCAGCTGGAGGGTTCAAACTGGTGACCTTTCAGTTAGCAGCCACATGCTTTGCCACAGTGCCACCAGGGCTACTTAAAATACAACTGAGTTGGCAAAAACATTTTCTTCAAGTCACAACCCCCACAAAGACGGGGACATTCATACTGGTGAGCGTTTTCTGAGATCAAAGTTAAAGAACAAGTTAATGAAAGAATTTGATGTTGACTTTTAAGTGTCCAGTGCAGGTGGGAGGTGGAAGAAGGCAAATTCTATTTCTCATGAAAACATGTTGTTTAGTCCTAAGGCTGATTTGTGCTGGGCTTACAGTATAAATAAGGGCATGTGAAAAGCCAGAGTCTATATGCAGACTGCCAACATAACACCGTTAGGAAGCTTTGCAAATATTCACAAATCAAAATAACACCACTTAAGACCCCAAAAAGCTAAGATGTGTTTGTGCAGAGTAGCAATAAAAACATCCACGTCATTGAGTGCTGTGGATCACCCTCAGGAAAACATCAAAACCCAAACCAAACCTCAGCTGCCTTGAATGCAGTTCAATTTATAGTGCCTTCATGTGTGTCAGAGGAGAACTGTGCTCCACAGGCTTCTCAGTGGATGGTTTTTCATAAGTAGATTCCACTCATGGTGCCCCGTGTGTGTCAGAGTAGAACTGTGCTCACAGGGTTCTCAGTGGATGAGTTTTCATAAGTAGATTCCACTCATGGTGTCTCCATGTGTGTCAGAGTAGAACTGTGCTCCACAGGGTTCTCAGTGGATGATTTTTCATAAGTACATCCCACTCATGGTGCCCTGTGTGTGTCAGAGTAGAACTGTGCCCCACAGAGTTCTCAGTGGATGGTTTTTCATAAGTAGATTCCACTCATGGTGCCCCAGTGTGTGTTACAGTAGAACTGTGCTCCACAAGGTTCTCAGTGGATGATTTTTCATAAGTAGATTCCACTCATGGCGCCCTGTGTGTGTCAGAGTAGAACTGTGCCCCACAGAGTTCTCAGTGGATGATTTTCATAAGTAGATTCCACTCATGGCGCCCTGTGTGTGTCAGAGTAGAACTGTGCTCCACAGGCTTCTCAGTGGATGATTTTTCATAAGTAGATTCCACTCATGGTGCCCCCATGTGTGTCAGAGTAGAACTGTGCTCACAGGGTTCTCAGTGGATGATATTTCATAAGTACATCCCACTCATGGTGCCCCGTGTGTATCAGAGTAGAACTGTGCCCTACAGGGTTCTCAGTGGATGATTTTTTCATAAGTAGATCCCACTCATGATGTCCCCGTGTGTGTCAGAGTAGAACTGTGCTCCACAGGTTTCTCAGTGGATGAGTTTTCATAAGTAGATCCCACTCATGGTGTCCCCGTGTGTGTCAGAGTAGAACTGTGCTCACAGTGTTCTCAGTGGATGATTTTTCATAAGTAGATCCTACTCATGATGCCCCATGTTTGTCAGAGTACAACTGTGCTCACAGGGTTCTCAATGGACGAGTTTTCATAAGCAAATCCCACTCATGGTGCCCCTGTGTGTGTCAGAGTAGAACTGTGCTCCACAAGGTTCTCAGTGGATGAGTTTTCATAAGTA
>NW_006408536.1:29919394-29920952 GCF_000296735.1 Chrysochloris asiatica
CAGTGGATGATTTTTCATAAGTAGATTCCACTCATGGTGCCCTGTGTGTGTCAGAGTAGAACTGTGCTCACAGGGTTCTCAGTGGATGAGTTTTCATAAGTAGATTCTACTCATGGTGCCCCGTGTGAATCAGAGTAGAACTGTGCCCACAGGGTTCTCAGTGGATGAGTTTTCATAAGTAGATTCTACTCATGGTGCCCCGTGTGAATCAGAGTAGAACTGTGCTCCACAGGGTTCTCAGTGGATGATTTTCCATAAGTAGATCCCACTCATGGTGCCCCCGTGTGTGTCAGAGTAGAAATGTACCCCACAGGGTTCTCAGTGGATGAGTTTTCATAAGTAGATCCCACTCATGGTGCCCCCGTGTGTGTCAGAGTAGAACTGTGCTCCACAGGGTTCTCAGTGGATGATTATTCATAAGTAGATTCTACTCATGGTGCCCCGTGTGAATCAGAGTAGAACTGTGCCCACAGGGTTCTTCTCAGTGGATGAGTTTTCAGAAGGAGATCAGTAGACTTTTCTTCTGAGGTGCCTGGGAGTGGATTCAAGCTTCCAACCTTTTCATTAGCAGTTGACTTTGCTAAATAAGTATGCCCCCAGGGACTCTGGATTCTAGGCTGCTGTTGTTGTTGTTAAGTTCCTTCAAATCACTTCCGACTCATAACAACCCTGTATAGAGTTTCTGAGGAGAAGCTGGTGAATTTGAAGCATGGACCTCGTGGTTAAGTGCTTATCCTATAGCCCCATTCTCATGCTCTTAGGGCGTTAATCCCTACAGAGCTGGTTGGATTTAAGAATAAACAGATCTCACACCTTTCCTTTGACTAGGGGCATCAGGAAAAGAATTGTACTCCAACAATAAGGGCCTCGAAACCTGAGAGAATCTGGGAACCTGGGAGACAGCCGGGGCATTGTTACTAAGTTAGACAAGCCATGGCTGGCTGTCTTCCCGGTGAGTCTCCCTTCAGCTCACCTTCCCAAGCATATACATAAACCATGCTGGGCTTTCAATTGCCCCAGGATACTGCTGTCCTGACAATTTCATATTTATAGGGTAAATAAAATGAAAGAAACCCTCCTTGGAATACTACCTTGGATGCAATTCCTGGTACTATGATGCTTGAGTTAGGAAGATGTTGTTGTTGCTAGGAGAACTGATGTGGCAGTGTTGGATGAGCACTGGACTGCTGCCCACAAAGTTGGTGGTTCAAACCCACCAGCTACTCCTTAGAAACCCTATGCAGGGTTGCTATGAGTTGGAACCTACTCAATGGCACTAAACAACGGTTGTCATTGAGTTGACCTCAACTCATGGAGCCCTGATGTATGCAGGGTACAAATGTGCTCCATAGGGTGTTCAAGACGTTTTATAAGCCGTTCCCCTGGGCTGTCGTCTTCTGAGGTCACTTGTCCAGCACTGGCCCACACTGGATGAATTAACTCTCCCACCGATCTCTTGAGATGTCAGCTTGAGGACTAGGGTGCGCCTGACCCAGGCCATTGTGTTTTCAATAGCCTCATATGGATGCGAAAGCTGGACAGTGAATAAAGAGGATCG
>NW_006408536.1:29921743-29925915 GCF_000296735.1 Chrysochloris asiatica
TTTCTACTCCCGTAAAGATTTACACCCTCGGAAACCCTGTACAGGGTCGCTATGGGTCGGAACCGACTCGACGGCACTTAACAACAACAACAACAACCCTTCACCCAAGTTAAGGAGCACTGGACGGCTAACTGAAAGGTAAATCCTTCAAATTCACCAGCTATTCCTTGGAAACCCTATAGAGGGTCACTATGAGTCAGAACTGGGGCACTCTGGGAAAACTTAGCAGGAAAGTAAAGACTTAGTCTCAAGGACAAGAGGTCTCTTTGGTTCTCTACTGTACCCCCAGTGCCTGGGACCTATACAGCAGTCAATGCGTATTGGGTGGATTCTCCGTGGGGGATGATTTCTAAGAACGATAGTCCCATAGCCCCTCAGAGATGTCCCCTGAGCACCTAGGACGGTGACCCAACCCTTAGCATCTGCTGCTGTCCAGTCCCTGAGACAGGGAGTCTAGTGGGCCCCTCAGAGCATGAAAGCATGAATCCCAAGACCTTGAGCATCTTACTGTCTTTTTACTGCCAACAGCTCCCCATACGGCTGCTATATTTGGCTTCCTTGTACAGTCTAACTGCTTTTACCCACCTTGAAGGTTGCCCTTTCTTTAAGGGTGGAGGAGAATGCCAGTCATTGAGAGGGCCTGAAATCTCAGTGCTGAAGAAAGACATCCAGAATAAGTTTTGTCTGCTCCTACTCCTCATGACACTTACGGAAGCAGCAGTCAAGAAATCAAATGACACATTGCATTAGGCAAATCTGCTGCACAAGACATTTTTAAAGTGTTGAAGAGCAAAGATGTCAGCTTGAGGAACTAAGGTGTGCCTGACCCAAGCCATGGTATTTTCAATAACCTCCCATGCATGTGAAAGCTGGACAGTGAACAAGGAAGACAGTAGAAGAATTGATGCCTTTGAGTTATGGTGTTGGAGGAGAATATTGAAAGTGCCAAGGGCTACCAAAAGAACCAATAGATCTGCTTTGGAAGAAGTGCAGCTAGAGTGGTCCTTGGAGGCCAGAATGGCCAAACTTCATTTCTCATACTTTGGACATATTGTCAGGAGGGACCAGTCATTGGAGAAGGATATCATGTTTGGTAAGGTGAAGGGTCAGAGAAAAAGAGGAAGACCTCCAAAAAGATGGATTGGTCAAGTGGCAGCATTGGTGGACTCAAGCATGGCAACAGTAGTGAGGTTGGCCTAGGATTGGGCAGTGTTTCGTTCTGCTGTGCATAAGGTCACTATGAGTCAGTACCAACTCAATGGCACCTAACAACAACAACTCCTCGTGTGGCATTGCGAGTTAATGCGCTAGACTACAAAGTCGGTTTGCACTGCAAGGTGGGTGGTTCTAGCTCATCAGATGCTCCTCGGAAACCCTATACAGGGTTGCTGTGGGTCAGAACTGATTCCACGGCACTTTACCACACAACAACCAAAGGTCTTTTTGGTGGAATTCATCTTGAAGGAATGCTGTACACACACATAATTCGGGTGGCCTCCTTCTCAAGGGACCATTTCCTGGAAATCTCTGCCCATCCCTATGACCAAACATGATGCCTTTTCCACACCCAAAACCTTTTTAACTCTCAGCAAAGCTTTTGTTAGGGGAGACGGTGGCTCAGCGTTCTGCATCGATCTAAGTAGACCATGAGCAAACTGATGATTCCAAGGACTGCTGAACTGCTGGTTCCATTTCCTCATCAGCCAAGTCCACCACAGGGTCAACTTCCTCCCACGCTTCATGTTGGAAACATAGTCAATAACCCATACCATGTTGGGGAATTTAATCACGGCGCTCCTTATGTGGACCCTGCTTTCCCATGCGAACGAGTTTGTAATTTCCACCTTCCTTCAGGTCTGTAAGGAAAAGAAAGAAAGAGACGAAGGAGAGAGTCTTGGCATCTACAGCAGGTTTATTGAGAGTAAACCTGGGAGGGGTACTCTTATGTCACCAAAGGAGACCAAGAGCCCATCTGTTCTCTTACAGACTGGGGTATTTAAGGCTGTGTGGTCTGGATACAGTTCTGGCGAGTTTACAATGGAGATTTGGGTGGAGGTATGAAGATTTTCCTGAAACCTGGAATTGAGGGGGGTGGTCTCTACGTGTAACAAAGACCCAAGCTTTCTGGAGACCGGAAGCTCAAGCAGAACCCCACTCACTGCCAATTGGGGGTAGTTGCAATGCCATCCCGTTGATCAGGCTCAGGGTCCTTCAAGGTCAAAGGAGAAGACTTTGGGTCACTTTCTCCCCACCTCCAGTGAAGCTCTAATGAAAATATTGCCTTGGCCTGGACTTTGCTGTGCATTTTGCATTTAGACCCACATAGCTTGAGGCAGCTTTATAATCGCAGAAGTAATAGGTTTAAGTACAAGAGATAAGCTCTCCTCCATTCACCTATTATTTTGGATTTGTTCTAACAAAATGGGAACATACACATTTGATGAAGTTAAACTGATAAGTACCTTGTGGTAATTGTCTCAGAATAAATGTAGATATGTTGAAAACAGACAAGGAGATCCTGAAGCAAATGGGATGTTAGACACGGGATCTTTGGTGTTGAGCAAGTCATTTATCTTTCACAAAGAACAAAGTTTAAAAAAAAAAAAAGAAGACAAATCACAGCCTACTGACTGTAGGGATTGTTGTTAGGTGTCATCAAGTCGGTAAGACTCAGCGCGACCCTACCTACACACAGCACGGCCCAACCCCATGCAGTGCTACAGGAAGTGACTGAGAGTCACATGTTATATGTTTGTGAGTCAGCTCTTCTCCCACAGTGGCTGATAGATTCAAAGTGCTGAACTTGTGGTCAGCAGCCCACTGTGTAACCCACTGTATGTGTATTTAACTTTGGTATATAAGAACTAACTATGTCATTTATAATCAATATTGTAAAGGACATATAAAAAGCCTACAGTTCCAATCCACCCAGCGGTTCTGCGGGAGAAAGGCGTGGCAATCAACTCCCATAAAGATCAGGCTAGAATCCCCTATGAGGTAATTCTACTCCCTCACATGAAGCGGCAGGTGAGCCGGAATCGACTGGAATCATCACATAAGGATTTATCTACATTAGCGGCTCCAACAAAGGGCTGTCTTGCCCACCAGAGGGCACCTGGCAATCTCTGCAGATACTTACAGTTGC
This sequence comes from Chrysochloris asiatica, assembly GCF_000296735.1. NCBI lineage: Eukaryota > Metazoa > Chordata > Mammalia > Afrosoricida > Chrysochloridae > Chrysochloris > Chrysochloris asiatica. Next base: position 29,924,889 of record NW_006408536.1, read on the forward strand.
CGTAACCTGGGAGGTTAAGTTTCTGGCATCTGATGGGAAGACACCAGGGATATGATAAGGAGAAAGATCTTTGGACCTTACCAAATTCCCTTTGTGGTTGGCAAATGACTTCCAGTTGAGAGGCACTGATCTGTCGAATGCCTTCAGAGCTCTGATGGAGCAAAGGTTGAGTGCTTGTCTGCTAACCAAAAAGTTAGTGGTTTAGACCTCTTGGGCATCTTCTCAGAAAAAAAAATACGACAATTTGCTTCTGTGAGGTTAATACCAAATCAAACCTGCTGCTGTCCAATTGATTCCAACTCATAATGGCCCTAGGACAGAGCCAAACTGCCCCCTAGGGTATCGACTGCCATTTCTTTCTCCCAGTGAGCAGCTGGTAGGTTCAAACCACGGACCTTTTGGTTAGCAACTGAATGCTTGAGCTATTGAGCCATCAAAGCTCCTTTCTATAAGATTACAGACGAGAAAGCCGTATGGAGTCAGAGGCACAAGGGATCAGGGTGGGCAGAGGGAGATGCTTGTCCCTAGATGCAAATCCAAGGGAACCCCAGATGAGGCACCACACATACAAAAGGAACCAGACTGAGTGAGGCTGCCCCTGGATACCATGGGAGTGTGCAGGGGCTCTGCAGACACATCACCTCTGTTAGTGACAATGCTTCCTGAAATTGAGGAGAGAGGATACAGCCCAGAGACTTCCCGGGAGGATCTTGGCCATCGCTACTCCTCTGTATGGAGCAGTTCTGCTCTGCCATATGCAGGGTCGCCGTGACTTGAAAACAACTGGACAGAAACTAACAAGGTCCATGCAAATTGTCAATCCTACACGTAAAGACGTGCAGAAATTGACTCTTTTCGGCATCAATTTCTATGGTTAGACAATTGTTGTTGTTTGGTGCCATTGAGTTGGTGCCGACTCATAGCGACCTTATGCACAGCAGAACGAAACACTGCCCGATCCTGGGCCAACCTCACTACTGTTGCCACACTTGAGTCCATCGATGCTGCCATTTGGCCAATCCATCTC
>NW_006408536.1:29926015-29929851 GCF_000296735.1 Chrysochloris asiatica
CCTTATGCACAGCAGAACGAAACACTGCCCGATCCTGGGCCAACCTCACTACTGTTGCCACACTTGAGTCCATCGATGCTGCCACTTGGCCAATCTATCTAGTTGGGGGTCTTCCTCTTTTTCTCTGACCATCCACCTTACCAAACATGACATCCTTCTCCAGCGACTGGTCCCTTCTGACATATGTCTGTAGTATGAGAAATGAAATTTGGCCATCCTGGCCTCCAAGGTGCACTCTGGCTGCACTTCTTCCAACACAGATCTATTGGTTCTTTTGGCAGTCCATTGGCACTTTCAATATTCTCCTCCAACACCATAATTCAAAAGCATCAATTCTTCTATGGTCTGTCCAACTTTCACATGCAAATGAGGTTATTGAAATGTCTAACCACAGTAACCTCATATCGTTAGACAACAGAATCTAGTTAATTTTGAATCCTATTGTTTAACCATGAACTTTGGTTTTACAAACAACTGATGCTCCATTGAAACAAGTAAGTGAATACTATTGCCTGAACAACCAGTTCAGTAGCTCCAGTTAGTCAGAGCTAGGTGCAGCGCTGTAGGATATGCACTCAACCCCACAATGTCGGTTTGAACTGCAAGGTCAGTGGTTCAAACCCTCCAGTTGCTTCTTGGAAACCCTACACAGGGTCACTATGAGTCGGAACCAACTTGAAGGCACTTTACAACAACAACAACATAACATTATGGAAGGAGTTTTGGTGGCACTGTAGAGTAAGCACTGGACTTCTAACCAAAATATCAGCAGTTCAAACCAGTAGCTTCAAGGAAGAAAGATGAGGCTTTCTGCTTGCATAAAGATTTACAGCTTCGAGAACCCTGTACCGGGTCGCTGTGAGTCATAATCTGTTGTGGACCGTGTAAGACTGGTCAGAGGTTCGAGGCCCTCTAGGGCCGAGTGTAACAAATGAGGCCACTGGCAGTTAATGGAAAATTGCTTTCATTTTAATATTCAGTTATATATATTAAATTAATACACGGAGGCTTTGATAATCCACAGATAAATGTGATATTTTCCTAAAGCCTAAGACTAAAGGTTGCAAGGTCAAGCCTTTCTCCAAAAGGATTAACTAAAAATATCTTAGCTACTTCTCAGTTCTTTGTTCTATAGACAAAGAACCCATCCTCCCTAATCCCTTTTCCAGGTGCAGCCCATTCACCTGGGCGTCTCCTGCAGAACTCTCACCTTCCCCCAACTGACCTCAGGGGCTATAGATATGTTAATTGGGCCTGAGAATCCAAGTTGCTGGCCTGGGATTCCAACCAGCAAAGTATGATGTAAAATTACCTGAATGTCTGGAAAAGTACTGATGTTAGCTGTACCTTGCCTTGGTCCCTCCCAGCTTGGTGTGAAACTCCTCCCCTAAATAAAGCAGAGGCCCGAGCCTCCCCAGGTGTGCATTACTGGTTGGAAGGCATGCAGTAAAGATTGCAGTGCATTACGGGTTGGAAGGCATGCAGTAAAGATTGCAGGGCAGTGAGTAGCTGCCTGCAGAGGCCATGATGCCTGTAGTCCCAAGCCTGCCCACCAGTGATGTATCCACCCTGGCTTTGGGGTGCCTCATTGGCTCCCTTCTTCTGTTTGTCTGTGTATTCTTTTGCTATACCTATCGCCGCTGGATCTCCCCTCCTCGTGAACCAAACACTCGTGAACAACACAGCTATGTCGAGGTCAGACCCCGACAAGAATCGACTAGATGGTATTGAGTTGCTTTATGTGTATTTGTGTAGCGTTATGGGGAGTCCCTGAGTGGCACAAATGGTTAAGCACTCAGCTACTCACCAAAAGGTTGGAGGTTCAAGTCTGCTATGTGGAACAGAGAAACCATCAGTATCACAAAAACCTTCAACAAACAGTGCTGGCAACATTGGAAATCTAGTTGCAGAAAAATGAAACAAGACCCATATCTCACACTATATACAAAAATGACGTCAAAGTGGATTAAAGACCTACATGGAAAACCTAGAACTATGCAGCTCGAGAAAACTATACAATGAGAAAACAGGGACAAACAGGAGCCCTGGTACATGGCATAAATACACTATTAAACATAACTGAAAACACAAACAGAAGACAAAATAGATGAGTGGGACCTCTTAAAAATTAGACACTTATGCGCATCAAAGGATTTCACCAAAAGAGTAATAAGAAGAGAACCCGCAGACTGGGAACAAATGTTTGGCAATGACATATGAGACAAAAGACTACTCTTCAAAATTTAGAGGACGCTTCAATAACTCAGCAAGAAGGAGTCAAATAATACAATTAAAAAATGGACAGAGGATATGAATAGACACTTCATCAAAGAAAGCATTCTGGTGGTCAACAGACATATTGAAATGCTCACGATCATTCACCAATAGGGGAATGCTAACCAGAGTTATAATAAGGTATCATCTTACTTCACTAAAAATAGCAACGTTCCAAAAAACAAGTGCTGGTGAGGATGTGGAGCGACTGGGACCCTCCTATACCGCTGGTGGGACTGTAAAATGGTACAACCACTGTGGAAAATGGCATGGTGTTATCTAAAAAAGTTGGCAATAAAACTATTGTATGAGCCAGCAATATTTCTACTTGATACATATCCTCAAGAAACAAGAACTGTGACTCGACTAGATGTATGCACACCCACGATCATGACAACACTATTCACAACAGCAGAAAGATGGAGACAACCTAAATGCCCATCAACAGAAGAACACTTAAAGAAACTTTGGTATATGCACACAGTGGAATATTACGCAGCACTGAAGAATAACAAAGAATCTGCAAAACACTTCCCAACATGGATGAACCTAGAGGACATTAGCTGAGTGAAATTAGTCAATCACAAAAGGACAAATGGTACCATTTGTCGTATAAAGTTAAGAAAAGATTTTCTTGCTTTATCAAACATTCTGTGATTGTCACAGGGCAGGTGGGAGTAGGCGGGGGAGGGAAAAATAGAGTGAATAGAGGTAAATACTGTTAACTGATGGTGCATGGACTGGTCTGCAATCATTGTGATAACACAAAGTGTGTTGTTTGTTGAATGTGGGATTGATGACCTGTTCTGTAACCCTGCATTAACTCATACTACAAAGTTAAAAAGAAAGAACAATATGGTATCAAACTGACAACAACTTGAAAGATTTGATAGGAACGTTAGGGGACAGCGAGTTTCTGTTAATGAGGGAAGAAGAATTCAGAAAAAAAACCTGAGAAGGGTGACTCCGCTGGAAAACACTAATCCATGCCACTGAACTGTACACGTAGCAATGAGGGGTGGGGTGTGCTTCACTGTGCATAGTCTCAACAACAACAAAATGAAGACAATTTAAAGAAAAAAGAAAGAAACAAAGCCCTATGGAGCACAGTTCTACTCTGACACACACAGGACACCAGGAGTGGGATCTACTGATGAAAAATCATCCACTGAGAACCCTGTGGGCACAGTTCTACTCTGACACACACGGGGGCACCAGGAGTGGGATCTACTGATGAAAAATCATCCACTGAGAACCCTGTGGAGCACAGTTCTACTCTGACACACACGGGGGCACCATGAGTGGAATCTACTTATGAAACATCATCCACTGAGAACCTCGTGGAGCACAGTTCTACTCTGACACACACGGAGCACCATGAGTGGAATCTACTTATGAAAAAGCACCAACTGAGAACCTCGTGGAGGACATTTCTACTCTGACACACACGGGGCACCATAAGTGGGATCTACTTATGAAAAATCATCCACTGAGAACCCTGTGGAGCACAGTTCTACTCTGACACACACGGGGGCACCATGAGTGGGATCTACTTAGGAAAA
>NW_006408536.1:29930176-29934505 GCF_000296735.1 Chrysochloris asiatica
ATGAAAAATCATCCACTGGGAACCCTGTGGAGCACAGTTCTACTCTGACACACATGGGGCACCATGAGTGTAATCTACTTATGAAAAATCATCCACTGAGAACCCTGTGGAGCACAGTTCTACTCTGACACACACGGGGGCACCATGAGTGGGATCTACTTAGGAAAATCATCCACTGAGAACCCTGTGGAGCACAGTTCTACTGTGACACACACAGGCACCATGAGTGGGATCTACTTATGAAAAATCATCCACTGAGAACCCTGTGGGGCACAGTTCTACTGTGACACACACGAGGGCACCATTAGTGGAATCTACCTATGAAAAATCACTCACTGAGAACCTTGTGGAGCACAGTTCTACTCTGACACTCAAGGGGGCGCCACGAGTCAGGATTGAGTAGAGGACTGCTGTTGTGTTTTGTTTTAATATAGAAGTATTGAATCATTTCTCTCCAACGACTGCCTTAATTTTCTGTGTTGATTGACAACAGCTGACAGGACTTGTCAGGAGTGGGAACATATTGCTTTGGATTCGTTCTACTGTACAGACAGGCTGGGAAGATGAATAATCGATGCTGAAGTGTCCATTTATGACATGTAGGACATTGGTTCTCCTGTTTATAAAAAGAGTCAAGATCAAGTCAGGACTGTCTCTAAACAGGGGATTTCCCTGGAGGGCCATACAGAGGTCCCCACTTACAGGTATGAGATCTTCAAGATGTTCCCATGAGTCTTGGTTACCTTCTGTTTCGCTCATTGTCCATTCTTATTCCCAAGACTCTCTGGGATTTTGTGTGCTGTGTCCTGCCATAGTGATCTATTACCCTTCCATGCCCAAGCTTAGTGTGAGTCAGACAATCAGCAAAGCAAGGACTACCCGTTGCCCTCACTTTAATCTACCAGGACAACACTGAGCAGGCCCCATCCTGTGCCTGAATTATAAATACTGCAAGTTTGGGGTGCATCTCTGCCTGGTATGCCATATCAATTTTAGCAAGACTCCCGTGCATTGGAAAGAGGAATCTGTGTACAGCTGCAGCATGCCCATGCAAAAGAAAGGACCATTACATCTCCTGTCGTTTCGGAAACACGGTATTTCAAAAGGCGGTTCCAGACAGACGCTTTATTTTTGTAATGTATTGCCCGGCTCTTTCCCTGGGTTCACGATTTATAGGCTAAGAAGACGTTTCAGGATTTGAAAAATAACTGCAGTAATCTTTTCATTTTCTCTGGGCCTTCTTATTTCGAACTGCGTCTAAAATAAAATAGTTGATGGCCCTGAAGTTCAGGTAGGTTTTAAAAGTCATTTAAGGATATGCTTGGCTAGGTTAGAGAACCCCTCGTGATAGACAGCCTGCTCTGCCTAGACCCTCCGGAAAACCCACTGCTTTGTGAGATTGGGTTGTGGTTAGGGAATAATAGGAAGTATAAAGGTCAGCCAAGGATAAGAAGTAAAGTGTTTAATCTTTGCCCTACAGTGTACTGTTGGGTTTAATAGCATACTGATGTGCCTGAAGCAATGGTAAACCTCCTCATATTGCAGAGACAAGGCAGGAAGAGTAGATGGAAATTCCTGGCCACACCCTGATCATTAAGTCTGAAAGGGACTTCATAGTTCAGCAAATCTACAATTTCAGTCGCCCACATTTTTCTTTCTTTCTTTTTTTTCAAAACAAAACTTTATACTGTGACTTGAGTGAAGATTTACAGAGCAGATCATCGGTGTTTTTTTAAAGTTTTCATTGTGAGTTGAGTGAAAGTTGATCAGTTTCGCATTCAACAATGCATGCACTTACTCCCATCTCAATGACTTCAATCTCTGCAGGTAACATCACTCATTCACTCATCCCACTTCCTCCCCACCCTTCTGAATTTGGTCCTTTTGTTAGTAAATGCTGCTCTTTAGATCTTGAATAGTGGACCATTCTAGGGTGTATGTACCTCACTAGTGGTGTTATCCCTCCCCAGCCCCCATATACCTATGTACTATTGAGTTGAAATTTGAGCCACATGGCTGAGGTCAATTCCAGACCTGAAGGGTGGCCAAGGACCACCGTCTTGGGCTTCCACCAGTATCTATTTGACCAGTAAGCCTAGTACAATTATGTATTTTGTTCCCCCACCCCCCACACTCTATCCAGGACCCTCTAATGTGGTCCCTTTCAGAGCCAATGGTATTGGTCGCCAGGCACCATCCAGTGCCTCTGGCCTCATGGTTGTATCTACATTTAAATAATTATGATGAAGACATATCTGCCCAATTCTTTGCCCTTTGACTTGTACAGTCATGTTTATCATGTGCTGAACTCCCTTCAGTGACATTTAGTTATGTTTCTCTTGTTGTTGAGCCCTCACCATGCATGATTCATTAACAAATGATTTTCATCAGACTCAGCAGACGCTCAATATGCCCCCTATGCAATGAGCCCCCATTCTTCTTCCCCTCCCCTCCCCTGGTAACTATGCATAAACTTTCATCTCTATTCAATGGTGTAGTCCTGATTGTGGTGCTGTTGGATAAGCACTGAACTGCTAACTGCAAGGTTGGCAGTTCAAACCCACCAGCCACTCCTCAGAAACCCTATGTTGTTGTTGTCAGGTGTCATAGAGTCGGAACCGATTCATAGCGACCCCATGCACAGCACAATGAAACAATGTCCGATCCTGGGCCAACCTCACTACCGCTGCCACACTTGATGCCATCAGTGATGCCACTTGGCTTATCCATCTCGTTGGGGGTCTTCCTCTTTTTCTCTGGACCTCCATCTTATCCAGCATGACATCCTTCTCTAGCGACTGTTCCCTCCTGACAATATGTCCGAACTATGAGAGACGAAGCTTAGCCATCCTGGCCTCCAAGGAGCACTCTGGCTGCACTTCTTCCAAAACAGATCTATTGGTTCTTTTGGCAGCCCATGGCACTTTTAGTATTCTCCTCCAACACCACAATTCAAAGGCATCAATTCTTCTACGATCTTCCTTATTCACTGTCCAGCTTTCGCATCCATATGAGGCTATTGAAAATCGTATACAGGGTCATTATAAGTCAAAAATATGGGTTGCTGGCACTGAGCAGCAGCAAAAATGCACTTGCCATCCTAAATAGTCCACATTAATGGACTCACACAATATGTACCCCTCTGAGACTCCTGGACCTCGCTCAGTCCAATGAGCACATCTCGTCTACTTTGTAACATGCATTAGGACTTGTTTGCTCTTTACGACTGAGAAGAATTCCACTGTATGTAGATAAGCACACTTGGTGGGTCCACTCATCTGTTGCTAAATGTTTAGAGTTACTTTGGTTATTGGGAACAGTGCTACCCTGAACTTGGTATACAAGGCTGTGTTCATCTTCTGGCCTGAGGTTTAGGTACATGCCTAGGAGTGGAGTTCTTGGATCATGTAAGAAGCACTAACAGTGAACTGAAAGGTTGACAGTTCAAATCCACCCAGAGGTACTTGAGAAGAAAGTCCTGGTGATGTGCTTCTGCAAGGTCATAGTCTTGGAAATCCTATGGCAAAGTTCCATTCTGCACACATGGGGTCTCCATGAGTCAGTGGTGACCTGCCACCAACCAACAATGAAAACAACATGGTGATTCTAGCTTTAATTTCTTAAGGAAGTATCAAACTATGTTCCACGTGATTGTACCCTTTTACTACCCTACTAGCAGCAGTGAATAAAGGGTCCTATTTCTCCACATTGTCCTCCACATCTATTTTTTTTTTTTTTTAAATTATAGACATTTTAATGGGTGTGAGGTGATACTCCATTGTGGTTTTGATATGCATTTTCCTAGTGAACCTGGTGTGGCGCTGTGGGTTAATGAACTGGAATGAAAAGTTGGTTTGAACCTCAAAGTAGGCGGTTCAGGCTCACTAGTCACTCCTAGTGAAAAATCATCCACTGAGAACCCTGTGGAGCGCAGTTCTACTCTGACACACACATGGGGCACCATGAGTGGAATCTACTTATGAAAAATCATCCACTGAGAACCCTGTGGAGCACAGTTCTACTCTGACACACATCGGGCACCATGAGTCGGATCTACTTATGAAAAATCATCCACTGAGAACCCTGTGGGGCACAGTTCTACTCTGACACACACGGGGCACCATGAGTGGAGTCTACTTATGAAAAATCATCCACTGAGAACCCTGTGGGCATAGTTCTACTCTGACACACACGGAGCATCATGAGTGGGATCTACTTATGAAACATCATCCACTGAGAACCCTGTGGGGCACAGTTCTACTCTGACATACACGGGGGCACCATGAGTGGGATCTACTTATGAAAAATCATCCACTGAGAACCCTGTGG
>NW_006408536.1:29934824-29937776 GCF_000296735.1 Chrysochloris asiatica
ATCATCCACTGAGAACCCTGTGGGGCACAGTTCTACTCTGACAAACACAGAGGCACCATGAGTGGAATTTACTTATGAAACATCATCCACTGAAAACCCTGTGGGGCACAGTTCTACTCTGACACACATGGGGGCACCATGAGTGGGATCTACTTACGAAAAACCATCCATTGAGATCACTGTGGGCACAGTTCTACTCTGACACACACGAGTGGGATCTACTTATGAAAAATCATCCACTGAGAACCCTGTGGAGCACAGTTCTACTCTGACATACACGGGGGCACCATGAGTGGGATCTACTTATGAAAAATCATCCACTGAGAACCCTGTGGGGCACAGTTCTACTCTGATACACACGGGGCACCATGAGTGGGATCTACTTATGAAAAATCATCCACTGAGAACCCTGTGGGGCACAGTTCTGCTCTGACATACAGGAGGGCACCACGAGTTGAGGTTGGCTAAATGATAGCAGATACCAATATTGATATGGGTAATTAGCATGGTGGTGGTGGCTGTGTGCTGTGGAGTGGGTTCCGACTCATAGAGACCCTGTACAGGGTTTCCGAGGCTGTAAATCTTTACAGGAGCAGAATGTCTCATCTTTCTCCCGCAGAACAGCTGGTAGTTTTGAAACGCTGACCTTGCGGTTCACAGACTGATTCGTAACCACTATGCTACCAGAGCTCCTTAAGCTTCACCTAAATGAAAAATGTGGCATTCAAAAAAATATTCAGGAAAAGTAATAAAGAAAAGAAACATTGCAGACAGAAGCAAAGAATTCTTTCGAAGTTTGGGTCTTGGATAGAGGAAGCGGATGCTTCATGAATCAGGTTTATGTAGGGTTGTTTGGTACCACCCAGTGTGTTTCAGTTCATGGAGACCCCACGTGTCCCATAGGACCTCCTAGGCTGTGCTCTTTATGGGAGCAGATAGCAGGTCTTTCTCCCCTTGACCCCTGAGTAGGTTCAAAGTGCTATTCTTTTGCTTAGCAGCTGAGTGTTTATTAATCATTGAGATCAGAGGGAACACTAATTAATGCCACTGGAGAATTTAGGAGCAAAGACTTAGATGACGCCCAAGTTCAAACCCTTTCTCATTAATGACATTTTGTTTCTCGGGAATAAACATTCTTGAAAATAGAATCCAAATCAAGAATAAAAATGGGTAGGTGTTTTCCAAGGGATTCTATATTCATTCCCTCAGATTAGCCTTGACCCCTGTCTTAACATTCCTTTCCAACGTCATGAGCATCATCCATATCATCACCTGCTCAGACCCAGTGTCAGGAATTTACTCCAGGTCTCCAGGTCTCCAGCTTGGATTTCATCACTTGTAGCCGTCGATTCAGCTGCTCAGGAAACATTCCTAAGGCAGAGATGGGCTCTTGTGATTCATTATGAAGTGATGTTAAAAATTAAAATGGGCCGGTCTTTTAAAACCGGGCCTCAGGACACAAAGCTGGGGAGTTCATACTTCTGAAATGGACTAAAGCATCAGGAAGTTCCCAGGAGAAATCAGTTGCTTGTTGGCTTTGCACTTGAAGAGAGAACAGCGCTCAGAGCTCGAAGGAACCCAGAATTCTCCAGAGGACACTAAACCTGGAGAATCCCAAGAGAAGCAAAGACTTAAAGAGTTTGAGTCCAATGAAAGAAATTTAAAAAGAGAGAGAAAATTCTTTAGGTAGAGAAAATTAGCACTGTGGAGCTCTCCTGCTTTAATTTAAAAATATATATTATTATTATATCTTTCAAAGTTCATGATGAAGTGTGCTTCTTAGCAAGTAATTCAGAAGAAAGACCCCAGCTGTAATTCGTTACTGCATTTTACAAGGATATCTACGATGTAATGTTTGAGCGCTACAGCTCTAGGAATCTCACATTGTTGAAGGAATTGCACATGAGTACAACCTTTTTGAAGGAGCTCTGGTAGTGTAGTGGCTACGAATGGGTCTGCAAACCACAAGGTCAGCAGTTCGAAACTACCAGCTGTTCTGCGGGAGAAAGATGAAGCTTTCTGCTCCCATATAGATTTACAGCCTCGGAAACCCAGTGCAGGGTTGCTGTGAGTTGGAACCGACTCCACGGCACACAGCCACCACCACAACCTTTTTGAGATGGTTTTGGAAACCTGTATCCAAATGTATCAGATCCCAGGCCCTTTGTTCATGGAGCTACCCTAAGCAAACCCAAAATATAAAAATTACTAGGTTGGGATGTGTCTGTAGGGAGTAATTAGTACCATACGCTGTATACACCAAGAGGGGCTATGTTGAACAAACCATGGAGAAGTGCTTTGAGTAAATATGATTAGGGCTCTATTGTGTTGTGTGCTGTTACTGAACTGGCCCTCCACTCAGGACAGACACACCCACTATGGAACAAAATGACTCCCAGCTAAAGAGTACCATGAAACTAGTCACTAAGGAACTTGACTGAGAACTGAAAGGTCAGCGGTTGGAATCCGCCCAGCGACTTCTTAAAGCAAAGAGCTGCTGATCTCCTTCCTTAGCGGACAGGCTTGGGAAACTCTATGGGTGATTTCTACTCTGATCGGTATAGGGTTGCTATCAGTTGGAATTCACTCAAAAACAAGAACAATTAATAACTAATAATCAATCATTCTTTTTAACCATAGTACATACTACATTTTATAGACGTGATTTACTGTAATAGTTAGGTTTCTGTGTCAACTTGACTAGGCCAAGATTTTCCGAGGTTTAGCAATTGGGATGTGGTTATTCCCATGGTGAGGAAACCTAATACAGGCATAGTTAGCTTTATGATGAGTGGCTACAAGCGGCCCATCAATTGAAGGGATACTTCCTTGGCGGTGTGGTCTGTTTCCAACATAATGGACACACAGGAGGGACTCGCTCTCTCTCTTTTCCAGTGAGGACCTGGGACTCTACAGTTGTAAGATAATAAACTTTTCTCTCTCATATATATA
>NW_006408536.1:29937876-29938711 GCF_000296735.1 Chrysochloris asiatica
TGGTTGCAAGCACTGTGTCATTCCATCTCATTGAGGGACTTCCTCTTGTTCGCTGACCCTCTACTTTTCTCCAGGGACTGGTCCAGAGTACATAAGATGAAGTATCATGCTAGAGGATTTGAAGTGGACCCAGCCTGAATTAACTTTGGGTTAATCAACAATACCCAAAGGGGCAAATGCTCCAACAATATAGTGACTGGAGTCAACCTCTCTAAAAATCCATGTCTAGAGGAAGGGAAGGAAAATGGTCAAAACTAGTGGCCACATGAAGACTTGTTTCTGGCTAGGTCACAACATTATTTGATGATATCACTGTGTCTAGAGACATGGTGATGATGGGCAGTGGCATTGGTTTGGGCTCATAGTGACCCTGCATAGGGTTTCCTAGGCTGTAAAATCTTTACGGAAGCAGAAAGCCTCATCTTTCTCCCATGGAAAAGCTGGTAGTTTCGAACTGCTGACCTTGTGGGAAGCAGCCCAACTCATAACCACTACGCTATCAGAGCTCCTAGAGACATAGATATGAGAAATGAATAAGAGTGTGAATAAGGAAAGGTGGGGAGGACAGCAGACATTCATCTTTACAGGTGATTCCATAATTGTCATCAGTAGGTGCCAGATCATGATGCAGTGAATCCCAGCCAACTCTTGTTCATCTGCACAGAGCAAGAATCAATGGATTGAAATGCCAACAAGGGAAGGTTACATTAGGGATTAAGAGGAATGTCTTGACAGCAAAAGTTATTAAAGAATTCACCAAGATTCTTGGTCACAAAAGGTGATAAAGGAGCTCTAGTATTTCATTTTAAAAATCACTTGTCACCATTAGAAAAAA